>NW_028248434.1:0-343000 GCF_964263255.1 Lissotriton vulgaris
AATTCCTGGGTCCTCCATATGTCCGGTAAAGTGTTTAGAGGATTACCTAGCACGAAGGGTGGCATCATGGGGGGGGACTTTGTTAAGACACGCGGACGCCACCCCACTGACGAAATTTCAGTTTCAGCGGGTGCTTGCGATGTCAATTGCCGCTGCGGGCTTGAACCCGGGCGAGTTTGGGACCCATTCCTTTCGGATAGGGGCTGCTACGGAAGCTACAGCCAGGGGTCTTAATGTTGAGCAAGTGAAACGAGTGGGGCGTTGGTCCTCCAATTGTTATAAGAGATACGTGCGGTTGCACATGTTGTGAAGCTGTAATAATGTACTCACGCTTCTTGTTTTTTGTTTGGTTTTCAGTTTCGCAAGCCTACGAGGCGGGGCGGACTAGGCAGTCGACCCTACACCGGGCCAGCGGTCAGACATCACCGGCTGTGAAAAAGGAGGTGTGGGTCGTGGGCCACTCATACGTGAGGCGTGCCGCAGACGTATTCAAAGCAGGTGACATGATTCACGTAGCTGGGGAATACGGGTACAGGATGTCCTTCTACGGAAGGGGCGGTCTCTGTATTGACCAGTTTCAAACATTTTTCGAGGGTTTGTTAGGGCGGACAAGGTCACCGCCGTCTATAGTTATAGTGCATATTGGGGGCAATGATTTGGTCACCATCGGTAGACGACTACTCCTGGAGGCAATGCTTTCCACTGTAAGTTGGTTGGCGAGGAGAGTTCCGGGGTGCACGATTGCATGGTCCCATTTGATTCCACGAAGGGTGTGGCGGGGGGCTATCTCTATACCTGCTTTGAATCATTCTGTTAGAAAGCTTAACAATAAAGTGAGTAGGTTGTTCCGTTCCAGGACATTGCATTCTATTTCTCATAGCTGTATTAATGATGACAGTATGTATTCGGGGGATGGTGTGCATTTGTCTTGGGTGGGGAATGAGTTACTCTTAGGAGACTTCTTAGCATGGTTAAAATCTTTGAAACATGACCTTTAGGTAGGAGTTTTGTGGGGGGTCCGGATAGCCGGTCAACTATCCGGCCTGTGGCGGTAAGGTCATGATCGGTGAGCACTAATTGGAAGATCCCTATGAGTGGGCGTCACCCAACACGGATGGGAGCGCTCGGGGGAGGTGGCCTTTGGCCCCTCAACGGGGAGGCGGTCCCTTCTAAGGATGGGTCGCCGAAAGAAGAGGAAAGGCGGTCAAGGCCCCTTCCTGTGTAGGAGGGGTTACAGCCCCCTCCTGGGGAATTTCCCGGGGCCAGTGACATCTGCGACGGCAGATGCGGTAAGTTGTGTGGGGTTGGGGGGAGGTCTACGATACCTTCTAGATACCTCACACGAGTCTTCGAACGACCTTTAACTGGCGTCGAGTTGATAAGTGCCCCCGTCAAGTCAAGGGAAATTGGTAGTAGTTGCACGTGAGTACGCCTCAGTGCTGTCGCCCCTCCCAAGTGGGGGGGGGTATGTCTGGTTAGGGATCTTGACACCGGTTACGACCTTGCCGTTGGCCCTTAAACGTTAGGATGTACAATTTCAATATTTCAAGTAAATGTTTTGTAGGATGTTAGTTCGGCTAGGAGAACCTCTGTATTAGAGAATCTGTTAAGGTTAGCCAAACATCGCAATGTGGTATGAAATTGTACATTAATGTTTAAATGTTTTAATTTTTTGTTTTAATAAATACGGCCGGGAGGGTCACTCCCTCCCACTTCCAAAAAACTTCAAGAACTGTTTCCGGTTTCCCTCATTTGGGGATTGTGTTGAGAGGGGGTGGCGGGTATCTCAGCCATATGGAAAGGGGCGACCACTCGGTCCCCCTGAACGTATGGCAGAGTGCCTCGATCCCCCCGGGAAGCCATTTTGGGCGGGAGGCGCGTCTCGGCTGGTATGCCCGAAGCGGCGTAGCCGGGGCGCGTTTTTTCCCGCCCTAGAGTGGGCTGGCCTAGACACTGACGCAGCCGGCCACGCCCTCGGGGCAGGCAGGGGCGGGTTTACGCCCGCCCTGAAGATGGATAAAAAGAGACGCAAGTCCAGAAGACATCCTCTTGTTCCTGTGCTCTGAAGCTGCACCTCCTCGCTGCACGTGAGCTCGAGACGGAACGAAGAGCCAATTTTGACCCACCCACCAGCCCCTGAGGACAGCTAGTTGTTTTAATAAAGTTGATCAGTTATTCTATTTCGTTTTCAGGTTGTTTTGGTGTTATGTTGATATTTAATGTGTAATAAAGATTGGTCCAATTTTACAAGTTTGTGATTAAAGAACTTCGGATTCAAGGTCCATTTATAAACAGGCGTTTTTCGGTCATAGTGGCCAATGTAGTTTCG
Source organism: Lissotriton vulgaris (assembly GCF_964263255.1). Classification (NCBI taxonomy): domain Eukaryota; kingdom Metazoa; phylum Chordata; class Amphibia; order Caudata; family Salamandridae; genus Lissotriton; species Lissotriton vulgaris. The sequence continues at coordinate 2,330 of NW_028248434.1, forward strand.
TTTAGTTAGCATTTGTCGTATTTATTTCGGTCAGGCGGTAGGCGGTAAGGTCATGATCGGTGAGCACTAATTGGAAGATCCCTATGAGTGGGCGTCACCCAACACGGATGGGAGCGCTCGGGGGAGGTGGCCTTTGGCCCCTCAACGGGGAGGCGGTCCCTTCTAAGGATGGGTCGCCGAAAGAAGAGGAAAGGCGGTCAAGGCCCCTTCCTGTGTAGGAGGGGTTACAGCCCCCTCCTGGGGAATTTCCCGGGGCCAGTGACATCTGCGACGGCAGATGCGGTAAGTTGTGTGGGGTTGGGGGGAGGTCTACGATACCTTCTAGATACCTCACACGAGTCTTCGAACGACCTTTAACTGGCGTCGAGTTGATAAGTGCCCCCGTCAAGTCAAGGGAAATTGGTAGTAGTTGCACGTGAGTACGCCTCAGTGCTGTCGCCCCTCCCAAGTGGGGGGGGTATGTCTGGTTAGGGATCTTGACACCGGTTACGACCTTGCCGTTGGCCCTTAAACGTTAGGATGTACAATTTCAATATTTCAAGTAAATGTTTTGTAGGATGTTAGTTCGGCTAGGAGAACCTCTGTATTAGAGAATCTGTTAAGGTTAGCCAAACATCGCAATGTGGTATGAAATTGTACATTAATGTTTAAATGTTTTAATTTTTTGTTTTAATAAATACGGCCGGGAGGGTCACTCCCTCCCACTTCCAAAAAACTTCAAGAACTGTTTCCGGTTTCCCTCATTTGGGGATTGTGTTGAGAGGGGGTGGCGGGTATCTCAGCCATAATGACTTTAAACACACTTATTTTAGTTGACAAAGTCATTATTCACATCCAACAGTCATTTAGAGTCAAAAGATTAAATGTTAAAATTTCATCCATATTGACCATTTTGGGATCGTTCGACATGTCCGGAGTCATCGTTTTTCATCCGAAAATTGATTTTTTGGACTGTACCAAAAATGATTCAAAATGTCAATTGGATCGTGCCTCATGTTGAATAACCACTTTTTAAACCCTCACAGTGACCAACATTGCCATTTTTACAGAGTTTTGATTACTCAAAAGCTTCAATTTTGACCCATTTCAGGCACAGAAATGACGTTAAACACACTTATTTTAGTTGACAAAGTCATAATTCACATCCAACAGTCATTTACAGTCAAAAGATTAAATGTTAAAATTTCATCCATATTGACCATTTTGGGATCGTTCGACATGTCCGGAGTCATCGTTTTTCATCCGAAAATTGATTTTTTGGACTGTACCAAAAATGATTCAAAATGTCAATTGGATCGTGCCTCATGTTGAATAACCACTTTTTAAACCCTCACAGTGACCAAAATTGCCATTTTTACAGAGTTTTGCTTACTCAAAAGCTTCAATTTTGACCCATTTCAGGCACAGAAATGACTTTAAACACACTTATTTTAGTTGACAAAGTCATAATTCACATCCAACAGTCATTTACAGTCAAAAGATTAAATGTTAAAATTTCATCCATATTGACCATTTTGGGATCGTTCGACATGTCCGGAGTCATCGTTTTTCATCCGAAAATTGATTTTTTGGACTGTACCAAAAATGATTCAAAATGTCAATTGGATCGTGCCTCGTGTTGAATAACCACTTTTTAAACCCTCACAGTGACCAAAATTGCCATTTTTACAGAGTTTTGCTTACTCAAAAGCTTCAATTTTGACCCATTTCAGGCACAGAAATGACTTTAAACACACTTATTTTAGTTGACAAAGTCATAATTCACATCCAACAGTCATTTACAGTCAAAAGATTAAATGTTAAAATTTCATCCATATTGACCATTTTGGGATCGTTCGACATGTCCGGAGTCATCGTTTTTCATCCGAAAATTGATTTTTTGGACTGTACCAAAAATGATTCAAAATGTCAATTGGATCATGCCTCATGTTGAATAACCACTTTTTAAACCCTCACAGTGACCAAAATTGCCATTTTTACAGAGTTTTGATTACTCAAAAGCTTCAATTTTTACCCCTTTGAGGCAAGAAATGACTTTAAACACACTTATTTTAGTTGACAAAGTTATAATTCACATCCAACAGTCATTTACAGTCGAAAGATTAAATGTTAAAATTTCATCCATATTGACCATTTTGGTATCGTTCGACATGTCCGGAGTCATCGTTTTTCATCCGAAAATTGATTTTTTGAACTGTACCAAAAATGATTCAAAATGTCAATTGGATCGTGCCTCATGTTGAATAACCACTTTTTAAACCCTCACAGTGACCAAAATTGCCAATTTTACACAGTTTTGCTTACTCAAAAGCTTCAATTTTGACCCATTTCAGGCACAGAAATGACTTTAAACACACTTATTTTAGTTGACAAAGCCATAATTCACATCCAACAGTCATTTAGAGTCAAAAGATTAAATGTTAAAATTTCATCATTATAGACCATTTTGGGAACGTTCGACAGGTCCGGAGTCATCGTTTTTCGTCTGAAAATTGATTTTTTGGACTGTACCAAAAATGATTCAAAATGTCAATTGGATCGTGCCTCATGTTGAATAACTACTTTTTAAACCCTCAGAGTGACCAAAATTGCCATTTTTACAGAGTTTTGATTACTCAAAAGCTTCAATTTTTACCCCTTTGAGGCACAGAAATGACTTTAAACACACTTATTTTAGTTGACAAAGTCATAATTCACATCCAACAGTCATTTACAGTCAAAAGATTAAATGTTAAAATTTCATCCATATTGACCATTTTGGGATCGTTCGACATGTCCGGAGTCATCGTTTTTCATCCGAAAATTGATTTTTTGGACTGTACCAAAAATGATTCAAAATGTCAATTGGATCGTGCCTCATGTTGAATAACCACTTTTTAAACCCTCACAGTGACCAAAATTGCCAATTTTACAGAGTTTTGCTTACTCAAAAGCTTCAATTTTGACCCATTTCAGGAACAGAAATGACTTTAAACACACTTATTTTAGTTGACAAAGTCATAATTCACATCCAACAGTCATTTAGAGTCAAAAGATTAAATGTTAAAATTTCATCATTATAGACCATTTTGGGAACGTTCGACAGGTCCGGAGTCATCGTTTTTTGTCTGAAAATTGATTTTTTGGACTGTACCAAAAATGATTCAAAATGTCAATTGGATCGTGCCTCATGTTGAATAACCACTTTTTAAACCCTCACAGTGACCAAAATTGCCATTTTTACAGAGTTTTGATTACTCAAAAGCTTCAATTTTTACCCCTTTGAGGCACAGAAATGACTTTAAACACACTTATCTTAGTTGACAAAGTCATAATTCACATCCAACAGTCATTTAGAGTCAAAAGATTAAATGTTAAAATTTCATCATTATAGACCATTTTGGGAACGTTCGACAGGTCCGGAGTCATCGTTTTTCGTCTGAAAATTGATTTTTTGGACTGTACCAAAAATGATTCAAAATGTCAATTGGATCGTGCCTCATGTTGAATAACCACTTTTTAAACCCTCACAGTGACCAAAATTGCCATTTTTACAGAGTTTTGATTACTCAAAAGCTTCAATTTTGACCCATTTCAGGCAAGAAATGACTTTAAACACACTTATTTTAGTTGACAAAGTTATAATTCACATCCAACAGTCATTTACAGTCGAAAGATTAAATGTTAAAATTTCATCCATATTGACCATTTTGGTATCGTTCGACATGTCCGGAGTCATCGTTTTTCATCCGAAAATTGATTTTTTGAACTGTACCAAAAATGATTCAAAATGTCAATTGGATCGTGCCTCATGTTGAATAACCACTTTTTAAACCCTCACAGTGACCAAAATTGCCAATTTTACACAGTTTTGCTTACTCAAAAGCTTCAATTTTGACCCATTTCAGGCACAGAAATGACTTTAAACACACTTATTTTAGTTGACAAAGCCATAATTCACATCCAACAGTCATTTAGAGTCAAAAGATTAAATGTTAAAATTTCATCATTATAGACCATTTTGGGAACGTTCGACAGGTCCGGAGTCATCGTTTTTCGTCTGAAAATTGATTTTTTGGACTGTACCAAAAATGATTCAAAATGTCAATTGGATCGTGCCTCATGTTGAATAACTACTTTTTAAACCCTCAGAGTGACCAAAATTGCCATTTTTACAGAGTTTTGATTACTCAAAAGCTTCAATTTTTACCCCTTTGAGGCACAGAAATGACTTTAAACACACTTATTTTAGTTGACAATGTCATAATTCACATCCAACAGTCATTTACAGTCAAAAGATTAAATGTTAAAATTTCATCCATATTGACCATTTTGGGATCGTTCGACATGTCCGGAGTCATCGTTTTTCATCCGAAAATTGATTTTTTGGACTGTACCAAAAATGATTCAAAATGTCAATTGGATCGTGCCTCATGTTGAATAACCACTTTTTAAACCCTCACAGTGACCAAAATTGCCAATTTTACAGAGTTTTGCTTACTCAAAAGCTTCAATTTTGACCCGTTTCAGGCACAGAAATGACTTTAAACACACTTATTTTAGTTGACAAAGTCATTATTCACATCCAACAGTCATTTAGAGTCAAAAGATTAAATGTTAAAATTTCATCCATATTGACCATTTTGGGATCGTTCGACATGTCCGGAGTCATCGTTTTTCATCCGAAAATTGATTTTTTGGACTGTACCAAAAATGATTCAAAATGTCAATTGGATCGTGCCTCATGTTGAATAACCACTTTTTAAACCCTCACAGTGACCAAAATTGCCATTTTTACAGAGTTTTGCTTACTCAAAAGCTTCAATTTTGACCCATTTCAGGCACAGAAATGACTTTAAACACACTTATTTTAGTTGACAAAGTCATAATTCACATCCAACAGTCATTTACAGTCAAAAGATTAAATGTTAAAATTTCATCCATATTGACCATTTTGGGATCGTTCGACATGTCCGGAGTCATCGTTTTTCATCCGAAAATCGATTTTTTGGACTGTACCAAAAATGATTCAAAATGTCAATTGGATCGTACCTCATGTTGAATAACCACTTTTTAAACCCTCACAGTGACCTAAATTGCCATTTTTACAGAGTTTTGATTACTCAAAAGCTTCAATTTTTACCCCTTTGAGGCACAGAAATGACTTTAAACACACTTATTTTAGTTGACAAAGTCATAATTCACATCCAACAGTCATTTACAGTCAAAAGATTAAATGTTAAAATTTCATCCATATTGACCATTTTGGAATCGTTCGACATGTCCGGAGTCATCGTTTTTCATCCGAAAATTGATTTTTTGAACTGTACCAAAAATGATTCAAAATGTCAATTGGATCGTGCCTCATGTTGAATAACCACTTTTTAAACCCTCACAGTGACCAAAATTGCCAATTTTACAGAGTTTTGCTTACTCAAAAGCTTCAATTTTGACCCATTTCAGGCACAGAAATGACTTTAAACACACTTATTTTAGTTGACAAAGCCATAATTCACATCCAACAGTCATTTAGAGTCAAAAGATTAAATGGTAAAATTTCATCATTATAGACCATTTTGGGAACGTTCGACAGGTCCGGAGTCATCGTTTTTCGTCTGAAAATTGATTTTTTGGACTGTACCAAAAATGATTCAAAATGTCAATTGGATCGTGCCTCATGTTGAATAACCACTTTTTAAACCCTCAGAGTGACCAAAATTGCCATTTTTACAGAGTTTTGCTTACTCAAAAGCTTCAATTTTGATCCGTTTTAGGCACAGAAATGACTTTAAACACACTTATTTTAGTTGACAAAGTCATAATTCTCATCCAACAGTCATTTACAGTCAAAAGATTAAATGTTAAAATTTCATCCATATTGACCATTTTGGGATCGTTCGACATGTCCGGAGTCATCGTTTTTCATCCGAAAATTGATTTTTTGGACTGTACCAAAAATGATTCAAAATGTCAATTGGATCGTGCCTCATTTTGAATAACCACTTTTTAAACCCTCACAGTGACCAAAATTGCATATTTTACAGAGTTTTGCTTACACAAAAGCTTCAATTTTGACCCGTTTCAGGCACAGAAATGACTTTAAACACACTTATTTTAGTTGACAAAGTCATTATTCACATCCAACAGTCATTTAGAGTCAAAAGATTAAATGTTAAAATTTCATCCATATTGACCATTTTGGGATCGTTCGACATGTCCGGAGTCATCGTTTTTCATCCGAAAATTGATTTTTTGGACTGTAGCAAAAATGATTCAAAATGTCAATTGGATCGTGCCTCATGTTGAATAACCACTTTTTAAACCCTCACAGTGACCAAAATTGCCATTTTTACAGAGTTTTGATTACTCAAAAGCTTCAATTTTGACCCATTTCAGGCACAGAAATGACGTTAAACACACTTATTTTAGTTGACAAAGTCATAATTCACATCCAACAGTCATTTACAGTCAAAAGATTAAATGTTAAAATTTCATCCATATTGACCATTTTGGGATCGTTCGACATGTCCGGAGTCATCGTTTTTCATCCGAAAATTGATTTTTTGGACTGTACCAAAAATGATTCAAAATGTCAATTGGATCGTGCCTCATGTTGAATAACCACTTTTTAAACCCTCACAGTGACCAAAATTGCCATTTTTACAGAGTTTTGCTTACTCAAAAGCTTCAATTTTGACCCATTTCAGGCACAGAAATGACTTTAAACACACTTATTTTAGTTGACAAAGTCATAATTCACATCCAACAGTCATTTACAGTCAAAAGATTAAATGTTAAAATTTCATCCATATTGACCATTTTGGGATCGTTCGACATGTCCGGAGTCATCGTTTTTCATCCGAAAATTGATTTTTTGGACTGTACCAAAAATGATTCAAAATGTCAATTGGATCGTGTTGAATAACCACTTTTTAAACCCTCACAGTGACCAAAATTGCCATTTTTACAGAGTTTTGCTTACTCAAAAGCTTCAATTTTGACCCATTTCAGGCACAGAAATGACTTTAAACACACTTATTTTAGTTGACAAAGTCATAATTCACATCCAACAGTCATTTACAGTCAAAAGATTAAATGTTAAAATTTCATCCATATTGACCATTTTGGGATCGTTCGACATGTCCGGAGTCATCGTTTTTCATCCGAAAATTGATTTTTTGGACTGTACCAAAAATGATTCAAAATGTCAATTGGATCATGCCTCATGTTGAATAACCACTTTTTAAACCCTCACAGTGACCAAAATTGCCATTTTTACAGAGTTTTGATTACTCAAAAGCTTCAATTTTTACCCCTTTGAGGCAAGAAATGACTTTAAACACACTTATTTTAGTTGACAAAGTTATAATTCACATCCAACAGTCATTTACAGTCGAAAGATTAAATGTTAAAATTTCATCCATATTGACCATTTTGGTATCGTTCGACATGTCCGGAGTCATCGTTTTTCATCCGAAAATTGATTTTTTGAACTGTACCAAAAATGATTCAAAATGTCAATTGGATCGTGCCTCATGTTGAATAACCACTTTTTAAACCCTCACAGTGACCAAAATTGCCAATTTTACACAGTTTTGCTTACTCAAAAGCTTCAATTTTGACCCATTTCAGGCACAGAAATGACTTTAAACACACTTATTTTAGTTGACAAAGCCATAATTCACATCCAACAGTCATTTAGAGTCAAAAGATTAAATGTTAAAATTTCATCATTATAGACCATTTTGGGAACGTTCGACAGGTCCGGAGTCATCGTTTTTCGTCTGAAAATTGATTTTTTGGACTGTACCAAAAATGATTCAAAATGTCAATTGGATCGTGCCTCATGTTGAATAACTACTTTTTAAACCCTCAGAGTGACCAAAATTGCCATTTTTACAGAGTTTTGATTACTCAAAAGCTTCAATTTTTACCCCTTTGAGGCACAGAAATGACTCTAAACACACTTATTTTAGTTGACAATGTCATAATTCACATCCAACAGTCATTTACAGTCAAAAGATTAAATGTTAAAATTTCATCCATATTGACCATTTTGGGATCGTTCGACATGTCCGGAGTCATCGTTTTTCATCCGAAAATTGATTTTTTGGACTGTACCAAAAATGATTCAAAATGTCAATTGGATCGTGCCTCATGTTGAATAACCACTTTTTAAACCCTCACAGTGACCAAAATTGCCAATTTTACAGAGTTTTGCTTACTCAAAAGCTTCAATTTTGACCCGTTTCAGGCACAGAAATGACTTTAAACACACTTATTTTAGTTGACAAAGTCATTATTCACATCCAACAGTCATTTAGAGTCAAAAGATTAAATGTTAAAATTTCATCCATATTGACCATTTTGGGATCGTTCGACATGTCCGGAGTCATCGTTTTTCATCCGAAAATTGATTTTTTGGACTGTACCAAAAATGATTCAAAATGTCAATTGGATCGTGCCTCATGTTGAATAACCACTTTTTAAACCCTCACAGTGACCAAAATTGCCATTTTTACAGAGTTTTGATTACTCAAAAGCTTCAATTTTGACCCATTTCAGGCACAGAAATGACTTTAAACACACTTATTTTAGTTGACAAAGTCATAATTCACATCCAACAGTCATTTACAGTCAAAAGATTAAATGTTAAAATGTCATCCATATTGACCATTTTGGGATCGTTCGACATGTCCGGAGTCATCGTTTTTCATCCGAAAATCGATTTTTTGGACTGTACCAAAAATGATTCAAAATGTCAATTGGATCGTACCTCATGTTGAATAACCACTTTTTAAACCCTCACAGTGACCAAAATTGCCATTTTTACAGAGTTTTGATTACTCAAAAGCTTCAATTTTTACCCCTTTGAGGCACAGAAATGACTTTAAACACACTTATTTTAGTTGACAAAGTCATAATTCACATCCAACAGTCATTTACAGTCAAAAGATTAAATGTTAAAATTTCATCCATATTGACCATTTTGGGATCGTTCGACATGTCCGGAGTCATCGTTTTTCATCCGAAAATTGATTTTTTGAACTGTACCAAAAATGATTCAAAATGTCAATTGGATCGTGCCTCATGTTGAATAACCACTTTTTAAACCCTCACAGTGACCAAAATTGCCAATTTTACAGAGTTTTGCTTACTCAAAAGCTTCAATTTTGACCCATTTCAGGCACAGAAATGACTTTAAACACACTTATTTTAGTTGACAAAGCCATAATTCACATCCAACAGTCATTTAGAGTCAAAAGATTAAATGTTAAAATTTCATCATTATAGACCATTTTGGGAACGTTCGACAGGTCCGGAGTCATCGCTTTTCGTCTGAAAATTGATTTTTTGGACTGTACCAAAAATGATTCAAAATGTCAATTGGATCGTGCCTCATGTTGAATAACCACTTTTTAAACCCTCACAGTGACCAAAATTGCCATTTTTACAGAGTTTTGATTACTCAAAAGCTTCAATTCTTACCCCTTTGAGGCACAGAAATGACTTTAAACACACTTATTTTAGTTGACAAAGTCATAATTCACATCCAACAGTCATTTACAGTCAAAAGATTAAATGTTAAAATTTCATCCATATTGACCATTTTGGGATCGTTCGACATGTCCGGAGTCATCGTTTTTCATCCGAAAATTGATTTTTTGGACTGTACCAAAAATGATTCAAAATGTCAATTGGATCGTGCCTCATGTTGAATAACCACTTTTTAAACCCTCACAGTGACCAAAATTGCCATTTTTACAGAGTTTTGCTTACTCAAAAGCTTCAATTTTGATCCGTTTTAGGCACAGAAATGACTTTAAACACACTTATTTTAGTTGACAAAGTCATAATTCTCATCCAACAGTCATTTACAGTCAAAAGATTAAATGTTAAAATTTCATCCATATTGACCATTTTGGGATCGTTCGACATGTCCGGAGTCATCGTTTTTCATCCGAAAATTGATTTTTTGGACTGTACCAAAAATGATTCAAAATGTCAATTGGATCGTGCCTCATTTTGAATAACCACTTTTTAAACCCTCACAGTGACCAAAATTGCCAATTTTACAGAGTTTTGCTTACACAAAAGCTTCAATTTTGACCCGTTTCAGGCACAGAAATGACTTTAAACACACTTATTTTAGTTGACAAAGCCATTATTCACATCCAACAGTCATTTAGAGTCAAAAGATTAAATGTTAAAATTTCATCCATATTGACCATTTTGGGATCGTTCGACATGTCCGGAGTCATCGTTTTTCATCCGAAAATTGATTTTTTGGACTGTACCAAAAATGATTCAAAATGTCAATTGGATCGTGCCTCATGTTGAATAACCACTTTTTAAACCCTCACAGTGACCAAAATTGCCATTTTTACAGAGTTTTGATTACTCAAAAGCTTCAATTTTGACCCATTTCAGGCACAGAAATGACGTTAAACACACTTATTTTAGTTGACAAAGTCATAATTCACATCCAACAGTCATTTACAGTCAAAAGATTAAATGTTAAAATTTCATCCATATTGACCATTTTGGGATCGTTCGACATGTCCGGAGTCATCGTTTTTCATCCGAAAATTGATTTTTTGGACTGTACCAAAAATGATTCAAAATGTCAATTGGATCGTGCCTCATGTTGAATAACCACTTTTTAAACCCTCACAGTGACCAAAATTGCCATTTTTACAGAGTTTTTCTTACTCAAAAGCTTCAATTTTGACCCATTTCAGGCACAGAAATGACTTTAAACACACTTATTTTAGTTGACAAAGTCATAATTCACATCCAACAGTCATTTACAGTCAAAAGATTAAATGTTAAAATTTCATCCATATTGACCATTTTGGGATCGTTCGACATGTCCGGAGTCATCGTTTTTCATCCGAAAATTGATTTTTTGGACTGTACCAAAAATGATTCAAAATGTCAATTGGATCGTGCCTCGTGTTGAATAACCACTTTTTAAACCCTCACAGTGACCAAAATTGCCATTTTTACAGAGTTTTTCTTACTCAAAAGCTTCAATTTTGACCCATTTCAGGCACAGAAATGACTTTAAACACACTTATTTTAGTTGACAAAGTCATAATTCACATCCAACAGTCATTTACAGTCAAAAGATTAAATGTTAAAATTTCATCCATATTGACCATTTTGGGATCGTTCGACATGTCAGGAGTCATCGTTTTTCATCCGAAAATTGATTTTTTGGACTGTACCAAAAATGATTCAAAATGTCAATTGGATCGTGCCTCATGTTGAATAACCACTTTTTAAACCCTCACAGTGACCAAAATTGCCATTTTTACAGAGTTTTGATTACTCAAAAGCTTCAATTTTTACCCCTTTGAGGCACAGAAATGACTTTAAACACACTTATTTTAGTTGACAAAGTCATAATTCACATCCAACAGTCATTTACAGTCAAAAGATTAAATGTTAAAATTTCATCCATATTGACCATTTTGGGATCGTTCGACATGTCCGGAGTCATCGTTTTTCATCCGAAAATTTATTTTTTGAACTGTACCAAAAATGATTCAAAATGTCAATTGGATCGTGCCTCATGTTGAATAACCACTTTTTAAACCCTCACAGTGACCAAAATTGCCAATTTTACACAGTTTTGCTTACTCAAAAGCTTCAATTTTGACCCATTTCAGGCACAGAAATGACTTTAAACACACTTACTTTAGTTGACAAAGCCATAATTCACATCCAACAGTCATTTAGAGTCAAAAGATTAAATGTTAAAATTTCATCATTATAGACCATTTTGGGAACGTTCGACAGGTCCGGAGTCATCGTTTTTCGTCTGAAAATTGATTTTTTGGACTGTACCAAAAATGATTCAAAATGTCAATTGGATCGTGCCTCATGTTGAATAACCACTTTTTAAACCCTCACAGTGACCAAAATTGCCATTTTTACAGAGTTTTGATTACTCAAAAGCATCAATTTTTACCCCTTTGAGGCACAGAAATGACTTTAAACACACTTATTTTAGTTGACAAAGTCATAATTCACATCCAACAGTCATTTACAGTCAAAAGATTAAATGTTAAAATTTCATCCATATTGACCATTTTGGGATCGTTCGACATGTCCGGAGTCATCGTTTTTCATCCGAAATCGGATTTTTTGGACTGTACCAAAAATGATTCAAAATGTCAATTGGATCGTGCCTCATGTTGAATAACCACTTTTTAAACCCTCACAGTGACCAAAATTGCCATTTTTACAGAGTTTTGATTACTCAAAAGCTTCCATTTTTACCCCTTTGAGGCACAGAAATGACTTTAAACACACTTATTTTAGTTGACAAAGTCATAATTCACATCCAACAGTCATTTACAGTCAAAAGATTAAATGTTAAAATTTCATCCATATTGACCATTTTGGGATCGTTCGACATGTCCGGAGTCATCGTTTTTCATCCGAAAATAGATTTTTTGGACTGTACCAAAAATGATTCAAAATGTCAATTGGATCGTGCCTCATGTTGAATAACCACTTTTTAAACCCTCACAGTGACCAAAATTGCCATTTTTACAGAGTTTTGCTTACTCAAAAGCTTCAATTTTGACCCATTTCAGGCACAGAAATGACTTTAAACACACTTATTTTAGTTGACAAAGTCATAATTCACATCCAACAGTCATTTACAATCAAAAGATTAAATGTTAAAATTTCATCCATATTGACCATTTTGGGATCGTTCGACATGTCCGGAGTCATCGTTTTTCATCCGAAAATTGATTTTTTGGACTGTACCAAAAATGATTCAAAATGTCAATTGGATCGTGCCTCATGTTGAATAACCACTTTTTAAACCCTCACAGTGACCATAATTGCCATTTTTACAGAGTTTTGATTACTCAAAAGCTTCAATTTTTACCCCTTTGAGGCACAGAAATGACTTTAAACACACTTATTTTAGTTGACAAAGTCATAATTCACATCCAACAGTCATTTACAGTCAAAAGATTAAATGTTAAAATTTCATCATTATAGACCATTTTGGGAACGTTCGACAGGTCCGGAGTCATCGTTTTTCGTCTGAAAATTGATTTTTTGGACTGTACCAAAAATGATTCAAAATGTCAATTGGATCGTGCCTCATGTTGAATAACCACTTTTTAAACCCTCACAGTGACCAAAATTGCCATTTTTACAGAGTTTTGATTACTCAAAAGCTTCAATTTTTACTCCTTTGAGGCACAGAAATACTTTAAACACACTTATTTTAGTTGACAAAGTCATAATTCACATCCAACAGTCATTTACAGTCAAAAGATTAAATGTTAAAATTTCATCCATATTGACCATTTTGGGATCGTTCGACATGTCCGGAGTCATCGTTTTTCATCCGAAAATAGATTTTTTGGACTGTATCAAAAATGATTCAAAATGTCAATTGGATCGTGCCTCATGTTGAATAACCACTTTTTAAACCCTCACAGTGACCAAAATTGCCATTTTTACAGAGTTTTGCTTACTCAAAAGCTTCAATTTTGATCCGTTTTAGGCACAGAAATGACTTTAAACACACGTGTTTTAGTTGACAAAGTCATAATTCTCATCCAACAGTCATTTACAGTCAAAAGATTAAATGTTAAAATTTCATGCATATTGACCATTTTGGGATCGTTCGACATGTCCGGAGTCATCGTTTTTCATCCGAAAATTGATTTTTTGGACTGTACCAAAAATGATTCAAAATGTCAATTGGATCGTGCCTCATTTTGAATAACCACTTTTTAAACCCTCACAGTGACCAAAATTGCCAATTTTACAGAGTTTTGCTTACACAAAAGCTTCAATTTTGACCCGTTTCAGGCACAGAAATGACTTTAAACACACTTATTTTAGTTGACAAAGTCATTATTCACATCCAACAGTCATTTAGAGTCAAAAGATTAAATGTTAAAATTTCATCCATATTGACCATTTTGGGATCGTTCGACATGTCCGGAGTCATCGTTTTTCATCTGAAAATTGATTTTTTGGACTGTACCAAAAATGATTCAAAATGTCAATTGGATCGTGCCTCATGTTGAATAACCACTTTTTAAACCCTCACAGTGACCAAAAATTGCCATTTTTACAGAGTTTTGATTACTCAAAAGCTTCAATTTTGACCCATTTCAGGCACAGAAATGACGTTAAACACACTTATTTTAGTTGACAAAGTCATAATTCACATCCAACAGTCATTTACAGTCAAAAGATTAAATGTTAAAATTTCATCCATATTGACCATTTTGGGATCGTTCGACATGTCCGGAGTCATCGTTTTTCATCCGAAAATTGATTTTTTGGACTGTACCAAAAATGATTCAAAATGTCAATTGGATCGTGCCTCATGTTGAATAACCACTTTTTAAACCCTCACAGTGACCAAAATTGCCATTTTTACAGAGTTTTGCTTACTCAAAAGCTTCAATTTTGACCCATTTCAGGCACAGAAATGACTTTAAACACACTTATTTTAGTTGACAAAGTCATAATTCACATCCAACAATCATTTACAGTCAAAAGATTAAATGTTAAAATTTCATCCATATTGACCATTTTGGGATCGTTCGACATGTCCGGATTCATCGTTTTTCATCCGAAAATTGATTTTTTGGACTGTACCAAAAATGATTCAAAATGTCAATTGGATCGTGCCTCATGTTGAATAACCACTTTTTAAACCCTCACAGTGACCAAAATTGCCATTTTTACAGAGTTTTGCTTACTCAAAAGCTTCAATTTTGACCCATTTCAGGCACAGAAATTACTTTAAACACACTTATTTTAGTTGACAAAGTCATAATTCACATCCAACAGTCATTTACAGTCAAAAGATTAAATGTTAAAATTTCATCCATATTGACCATTTTGGGATCGTTCGACATGTCAGGAGTCATCGTTTTTCATCCGAAAATTGATTTTTTGGACTGTACCAAAAATGATTCAAAATGTCAATTGGATCGTGCCTCATGTTGAATAACCACTTTTTAAACCCTCACAGTGACCAAAATTGCCATTTTTACAGAGTTTTGATTACTCAAAAGCTTCAATTTTTACCCCTTTGAGGCACAGAAATGACTTTAAACACACTTATTTTAGTTGACAAAGTCATAATTCACATCCAACAGTCATTTACAGTCAAAAGATTAAATGTTAAAATTTCATCCATATTGACCATTTTGGGATCGTTCGACATGTCCGGAGTCATCGTTTTTCATCCGAAAATTGATTTTTTGAACTGTACCAAAAATGATTCAAAATGTCAATTGGATCGTGCCTCATGTTGAATAACCACTTTTTAAACCCTCACAGTGACCAAAATTGCCAATTTTACACAGTTTTGCTTACTCAAAAGCTTCAATTTTGACCCATTTCAGGCACAGAAATGACTTTAAACACACTCATTTTAGTTGACAAAGCCATAATTCACATCCAACAGTCATTTACAATCAAAAGATTAAATGTTAAAATTTCATCATTATAGACCATTTTGGGAACGTTCGACAGGTCCGGAGTCATCGTTTTTCGTCTGAAAATTGATTTTTTGGACTGTACCAAAAATGATTCAAAATGTCAATTGGATCGTGCCTCATGTTGATCAACCACTTTTTAAACCCTCAGAGTGACCAAAATTGCCATTTTTACAGAGTTTTGCTTACTCAAAAGCTTCAATTTTGACCCATTTCAGGCACAGAAATGACTTTAAACACACTTATTTTAGTTGACAAAGTAATAATTCACATCCAACAGTCATTTAGAGTCAAAAGATTAAATGTTAAAATTTCATCATTATAGACCATTTTGGGAACGTTCGACAGGTCCGGAGTCATCGTTTTTCGTCTGAAAATTGATTTTTTGGACTGTACCAAAAATGATTCAAAATGTCAATTGGATCGTGCCTCATGTTGAATAACCACTTTCTAAACCCTCACAGTGACCAAAATTGCCATTTTTACAGAGTTTTGATTACTCAAAAGCATCAATTTTTACCCCTTTGAGGCACAGAAATGACTTTAAACACACTTATTTTAGTTGACAAAGTCATAATTCACATCCAACAGTCATTTACAGTCAAAAGATTAAATGTTAAAATTTCATCCATATTGACCATTTTGGGATCGTTCGACATGTCCGGAGTCATCGTTTTTCATCCGAAAATTGATTTTTTGGACTGTACCAAAAATGATTCAAAATGTCAATTGGATCGTGCCTCATGTTGAATAACCACTTTTTAAACCCTCACAGTGACCAAAATTGCCATTTTTACAGAGTTTTGGTTACTCAAAAGCTTCCATTTTTACCCCTTTGAGGCACAGAAATGACTTTAAACACACTTATTTTAGTTGACAAAGTCATAATTCACATCCCACAGTCATTTACAGTCAAAAGATTAAATGTTAAAATTTCATCCATATTGACCATTTTGGGATCGTTCGACATGTCCGGAGTCATCGTTTTTCATCCGAAAATTGATTTTTTGAACTGTACCAAAAATGATTCAAAATGTCAATTGGATCGTGCCTCATGTTGAATAACCACTTTTTAAACCCTCACAGTGACCAAAATTACCAATTTTACAGAGTTTTGCTTACTCAAAAGCTTCAATTTTGACCCATTTCAGGCACAGTAATGACTTTAAACACACTTATTTTAGTTGACAAAGTCATAATTCACATCCAACAGTCATTTAGAGTCAAAAGATTAAATGTTAAAATTTCATCATTATAGACCATTTTGGGAACGTTCGACAGGTCCGGAGTCATCGTTTTTCGTCTGAAAATTGATTTTTTGGACTGTACCAAAAATGATTCAAAATGTCAATTGGATCGTGCCTCATGTTGAATAACCACTTTTTAAACCCTCACAGTGACCAAAATTGCCATTTTTACAGAGTTTTGATTACTCAAAAGCTTCAATTTTGAGCCATTTCAGGCACAGAAATGACTTTAAACACACTTATTTTAGTTGACAAAGTCATAATTCACATCCAACCGTCATTTACAGTCAAAAGATTAAATGTTAAAATTTCATCCATATTGACCATTTTGGGATCGTTCGACATGTCCGGAGTCATCGTTTTTCATCCGCAAATAGATTTTTTGGACTGTACCAAAAATGATTCAAAATGTCAATTGGCTCGTGCCTCATGTTGAATAACCACTTTTTAAACCCTCACAGTGACCAAAATTGCCATTTTTACAGAGTTTTGCTTACTCAAAAGCTTCAATTTTGACCCATTTCAGGCACAGAAATGACTTTAAACACACTTATTTTAGTCGACAAAGTCATAATTCACATCCAACAGTCATTTACAATCAAAAGATTAAATGTTAAAATTTCATCCATATTGACCATTTTGGGATCGTTCGACATGTCCGGAGTCATCGTTTTTCATCCGCAAATAGATTTTTTGGACTGTACCATAAATGATTCAAAATGTCAATTGGATCGTGCCTCATGTTGAATAACCACTTTTTAAACCCTCACAGTGACCAAAATTGCCATTTTTACAGAGTTTTGATTACTCAAAAGCTTCAATTTTTACCCCTTTGAGGCACAGAAATGACTTTAAACACACTTATTTTAGTTGACAAAGTCATAATTCACATCCAACAGTCATTTAGAGTCAAAAGATTAAATGTTAAAATTTCATCATTATAGACCATATTGGGAACGTTCGACAGGTCCGGAGTCATCGTTTTTCGTCTGAAAATTGATTTTTTGGACTGTACCAAAAATGATTCAAAATGTCAATTGGATCGTGCCTCATGTTGAATAACCACTTTTTAAACCCTCACAGTGACCAAAATTGCCATTTTTACAGAGTTTTGATTACTCAAAAGCATCAATTTTTACCCCTTTGAGGCACAGAAATGACTTTAAACACACTTATTTTAGTTGACAAAGTCATAATTCACATCCAACAGTCATTTACAGTCAAAAGATTAAATGTTAAAATTTCATCCATATTGACCATTTTGGGATCGTTCGACATGTCCGGAGTCATCGTTTTTCATCCGAAAATAGATTTTTTGGACTGTACCAAAAATGATTCAAAATGTCAATTGGATCGTGCCTCATGTTGAATAACCACTTTTTAAACCCTCAGAGTGACCAAAATTGCCATTTTTACAGAGTTTTGCTTACTCAAAAGCTTCAATTTTGATCCGTTTTAGGCACAGAAATGACTTTAAACACACTTATTTTAGTTGACAAAGTCATAATTCACATCCAACAGTCATTTACAGTCAAAAGATTAAATGTTAAAATTTCATCCATATTGACCATTTTGGGATCGTTCGACATGTCCGGAGTCATCGTTTTTCATCCGAAAATTGATTTTTTGGACTGTACCAAAAATGATTCAAAATGTCAATTGGATCGTGCCTCATTTTGAATAACCACTTTTTAAACCCTCACAGTGACCAAAATTGCCATTTTTACTGAGTTTTGCTTACTCAAAAGCTACAATTTTGACCCATTTCAGGCACAGAAATGACTTTAAACACACTTATTTTAGTTGACAAAGTCATAATTCACATCCAACAGTCATTTACAGTCAAAAGATTAAATGTTAAAATTTCATCCATATTGACCATTTTGGGATCGTTCGACATGTCCGGAGTCATCGTTTTTCATCCGAAAATTGATTTTTTGAACTGTACCAAAAATGATTCAAAATGTCAATTGGATCATGCCTCATGTTGAATAACCACTTTTTAAACCCTCACAGTGACCAAAATTGCCAATTTTACACAGTTTTGCTTACTCAAAAGCTTCAATTTTGACCCATTTCAGGAATAGAAATGACTTTAAACACACTTATTTTAGTTGACAAAGCCATAATTCACATCCAACAATCATTTACAGTCAAAAGATTAAATGTTAAAATTTCATCCATATTGACCATTTTTGGATCGTTCGACATGTCCGGAGTCATCGTTTTTCATCCGAAAATTGATTTTTTGGACTGTACCAAAAATGATTCAAAATGTCAATTGGATCGTGCCTCATGTTGAATAACCACTTTTTAAACCCTCAGAGTGACCAAAATTGCCATTTTTACAGAGTTTTGATTACTCAAAAGCTTAAATTTTGAGCCATTTCAGGCACAGAAATGACTTTAAACACACTTATTTTAGTTGACAAAGTCATAATTCACATCCAACAGTCATTTACAGTCAAAAGATTAAATGTTAAAATTTCATCCATATTGACCATTTTGGGATCGTTCGACATGTCCGGAGTCATCGTTTTTCATCCGAAAATTGATTTTTTGGACTGTACCAAAAATGATTCAAAATGTCAATTGGATCGTGCCTCATGTTGAATAACCACTTTTTAAACCCTCACAGTGACCAAAATTGCCATTTTTACAGAGTTTTGATTACTCAAAAGCTTCAATTTTTACCCCTTTGAGGCACAGAAATGACTTTAAACACACTTATTTTAGTTGACAAAGTCATAATTCACATCCAACAGTCATTTACAGTCAAAAGATTAAATGTTAAAATTTCATCCATATTGACCATTTTGGGATCGTTCGACATGTCCGGAGTCATCGTTTTTCATCCGAAAATTGATTTTTTGAACTGTACCAAAAATGATTCAAAATGTCAATTGGATCGTGCCTCATGTTGAATAACCACTTTTTAAACCCTCACAGTGACCAAAATTGCCAATTTTACAGAGTTTTGCTTACTCAAAAGCTTCAATTTTGACCCATTTCAGGCACAGAAATGACTTTAAACACACTTATTTTAGTTGACAAAGCCATAATTCACATCCAACAGTCATTTAGAGTCAAAAGATTAAATGTTAAAATTTCATCATTATAGACCATTTTGGGAACGTTCGACAGGTCCGGAGTCATCGTTTTTCGTCTGAAAATTGATTTTTTGGACTGTACCAAAAATGATTCAAAATGTCAATTGGATCGTGCCTCATGTTGAATAACCACTTTTTAAACCCTCACAGTGACCAAAATTGCCAATTTTACAGAGTTTTGCTTACTCAAAAGCTTCAATTTTGACCCATTTCAGGCACAGAAATGACTTTAAACAACCTTATTTTAGTTGACAAAGTCATAATTCACATCCAACAGTCATTTAGAGTCAAAAGATTAAATGTTAAAATTTCATCATTATAGACCATTTTGGGAACGTTCGACAGGTCCGGAGTCATCGTTTTTCGTCTGAAAATTGATTTTTTGGACTGTACCAAAAATGATTCAAAATGTCAATTGGATCGTGCCTCATGTTGAATAACCACTTTTTAAACCCTCACAGTGACCAAAATTGCCATTTTTACAGAGTTTTGATAACTCAAAAGCTTCAATTTTGACCCATTTCAGGAACAGAAATGACTTTAAACACACTTATTTTAGTTGACAAAGCCATAATTCACATCCAACAGTCATTTACAGTCAAAAGATTAAATGTTAAAATTTCATCCATATTGACCATTTTGGGATCGTTCGACATGTCCGGAGTCATCGTTTTTCATCCGAAAATTGATTTTTTGGACTGTACCAAAAATGATTCAAAATGTCAATTGGATCGTGCCTCATTTTGAATAACCACTTTTTAAACCCTCACAGTGACCAAAATTGCCATTTTTACTGAGTTTTGCTTACTCAAAAGCTACAATTTTGACCCATTTCAGGCACAGAAATGACTTTAAACACACTTATTTTAGTTGACAAAGTCATAATTCACATCCAACAGTCATTTACAGTCAAAAGATTAAATGTTAAAATTTCATCCATATTGACCATTTTGGGATCGTTCGACATGTCCGGAGTCATCGTTTTTCATCCGAAAATTGATTTTTTGGACTGTACCAAAAATTATTCAAAATGTCAATTGGATTGTGCCTCATGTTGAATAACCACTTTTTAAACCCTCACAGTGACCAAAATTGCCATTTTTACAGAGTTTTGATTACTCAAAAGCTTCAATTTTTACCCCTTTGAGGCACAGAAATGACTTTAAACACACTTATTTTAGTTGACAGTCATAATTCACATCCAACAGTCATTTACAGTCAAAAGATTAAATGTTAAAATTTCATCCATATTGACCATTTTGGGATCGTTCGACATGTCCGGAGTCATCGTTTTTCATCCGAAAATTGATTTTTTGAACTGTACCAAAAATGATTCAAAATGTCAATTGGATCATGCCTCATGTTGAATAACCACTTTTTAAACCCTCACAGTGACCAAAATTGCCAATTTTACACAGTTTTGCTTACTCAAAAGCTTCAATTTTGACCCATTTCAGGAATAGAAATGACTTTAAACACACTTATTTTAGTTGACAAAGCCATAATTCACATCCAACAATCATTTACAGTCAAAAGATTAAATGTTAAAATTTCATCCATATTGACCATTTTTGGATCGTTCGACATGTCCGGAGTCATCGTTTTTCATCCGAAAATTGATTTTTTGGACTGTACCAAAAATGATTCAAAATGTCAATTGGATCGTGCCTCATGTTGAATAACCACTTTTTAAACCCTCAGAGTGACCAAAATTGCCATTTTTACAGAGTTTTGATTACTCAAAAGCTTAAATTTTGAGCCATTTCAGGCACAGAAATGACTTTAAACACACTTATTTTAGTTGACAAAGTCATAATTCACATCCAACAGTCATTTACAGTCAAAAGATTAAATGTTAAAATGTCATCCATATTGACCATTTTGGGATCGTTCGACATGTCCGGAGTCATCGTTTTTCATCCGAAAATTGATTTTTTGGACTGTACCAAAAATGATTCAAAATGTCAATTGGATCGTGCCTCATGTTGAATAACCACTTTTTAAACCCTCACAGTGACCAAAATTGCCATTTTTACAGAGTTTTGATTACTCAAAAGCTTCAATTTTTACCCCTTTGAGGCACAGAAATGACTTTAAACACACTTATTTTAGTTGACAAAGTCATAATTCACATCCAACAGTCATTTACAGTCAAAAGATTAAATGTTAAAATTTCATCCATATTGACCATTTTGGGATCGTTCGACATGTCCGGAGTCATCGTTTTTCATCCGAAAATTGATTTTTTGAACTGTACCAAAAATGATTCAAAATGTCAATTGGATCGTGCCTCATGTTGAATAACCACTTTTTAAACCCTCACAGTGACCAAAATTGCCAATTTTACAGAGTTTTGCTTACTCAAAAGCTTCAATTTTGACCCATTTCAGGCACAGAAATGACTTTAAACACACTTATTTTAGTTGACAAAGCCATAATTCACATCCAACAGTCATTTAGAGTCAAAAGATTAAATGTTAAAATTTCATCATTATAGACCATTTTGGGAACGTTCGACAGGTCCGGAGTCATCGTTTTTCGTCTGAAAATTGATTTTTTGGACTGTACCAAAAATGATTCAAAATGTCAATTGGATCGTGCCTCATGTTGAATAACCACTTTTTAAACCCTCACAGTGACCAAAATTGCCAATTTTACAGAGTTTTGCTTACTCAAAAGCTTCAATTTTGACCCATTTCAGGCACAGAAATGACTTTAAACAACCTTATTTTAGTTGACAAAGTCATAATTCACATCCAACAGTCATTTAGAGTCAAAAGATTAAATGTTAAAATTTCATCATTATAGACCATTTTGGGAACGTTCGACAGGTCCGGAGTCATCGTTTTTCGTCTGAAAATTGATTTTTTGGACTGTACCAAAAATGATTCAAAATGTCAATTGGATCGTGCCTCATGTTGAATAACCACTTTTTAAACCCTCACAGTGACCAAAATTGCCAATTTTACAGAGTTTTGCTTACTCAAAAGCTTCAATTTTGACCCATTTCAGGCACAGAAATGACTTTAAACACACTTATTTTAGTTGACAAAGTCATAATTCACATCCAACAGTCATTTAGAGTCAAAAGATTAAATGTTAAAATTTCATCATTATAGACCATTTTGGGAACGTTCGACAGGTCGGGAGTCATCGTTTTTCGTCTGAAAATTGATTTTTTGGACTGTACCAAAAATGATTCAAAATGTCAATTGGATCGTGCCTCATGTTGAATAACCACTTTTTAAACCCTCACAGTGACCAAAATTGCCATTTTTACAGAGTTTTGATTACTCAAAAGCTTCAATTTTGAGCCATTTCAGGCACAGAAATGACTTTAAACACACTTATTTTAGTTGACAAAGTCATAATTCACATCCAACAGTCATTTACAGTCAAAAGATTAAATGTTAAAATTTCATCCATATTGACCATTTTGGGATCGTTCGACATGTCCGGAGTCATCGTTTTTCATCCGAAAATTGATTTTTTGGACTGTACCAAAAATGATTCAAAATGTCAATTGGATCGTGCCTCATGTTGAATAACCACTTTTTAAACCCTCACAGTGACCAAAATTGCCATTTTTACAGAGTTTTGATTACTCAAAAGCTTCAATTTTTACCCCTTTGAGGCACAGAAATGACTTTAAACACACTTATTTTAGTTGACAAAGTCATAATTCACATCCAACAGTCATTTACAGTCAAAAGATTAAATGTTAAAATTTCATCCATATTGACCATTTTGGGATCGTTCGACATGTCCGGAGTCATCGTTTTTCATCCGAAAATTGATTTTTTGGACTGTACCAAAAATGATTCAAAATGTCAATTGGATCGTGCCTCATTTTGAATAACCACTTTTTAAACCCTCACAGTGACCAAAATTGCCATTTTTACTGAGTTTTGCTTACTCAAAAGCTACAATTTTGACCCATTTCAGGCACAGAAATGACTTTAAACACACTTATTTTAGTTGACAAAGTCATAATTCACATCCAACAGTCATTTACAGTCAAAAGATTAAATGTTAAAATTTCATCCATATTGACCATTTTGGGATCGTTCGACATGTCCGGAGTCATCGTTTTTCATCCGAAAATTGATTTTTTGGACTGTACCAAAAATTATTCAAAATGTCAATTGGATTGTGCCTCATGTTGAATAACCACTTTTTAAACCCTCACAGTGACCAAAATTGCCATTTTTACAGAGTTTTGATTACTCAAAAGCTTCAATTTTTACCCCTTTGAGGCACAGAAATGACTTTAAACACACTTATTTTAGTTGACAGTCATAATTCACATCCAACAGTCATTTACAGTCAAAAGATTAAATGTTAAAATTTCATCCATATTGACCATTTTGGGATCGTTCGACATGTCCGGAGTCATCGTTTTTCATCCGAAAATTGATTTTTTGAACTGTACCAAAAATGATTCAAAATGTCAATTGGATCATGCCTCATGTTGAATAACCACTTTTTAAACCCTCACAGTGACCAAAATTGCCAATTTTACACAGTTTTGCTTACTCAAAAGCTTCAATTTTGACCCATTTCAGGAATAGAAATGACTTTAAACACACTTATTTTAGTTGACAAAGCCATAATTCACATCCAACAATCATTTACAGTCAAAAGATTAAATGTTAAAATTTCATCCATATTGACCATTTTTGGATCGTTCGACATGTCCGGAGTCATCGTTTTTCATCCGAAAATTGATTTTTTGGACTGTACCAAAAATGATTCAAAATGTCAATTGGATCGTGCCTCATGTTGAATAACCACTTTTTAAACCCTCAGAGTGACCAAAATTGCCATTTTTACAGAGTTTTGATTACTCAAAAGCTTAAATTTTGAGCCATTTCAGGCACAGAAATGACTTTAAACACACTTATTTTAGTTGACAAAGTCATAATTCACATCCAACAGTCATTTACAGTCAAAAGATTAAATGTTAAAATGTCATCCATATTGACCATTTTGGGATCGTTCGACATGTCCGGAGTCATCGTTTTTCATCCGAAAATTGATTTTTTGGACTGTACCAAAAATGATTCAAAATGTCAATTGGATCGTGCCTCATGTTGAATAACCACTTTTTAAACCCTCACAGTGACCAAAATTGCCATTTTTACAGAGTTTTGATTACTCAAAAGCTTCAATTTTTACCCCTTTGAGGCACAGAAATGACTTTAAACACACTTATTTTAGTTGACAAAGTCATAATTCACATCCAACAGTCATTTACAGTCAAAAGATTAAATGTTAAAATTTCATCCATATTGACCATTTTGGGATCGTTCGACATGTCCGGAGTCATCGTTTTTCATCCGAAAATTGATTTTTTGAACTGTACCAAAAATGATTCAAAATGTCAATTGGATCGTGCCTCATGTTGAATAACCACTTTTTAAACCCTCACAGTGACCAAAATTGCCAATTTTACAGAGTTTTGCTTACTCAAAAGCTTCAATTTTGACCCATTTCAGGCACAGAAATGACTTTAAACACACTTATTTTAGTTGACAAAGCCATAATTCACATCCAACAGTCATTTAGAGTCAAAAGATTAAATGTTAAAATTTCATCATTATAGACCATTTTGGGAACGTTCGACAGGTCCGGAGTCATCGTTTTTCGTCTGAAAATTGATTTTTTGGACTGTACCAAAAATGATTCAAAATGTCAATTGGATCGTGCCTCATGTTGAATAACCACTTTTTAAACCCTCACAGTGACCAAAATTGCCAATTTTACAGAGTTTTGCTTACTCAAAAGCTTCAATTTTGACCCATTTCAGGCACAGAAATGACTTTAAACAACCTTATTTTAGTTGACAAAGTCATAATTCACATCCAACAGTCATTTAGAGTCAAAAGATTAAATGTTAAAATTTCATCATTATAGACCATTTTGGGAACGTTCGACAGGTCCGGAGTCATCGTTTTTCGTCTGAAAATTGATTTTTTGGACTGTACCAAAAATGATTCAAAATGTCAATTGGATCGTGCCTCATGTTGAATAACCACTTTTTAAACCCTCACAGTGACCAAAATTGCCAATTTTACAGAGTTTTGCTTACTCAAAAGCTTCAATTTTGACCCATTTCAGGCACAGAAATGACTTTAAACACACTTATTTTAGTTGACAAAGTCATAATTCACATCCAACAGTCATTTAGAGTCAAAAGATTAAATGTTAAAATTTCATCATTATAGACCATTTTGGGAACGTTCGACAGGTCGGGAGTCATCGTTTTTCGTCTGAAAATTGATTTTTTGGACTGTACCAAAAATGATTCAAAATGTCAATTGGATCGTGCCTCATGTTGAATAACCACTTTTTAAACCCTCACAGTGACCAAAATTGCCATTTTTACAGAGTTTTGATTACTCAAAAGCTTCAATTTTGAGCCATTTCAGGCACAGAAATGACTTTAAACACACTTATTTTAGTTGACAAAGTCATAATTCACATCCAACAGTCATTTACAGTCAAAAGATTAAATGTTAAAATTTCATCCATATTGACCATTTTGGGATCGTTCGACATGTCCGGAGTCATCGTTTTTCATCCGAAAATTGATTTTTTGGACTGTACCAAAAATGATTCAAAATGTCAATTGGATCGTGCCTCATGTTGAATAACCACTTTTTAAACCCTCACAGTGACCAAAATTGCCATTTTTACAGAGTTTTGATTACTCAAAAGCTTCAATTTTTACCCCTTTGAGGCACAGAAATGACTTTAAACACACTTATTTTAGTTGACAAAGTCATAATTCACATCCAACAGTCATTTACAGTCAAAAGATTAAATGTTAAAATTTCATCCATATTGACCATTTTGGGATCGTTCGACATGTCCGGAGTCATCGTTTTTCATCCGAAAATTGATTTTTTGAACTGTACCAAAAATGATTCAAAATGTCAATTGGATCGTGCCTCATGTTGAATAACCACTTTTTAAACCCTCACAGTGACCAAAATTGCCAATTTTACAGAGTTTTGCTTACTCAAAAGCTTCAATTTTGACCCATTTCAGGCACAGAAATGACTTTAAACACACTTATTTTAGTTGACAAAGCCATAATTCACATCCAACAGTCATTTAGAGTCAAAAGATTAAATGTTAAAATTTCATCATTATAGACCATTTTGGGAACGTTCGACAGGTCCGGAGTCATCGTTTTTCGTCTGAAAATTGATTTTTTGGACTGTACCAAAAATGATTCAAAATGTCAATTGGATCGTGCCTCATGTTGAATAACCACTTTTTAAACCCTCACAGTGACCAAAATTGCCATTTTTACAGAGTTTTGATTACTCAAAAGCTTCAATTTTGACCCATTTCAGGCACAGAAATGACTTTAAACACACTTATTTTAGTTGACAAAGTCATAATTCACATCCAACAGTCATTTACAATCAAAAGATTAAATGTTAAAATTTCATTCATATTGACCATTTTGGGATCGTTCGACATGTCCGGAGTCATCGTTTTTCATCCGAAAATTGATTTTTTGGACTGTACCAAAAATGATTCAAAATGTCAATTGGATCGTGCCTCATTTTGAATAACCACTTTTTAAACCCTCACAGTGACCAAAATTGCCATTTTTACAGAGTTTTGATTACTCAAAAGCTTCAATTTTGACCCATTTCAGGCACAGAAATGACTTTAAACACACTTATTTTAGTTGACAAAGTCATAATTCACATCCAACAGTCATTAACAGTCAAAAGATTAAATGTTAAAATTTCATCCATATTGACCATTTTGGGATCGTTCGACATGTCCGGAGTCATCGTTTTTCATCCGAAAATTGATTTTTTGGACTGTACCAAAAATGATTCAAAATGTCAATTGGATCGTGCCTCATGTTGAATAACCACTTTTTAAACCCTCACAGTGACCAAAATTGCCATTTTTACAGAGTTTTGCTTACTCAAAAGCTTCAATTTTGACCCATTTCAGGCACAGAAATGACTTTAAACACACTTATTTTAGTTGACAAAGTCATAATTCACATCCAACAGTCATTTACAGTCAAAAGATTAAATGTTAAAATTTCATCCATATTGACCATTTTGGGATCGTTCGACATGTCCGGAGTCATCGTTTTTCATCCGAAAATTGATTTTTTGGACTGTACCAAAAATGATTCAAAATGTCAATTGGATCGTGCCTCATGTTGAATAACCACTTTTTAAACCCTCACAGTGACCAAAATTGCCAATTTTACAGAGTTTTGCTTACTCAAAAGCTTCAATTTTGACCCATTTCAGGCACAGAAATGACTTTAAACACACTTATTTTAGTTGACAAAGTCATAATTCACATCCAACAGTCATTTAGAGTCAAAAGATTAAATGTTAAAATTTCATCATTATAGACCATTTTGGGAACGTTCGACAGGTCGGGAGTCATCGTTTTTCGTCTGAAAATTGATTTTTTGGACTGTACCAAAAATGATTCAAAATGTCAATTGGATCGTGCCTCATGTTGAATAACCACTTTTTAAACCCTCACAGTGACCAAAATTGCCATTTTTACAGAGTTTTGATTACTCAAAAGCTTCAATTTTGAGCCATTTCAGGCACAGAAATGACTTTAAACACACTTATTTTAGTTGACAAAGTCATAATTCACATCCAACAGTCATTTACAGTCAAAAGATTAAATGTTAAAATTTCATCCATATTGACCATTTTGGGATCGTTCGACATGTCCGGAGTCATCGTTTTTCATCCGAAAATTGATTTTTTGGACTGTACCAAAAATGATTCAAAATGTCAATTGGATCGTGCCTCATGTTGAATAACCACTTTTTAAACCCTCACAGTGACCAAAATTGCCATTTTTACAGAGTTTTGATTACTCAAAAGCTTCAATTTTTACCCCTTTGAGGCACAGAAATGACTTTAAACACACTTATTTTAGTTGACAAAGTCATAATTCACATCCAACAGTCATTTACAGTCAAAAGATTAAATGTTAAAATTTCATCCATATTGACCATTTTGGGATCGTTCGACATGTCCGGAGTCATCGTTTTTCATCCGAAAATTGATTTTTTGAACTGTACCAAAAATGATTCAAAATGTCAATTGGATCGTGCCTCATGTTGAATAACCACTTTTTAAACCCTCACAGTGACCAAAATTGCCAATTTTACAGAGTTTTGCTTACTCAAAAGCTTCAATTTTGACCCATTTCAGGCACAGAAATGACTTTAAACACACTTATTTTAGTTGACAAAGCCATAATTCACATCCAACAGTCATTTAGAGTCAAAAGATTAAATGTTAAAATTTCATCATTATAGACCATTTTGGGAACGTTCGACAGGTCCGGAGTCATCGTTTTTCGTCTGAAAATTGATTTTTTGGACTGTACCAAAAATGATTCAAAATGTCAATTGGATCGTGCCTCATGTTGAATAACCACTTTTTAAACCCTCACAGTGACCAAAATTGCCATTTTTACAGAGTTTTGATTACTCAAAAGCTTCAATTTTGACCCATTTCAGGCACAGAAATGACTTTAACACACACTTATTTTAGTTGACAAAGTCATAATTCACATCCAACAGTCATTTACAATCAAAAGATTAAATGTTAAAATTTCATCCATATTGACCATTTTGGGATCGTTCGACATGTCCGGAGTCATCGTTTTTCATCCGAAAATTGATTTTGTGGACTGTACCAAAAATGATTCAAAATGTCAATTGGATCGTGCCTCATGTTGAATAATTACTTTTTAAACCCTCACAGTGACCAAAATTGCCATTTTTACAGAGTTTTGATTACTCAAAAGCTTCAATTTTTACCCCTTTGAGGCACAGAAATGACTTTAAACACACTTATTTTAGTTGACAAAGTCATAATTCACATCCAACAGTCATTTACAGTCAAAAGATTAAATGTTAAAATTTCATCCATATTGACCATTTTGGGATCGTTCGACATGTCCGGAGTCATCGTTTTTCATCCGAAAATTGATTTTTTGGACTGTACCAAAAATGATTCAAAATGTCAATTGGATCGTGCCTCATTTTGAATAACCACTTTTTAAACCCTCACAGTGACCAAAATTGCCATTTTTACAGAGTTTTGATTACTCAAAAGCTTCAATTTTGACCCATTTCAGGCACAGAAATGACTTTAAACACACTTATTTTAGTTGACAAAGTCATAATTCACATCCAACAGTCATTAACAGTCAAAAGATTAAATGTTAAAATTTCATCCATATTGACCATTTTGGGATCGTTCGACATGTCCGGAGTCATCGTTTTTCATCCGAAAATTGATTTTTTGGACTGTACCAAAAATGATTCAAAATGTCAATTGGATCGTGCCTCATGTTGAATAACCACTTTTTAAACCCTCACAGTGACCAAAATTGCCATTTTTACAGAGTTTTGCTTACTCAAAAGCTTCAATTTTGACCCATTTCAGGCACAGAAATGACTTTAAACACACTTATTTTAGTTGACAAAGTCATAATTCACATCCAACAGTCATTTACAGTCAAAAGATTAAATGTTAAAATTTCATCCATATTGACCATTTTGGGATCGTTCGACATGTCCGGAGTCATCGTTTTTCATCCGAAAATTGATTTTTTGGACTGTACCAAAAATGATTCAAAATGTCAATTGGATCGTGCCTCATGTTGAATAACCACTTTTTAAACCCTCACAGTGACCAAAATTGCCATTTTTACAGAGTTTTGATTACTCAAAAGCTTCGATTTTTACCCCTTTGAGGCACAGAAATGACTTTAAACACACTTATTTTAGTTGACAAAGTCATAATTCACATCCAACAGTCATTTACAGTCAAAAGATTAAATGTTAAAATTTCATCCATATTGACCATTTTGGGATCGTTCGACATGTCCGGAGTCATCGTTTTTCATCCGAAAATGGATTTTTTTTGAACTGTACCAAAAATGATTTGAAATGTCAATTGGATCGTGCCTCATGTTGAATAACCACTTTTTAAACCCTCACAGTGACCAAAATTGCCAATTTTACAGAGTTTTGCTTACTCAAAAGCTTCAATTTTGACCCATTTCAGGCACAGAAATGACTTTAAACAACCTTATTTTAGTTGACAAAGTCATAATTCACATCCAACAGTCATTTAGAGTCAAAAGATTAAATGTTAAAATTTCATCATTATAGACCATTTTGGGAACGTTCGACAGGTCCGGAGTCATCGTTTTTCGTCTGAAAATTGATTTTTTGGACTGTACCAAAAATGATTCAAAATGTCAATTGGATCGTGCCTCATGTTGAATGACCACTTTTTAAACCCTCACAGTGACCAAAATTGCCATTTTTACAGAGTTTTGCTTACTCAAAAGCTTCAATTTTGACCCATTTCAGGCACAGAAATGACTTTAAACACACTTATTTTAGTTGACAAAGTCATAATTCACATCCAACAGTCATTTACAGTCAAAAGATTAAATGTTAAAATTTCATCAATATTGACCATTTTGGGATCGTTCGACATGTCCGGGGTCATCGTTTTTCATCCGAAAATTGATTTTTTGGACTGTACCAAAAATTATTCAAAATGTCAATTGGATTGTGCCTCATGTTGAATAACCACTTTTTAAACCCTCACAGTGACCAAAATTGCCATTTTTACAGAGTTTTGATTACTCAAAAGCTTTAATTTTTACCCCTTTGAGGCACAGAAATGACTTTAAACACACTTATTTTAGTTGACAGTCATAATTCACATCCAACAGTCATTTACAGTCAAAAGATAAATGTTAAAATTTCATCCATATTGACCATTTTGGGATCGTTCGACATGTCCGGAGTCATCGTTTTTCATCCGAAAATTGATTTTTTGAACTGTACCAAAAATGATTCAAAATGTCAATTGGATCATGCCTCATGTTGAATAACCACTTTTTAAACCCTCACAGTGACCAAAATTGCCAATTTTACACAGTTTTGCTTACTCAAAAGCTTCAATTTTGACCCATTTCAGGAATAGAAATGACTTTAAACACACTTATTTTAGTTGACAAAGCCATAATTCACATCCAACAATCATTTACAGTCAAAAGATTAAATGTTAAAATTTCATCCATATTGACCATTTTTGGATCGTTCGACATGTCCGGAGTCATCGTTTTTCATCCGAAAATTGATTTTTTGGACTGTACCAAAAATGATTCAAAATGTCAATTGGATCGTGCCTCATGTTGAATAACCACTTTTTAAACCCTCAGAGTGACCAAAATTGCCATTTTTACAGAGTTTTGATTACTCAAAAGCTTCAATTTTGAGCCATTTCAGGCACAGAAATGACTTTAAACACACTTATTTTAGTTGACAAAGTCATAATTCACATCCAACAGTCATTTACAGTCAAAAGATTAAATGTTAAAATTTCATCCATATTGACCATTTTGGGATCGTTCGACATGTCCGGAGTCATCGTTTTTCATCCGAAAATTGATTTTTTGGACTGTACCAAAAATGATTCAAAATGTCAATTGGATCGTGCCTCATGTTGAATAACCACTTTTTAAACCCTCACAGTGACCAAAATTGCCATTTTTACAGAGTTTTGATTACTCAAAAGCTTCAATTTTTACCCCTTTGAGGCACAGAAATGACTTTAAACACACTTATTTTAGTTGACAAAGTCATAATTCACATCCAACAGTCATTTACAGTCAAAAGATTAAATGTTAAAATTTCATCCATATTGACCATTTTGGGATCGTTCGACATGTCCGGAGTCATCGTTTTTCATCCGAAAATTGATTTTTTGAACTGTACCAAAAATGATTCAAAATGTCAATTGGATCGTGCCTCATGTTGAATAACCACTTTTTAAACCCTCACAGTGACCAAAATTGCCAATTTTACAGAGTTTTGCTTACTCAAAAGCTTCAATTTTGACCCATTTCAGGCACAGAAATGACTTTAAACACACTTATTTTAGTTGACAAAGCCATAATTCACATCCAACAGTCATTTAGAGTCAAAAGATTAAATGTTAAAATTTCATCATTATAGACCATTTTGGGAACGTTCGACAGGTCCGGAGTCATCGTTTTTCGTCTGAAAATTGATTTTTTGGACTGTACCAAAAATGATTCAAAATGTCAATTGGATCGTGCCTCATGTTGAATAACCACTTTTTAAACCCTCACAGTGACCAAAATTGCCAATTTTACAGAGTTTTGCTTACTCAAAAGCTTCAATTTTGACCCATTTCAGGCACAGAAATGACTTTAAACAACCTTATTTTAGTTGACAAAGTCATAATTCACATCCAACAGTCATTTAGAGTCAAAAGATTAAATGTTAAAATTTCATCATTATAGACCATTTTGGGAACGTTCGACAGGTCCGGAGTCATCGTTTTTCGTCTGAAAATTGATTTTTTGGACTGTACCAAAAATGATTCAAAATGTCAATTGGATCGTGCCTCATGTTGAATAACCACTTTTTAAACCCTCACAGTGACCAAAATTGCCAATTTTACAGAGTTTTGCTTACTCAAAAGCTTCAATTTTGACCCATTTCAGGCACAGAAATGACTTTAAACACACTTATTTTAGTTGACAAAGTCATAATTCACATCCAACAGTCATTTAGAGTCAAAAGATTAAATGTTAAAATTTCATCATTATAGACCATTTTGGGAACGTTCGACAGGTCGGGAGTCATCGTTTTTCGTCTGAAAATTGATTTTTTGGACTGTACCAAAAATGATTCAAAATGTCAATTGGATCGTGCCTCATGTTGAATAACCACTTTTTAAACCCTCACAGTGACCAAAATTGCCATTTTTACAGAGTTTTGATTACTCAAAAGCTTCAATTTTGAGCCATTTCAGGCACAGAAATGACTTTAAACACACTTATTTTAGTTGACAAAGTCATAATTCACATCCAACAGTCATTTACAGTCAAAAGATTAAATGTTAAAATTTCATCCATATTGACCATTTTGGGATCGTTCGACATGTCCGGAGTCATCGTTTTTCATCCGAAAATTGATTTTTTGGACTGTACCAAAAATGATTCAAAATGTCAATTGGATCGTGCCTCATGTTGAATAACCACTTTTTAAACCCTCACAGTGACCAAAATTGCCATTTTTACAGAGTTTTGATTACTCAAAAGCTTCAATTTTTACCCCTTTGAGGCACAGAAATGACTTTAAACACACTTATTTTAGTTGACAAAGTCATAATTCACATCCAACAGTCATTTACAGTCAAAAGATTAAATGTTAAAATTTCATCCATATTGACCATTTTGGGATCGTTCGACATGTCCGGAGTCATCGTTTTTCATCCGAAAATTGATTTTTTGAACTGTACCAAAAATGATTCAAAATGTCAATTGGATCGTGCCTCATGTTGAATAACCACTTTTTAAACCCTCACAGTGACCAAAATTGCCAATTTTACAGAGTTTTGCTTACTCAAAAGCTTCAATTTTGACCCATTTCAGGCACAGAAATGACTTTAAACACACTTATTTTAGTTGACAAAGCCATAATTCACATCCAACAGTCATTTAGAGTCAAAAGATTAAATGTTAAAATTTCATCATTATAGACCATTTTGGGAACGTTCGACAGGTCCGGAGTCATCGTTTTTCGTCTGAAAATTGATTTTTTGGACTGTACCAAAAATGATTCAAAATGTCAATTGGATCGTGCCTCATGTTGAATAACCACTTTTTAAACCCTCACAGTGACCAAAATTGCCATTTTTACAGAGTTTTGATTACTCAAAAGCTTCAATTTTGACCCATTTCAGGCACAGAAATGACTTTAAACACACTTATTTTAGTTGACAAAGTCATAATTCACATCCAACAGTCATTTACAATCAAAAGATTAAATGTTAAAATTTCATTCATATTGACCATTTTGGGATCGTTCGACATGTCCGGAGTCATCGTTTTTCATCCGAAAATTGATTTTTTGGACTGTACCAAAAATGATTCAAAATGTCAATTGGATCGTGCCTCATTTTGAATAACCACTTTTTAAACCCTCACAGTGACCAAAATTGCCATTTTTACAGAGTTTTGATTACTCAAAAGCTTCAATTTTGACCCATTTCAGGCACAGAAATGACTTTAAACACACTTATTTTAGTTGACAAAGTCATAATTCACATCCAACAGTCATTAACAGTCAAAAGATTAAATGTTAAAATTTCATCCATATTGACCATTTTGGGATCGTTCGACATGTCCGGAGTCATCGTTTTTCATCCGAAAATTGATTTTTTGGACTGTACCAAAAATGATTCAAAATGTCAATTGGATCGTGCCTCATGTTGAATAACCACTTTTTAAACCCTCACAGTGACCAAAATTGCCATTTTTACAGAGTTTTGCTTACTCAAAAGCTTCAATTTTGACCCATTTCAGGCACAGAAATGACTTTAAACACACTTATTTTAGTTGACAAAGTCATAATTCACATCCAACAGTCATTTACAGTCAAAAGATTAAATGTTAAAATTTCATCCATATTGACCATTTTGGGATCGTTCGACATGTCCGGAGTCATCGTTTTTCATCCGAAAATTGATTTTTTGGACTGTACCAAAAATGATTCAAAATGTCAATTGGATCGTGCCTCATGTTGAATAACCACTTTTTAAACCCTCACAGTGACCAAAATTGCCATTTTTACAGAGTTTTGATTACTCAAAAGCTTCAATTTTTACCCCTTTGAGGCACAGAAATGACTTTAAACACACTTATTTTAGTTGACAAAGTCATAATTCACATCCAACAGTCATTTACAGTCAAAAGATTAAATGTTAAAATTTCATCCATATTGACCATTTTGGGATCGTTCGACATGTCCGGAGTCATCGTTTTTCATCCGAAAATTGATTTTTTTTTAACTGTACCAAAAATGATTTGAAATGTCAATTGGATCGTGCCTCATGTTGAATAACCACTTTTTAAACCCTCACAGTGACCAAAATTGCCAATTTTACAGAGTTTTGCTTACTCAAAAGCTTCAATTTTGACCCATTTCAGGCACAGAAATGACTTTAAACAACCTTATTTTAGTTGACAAAGTCATAATTCACATCCAACAGTCATTTAGAGTCAAAAGATTAAATGTTAAAATTTCATCATTATAGACCATTTTGGGAACGTTCGACAGGTCCGGAGTCATCGTTTTTCGTCTGAAAATTGATTTTTTGGACTGTACCAAAAATGATTCAAAATGTCAATTGGATCGTGCCTCATGTTGAATAACCACTTTTTAAACCCTCAGAGTGACCAAAATTGCCATTTTTACAGAGTTTTGATTACTCAAAAGCTTCAATTTTTACCCCTTTGAGGCACAGAAATGACTTTAAACACACTTATTTTAGTTGACAAAGTCATAATTCACATCCAACAGTCATTTACAGTCAAAAGATTAAATGTTAAAATTTCATCCATATTGACCATTTTCGGATCGTTTGACATGTCCGGAGTCATCGTTTTTCATCCGAAAATTGATTTTTTGGACTGTACCAAAAATGATTCAAAATGTCAATTGGATCGTGCCTCATGTTGAATAACCACTTTTTAAACCCTCACAGTGACCAAAATTGCCAATTTTACAGAGTTTTGCTTACTCAAAAGCTTCAATTTTGACCCATTTCTGGCACAGAAATGACTTTAAACACACTTATTTTAGTTGACAAAGTCATAATTCACATCCAACAGTCATTTAGAGTCAAAAGATTAAATGTTAAAATTTCATCATTATAGACCATTTTGGGAACGTTCGACAGGTCGAGAGTCATCGTTTTTCGTCTGAAAATTGATTTTTTGGACTGTACCAAAAATGATTCAAAATGTCAATTGGATGGTGCCTCATGTTGAATAACCACTTTTTAAACCCTCACAGTGACCAAAATTGCCATTTTTACAGAGTTTTGATTACTCAAAAGCTTCAATTTTGAGCCATTTCAGGCACAGAAATGACTTTAAACACACTTATTTTAGTTGACAAAGTCATAATTCACATCCAACAGTCATTTACAGTCAAAAGATTAAATGTTAAAATTTCATCCATATTGACCATTTTGGGATCGTTCGACATGCCCGGAGTCATTGTTTTTCATCCGAAAATTGATTTTTTGGACTGTACCAAAAATGATTCAAAATGTCAATTGGATCGTGCCTCATGTTGAATAACCACTTTTTAAACCCTCACAGTGACCAAAATTGCCAATTTTACAGAGTTTTGCTTACTCAAAAGCTTCAATTTTGACCCGTTTCAGGCACAGAAATGACTTTAAACACACTTATTTTAGTTGACAAAGTCATTATTCACATCCAACAGTCATTTAGAGTCAAAAGATTAAATGTTAAAATTTCATCCATATTGACCATTTTGGGATCGTTCGACATGTCCGGAGTCATCGTTTTTCATCCAAAAATTGATTTTTTGGACCGTACCAAAAATGATTCAAAATGTCAATTGG
Source organism: Lissotriton vulgaris (assembly GCF_964263255.1). NCBI lineage: Eukaryota > Metazoa > Chordata > Amphibia > Caudata > Salamandridae > Lissotriton > Lissotriton vulgaris. The sequence continues at coordinate 39,688 of NW_028248434.1, forward strand.
ATCGTGCCTCATGTTGAATAACCACTTTTTAAACCCTCACAGTGACCAAAATTGCCATTTTTACAGAGTTTTGATTACTCAAAAGCTTCAATTTTGACCCATTTCAGGCACAGAAATGACTTTAAACACACTTATTTTAGTTGACAAAGTCATAATTCACATCCAACAGTCATTTACAGTCAAAAGATTAAATGTTAAAATTTCATCCATATTGACCATTTTGGGATCGTTCGACATGTCCGGAGTCATCGTTTTTCATCCGAAAATTGATTTTTTGTACTGTACCAAAAATGATTCAAAATGTCAATTGGATCGTGCCTCATGTTGAATAACCACTTTTTAAACCCTCACAGTGACCAAAATTGCCATTTTTACAGAGTTTTGATTACTCAAAAGCTTCAATTTTGACCCATTTCAGGCACAGAAATGACTTTAAACACACTTATTTTAGTTGACAAAGTCATAATTCACATCCAACAGTCATTTACAGTCAAAAGATTAAATGTTAAAATTTCATCCATATTGACCATTTTGGGATCGTTCGACATGTCCGGAGTCATCGTTTTTCATCCGAAAATTGATTTTTTGGACTGTACCAAAAATGATTCAAAATGTCAATTGGATCGTGCCTCATGTTGAATAACCACTTTTTAAACCCTCACAGTGACCAAAATTGCCAATTTTACAGAGTTTTGCTTACTCAAAAGCTACAATTTTGACCCATTTCAGGCACAGAAATGACTTTAAACACACTTATTTTAGTTGACAAAGTCATAATTCACATCCAAAAGTCATTTATAGTCAAAAGATTAAATGTTAAAATTTCATCATTATAGACCATTTTGGGAACGTTCGACAGGTCCGGAGTCATCATTTTTCGTCTGAAAATTGATTTTTTGGACTGTACCAAAAATGATTCAAAATGTCAATTGGATCGTGCCTCATGTTGAATAACCACTTTTTAAACCCTCACAGTGACCAAAATTGCCAATTTTACAGAGTTTTGCTTACTCAAAAGCTTCAATTTTGACCCATTTCAGGCACAGAAATGACTTTAAACACACTTATTTTAGTTGACAAAGCCATAATTCACATCCAACAGTCATTTAGAGTCAAAAGATTAAATGTTAAAATTTCATCATTATAGACCATTTTGGGAACGTTCGACAGGTCCGGAGTCATCGTTTTTCGTCTGAAAATTGATTTTTTGGACTGTACCAAAAATGATTCAAAATGTCAATTGGATCGTGCCTCATGTTGAATAACCACTTTTTAAACCCTCACAGTGACCAAAATTGTCATTTTTACAGAGTTTTGATTACTCAAAAGCTTCAATTTTGATCCATTTCAGGCACAGAAATGACTTTAAACACACTTATTTTAGTTGACAAAGTCATAATTCACATCCAACAGTCATTTACAATCAAAAGATTAAATGTTAAAATTTCATCCATATTGACCATTTTGGGATCGTTCGACATGTCCGGAGTCATCGTTTTTCATCCGAAAATTGATTTTTTGGACTGTACCAAAAATGATTCAAAATGTCAATTGGATCGTGCCTCATGTTGAATAACCACTTTTTAAACCCTCACAGTGACCAAAATTGCCATTTTTACAGAGTTTTGATTACTCAAAAGCTTGAATTTTTACCCCTTTGAGGCACAGAAATGACTTTAAACACACTTATTTTAGTTGACAAAGTCATAATTCACATCCAACAGTCATTTACAGTCAAAAGATTAAATGTTAAAATTTCATCCATATTGACCATTTTGGGATCGTTCGACATGTCCGGAGTCATCGTTTTTCATCCGAAAATTGATTTTTTGGACTGTACCAAAAATTATTCAAAATGTCAATTGGATCGTGCCTCATGTTGAATAACCACTTTTTAAACCCTCACAGTGACCAAAATTGCCATTTTTACAGAGTTTTGATTACTCAAAAGCTTCCATTTTTACCCCTTTGAGGCACAGAAATGACTTTAAACACACTTATTTTAGTTGACAAAGTCATAATTCACATCCAACAGTCATTTACAGTCAAAAGATTAAATGTTAAAATTTCATCATTATAGACCATTTTGGGAACGTTCGACAGGTCCGGAGTCATCGTTTTTCGTCTGAAAATTGATTTTTTGGACTGTACCAAAAATGATTCAAAATGTCAATTGGATCGTGCCTCATGTTGAATAACCACTTTTTAAACCCTCACAGTGACCAAAATTGCCAATTTTACAGAGTTTTGCTTACTCAAAAGCTTCAATTTTGACCCATTTCAGGCACAGAAATGACTTTAAACACACTTATTTTAGTTGACAAAGCCATAATTCACATCCAACAGTCATTTAGAGTCAAAAGATTAAATGTTAAAATTTCATCATTATAGACCATTTTGGGAACGTTCGACAGGTCCGGAGTCATCGTTTTTCGTCTGAAAATTGATTTTTTGGACTGTACCAAAAATGATTCAAAATGTCAATTGGATCGTGCCTCATGTTGAATAACCACTTTTTAAACCCTCACAGTGACCAAAATTGTCATTTTTACAGAGTTTTGATTACTCAAAAGCTTCAATTTTGATCCATTTCAGGCACAGAAATGACTTTAAACACACTTATTTTAGTTGACAAAGTCATAATTCACATCCAACAGTCATTTACAATCAAAAGATTAAATGTTAAAATTTCATCCATATTGACCATTTTGGGATCGTTCGACATGTCCGGAGTCATCGTTTTTCATCCGAAAATTGATTTTTTGGACTGTACCAAAAATGATTCAAAATGTCAATTGGATCGTGCCTCATGTTGAATAACCACTTTTTAAACCCTCACAGTGACCAAAATTGCCATTTTTACAGAGTTTTGATTACTCAAAAGCTTGAATTTTTACCCCTTTGAGGCACAGAAATGACTTTAAACACACTTATTTTAGTTGACAAAGTCATAATTCACATCCAACAGTCATTTACAGTCAAAAGATTAAATGTTAAAATTTCATCCATATTGACCATTTTGGGATCGTTCGACATGTCCGGAGTCATCGTTTTTCATCCGAAAATTGATTTTTTGGACTGTACCAAAAATGATTCAAAATGTCAATTGGATCGTGCCTCATTTTGAATAACCACTTTTTAAACCCTCACAGTGACCAAAATTGCCATTTTTACAGAGTTTTGATTACTCAAAAGCTTCAATTTTGACCCATTTCAGGCACAGAAATGACTTTAAACACACTTATTTTAGTTGACAAAGTCATAATTCACATCCAACAGTCATTAACAGTCAAAAGATTAAATGTTAAAATTTCATCCATATTGACCATTTTGGGATCGTTCGACATGTCCGGAGTCATCGTTTTTCATCCGAAAATTGATTTTTTGGACTGTACCAAAAATGATTCAAAATGTCAATTGGATCGTGCCTCATGTTGAATAACCACTTTTTAAACCCTCACAGTGACCAAAATTGCCATTTTTACAGAGTTTTGCTTACTCAAAAGCTTCAATTTTGACCCATTTCAGGCACAGAAATGACTTTAAACACACTTATTTTAGTTGACAAAGTCATAATTCACATCCAACAGTCATTTACAGTCAAAAGATTAAATGTTAAAATTTCATCCATATTGACCATTTTGGGATCGTTCGACATGTCCGGAGTCATCGTTTTTCATCCGAAAATTGATTTTTTGGACTGTACCAAAAATGATTCAAAATGTCAATTGGATCGTGCCTCATGTTGAATAACCACTTTTTAAACCCTCACAGTGACCAAAATTGCCATTTTTACAGAGTTTTGATTACTCAAAAGCTTCAATTTTTACCCCTTTGAGGCACAGAAATGACTTTAAACACACTTATTTTAGTTGACAAAGTCATAATTCACATCCAACAGTCATTTACAGTCAAAAGATTAAATGTTAAAATTTCATCCATATTGACCATTTTGGGATCGTTCGACATGTCCGGAGTCATCGTTTTTCATCCGAAAATTGATTTTTTTTGAACTGTACCAAAAATGATTTGAAATGTCAATTGGATCGTGCCTCATGTTGAATAACCACTTTTTAAACCCTCACAGTGACCAAAATTGCCAATTTTACAGAGTTTTGCTTACTCAAAAGCTTCAATTTTGACCCATTTCAGGCACAGAAATGACTTTAAACAACCTTATTTTAGTTGACAAAGTCATAATTCACATCCAACAGTCATTTAGAGTCAAAAGATTAAATGTTAAAATTTCATCATTATAGACCATTTTGGGAACGTTCGACAGGTCCGGAGTCATCGTTTTTCGTCTGAAAATTGATTTTTTGGACTGTACCAAAAATGATTCAAAATGTCAATTGGAACGTGCCTCATGTTGAATAACCACTTTTTAAACCCTCAGAGTGACCAAAATTGCCATTTTTACAGAGTTTTGATTACTCAAAAGCTTCAATTTTTACCCCTTTGAGGCACAGAAATGACTTTAAACACACTTATTTTAGTTGACAAAGTCATAATTCACATCCAACAGTCATTTACAGTCAAAAGATTAAATGTTAAAATTTCATCCATATTGACCATTTTCGGATCGTTTGACATGTCCGGAGTCATCGTTTTTCATCCGAAAATTGATTTTTTGGACTGTACCAAAAATGATTCAAAATGTCAATTGGATCGTGCCTCATGTTGAATAACCACTTTTTAAACCCTCACAGTGACCAAAATTGCCAATTTTACAGAGTTTTGCTTACTCAAAAGCTTCAATTTTTACCCATTTCTGGCACAGAAATGACTTTAAACACACTTATTTTAGTTGACAAAGTCATAATTCACATCCAACAGTCATTTAGAGTCAAAAGATTAAATGTTAAAATTTCATCATTATAGACCATTTTGGGAACGTTCGACAGGTCGAGAGTCATCGTTTTTCGTCTGAAAATTGATTTTTTGGACTGTACCAAAAATGATTCAAAATGTCAATTGGATGGTGCCTCATGTTGAATAACCACTTTTTAAACCCTCACAGTGACCAAAATTGCCATTTTTACAGAGTTTTGATTACTCAAAAGCTTCAATTTTGAGCCATTTCAGGCACAGAAATGACTTTAAACACACTTATTTTAGTTGACAAAGTCATAATTCACATCCAACAGTCATTTACAGTCAAAAGATTAAATGTTAAAATTTCATCCATATTGACCATTTTGGGATCGTTCGACATGCCCGGAGTCATTGTTTTTCATCCGAAAATTGATTTTTTGGACTGTACCAAAAATGATTCAAAATGTCAATTGGATCGTGCCTCATGTTGAATAACCACTTTTTAAACCCTCACAGTGACCAAAATTGCCAATTTTACAGAGTTTTGCTTACTCAAAAGCTTCAATTTTGACCGGTTTCAGGCACAGAAATGACTTTAAACACACTTATTTTAGTTGACAAAGTCATTATTCACATCCAACAGTCATTTAGAGTCAAAAGATTAAATGTTAAAATTTCATCCATATTGACCATTTTGGGATCGTTCGACATGTCCGGAGTCATCGTTTTTCATCCAAAAATTGATTTTTTGGACCGTACCAAAAATGATTCAAAATGTCAATTGGATCGTGCCTCATGTTGAATAACCACTTTTTAAACCCTCACAGTGACCAAAATTGCCATTTTTACAGAGTTTTGATTACTCAAAAGCTTCAATTTTGACCCATTTCAGGCACAGAAATGACTTTAAACACACTTATTTTAGTTGACAAAGTCATAATTCACATCCAACAGTCATTTACAGTCAAAAGATTAAATGTTAAAATTTCATCCATATTGACCATTTTGGGATCGTTCGACATGTCCGGAGTCATCGTTTTTCATCCGAAAATTGATTTTTTGTACTGTACCAAAAATGATTCAAAATGTCAATTGGATCGTGCCTCATGTTGAATAACCACTTTTTAAACCCTCACAGTGACCAAAATTGCCATTTTTACAGAGTTTTGCTTACTCAAAAGCTTCAATTTTGACCCATTTCAGGCACAGAAATGACTTTAAACACACTTATTTTAGTTGACAAAGTCATAATTCACATCCAACAGTCATTTACAGTCAAAAGATTAAATGTTAAAATTTCATCCATATTGACCATTTTGGGATCGTTCGACATGTCCGGAGTCATCGTTTTTCATCCGAAAATTGATTTTTTGGACTGTACCAAAAATGATTCAAAATGTCAATTGGATCGTGCCTCATGTTGAATAACCACTTTTTAAACCCTCACAGTGACCAAAATTGCCAATTTTACAGAGTTTTGCTTACTCAAAAGCTTCAATTTTGACCCATTTCAGGCACAGAAATGACTTTAAACACACTTATTTTAGTTGACAAAGTCATAATTCACATCCAACAGTCATTTATAGTCAAAAGATTAAATGTTAAAATTTCATCATTATAGACCATTTTGGGAACGTTCGACAGGTCCGGAGTCATCATTTTCCGTCTGAAAATTGATTTTTTGGACTGTACCAAAAATGATTCAAAATGTCAATTGGATCGTGCCTCATGTTGAATAACCACTTTTTAAACCCTCACAGTGACCAAAATTGCCAATTTTACAGAGTTTTGCTTACTCAAAAGCTTCAATTTTGACCCATTTCAGGCACAGAAATGACTTTAAACACACTTATTTTAGTTGACAAAGTCATAATTCACATCCAACAGTCATTAACAGTCAAAAGATTAAATGTTAAAATTTCATCCATATTGACCATTTTGGGATCGTTCGACATGTCCGGAGTCATCGTTTTTCATCCGAAAATTGATTTTTTGGACTGTACCAAAAATGATTCAAAATGTCAATTGGATCGTGCCTCATGTTGAATAACCACTTTTTAAACCCTCACAGTGACCAAAATTGCCATTTTTACAGAGTTTTGCTTACTCAAAAGCTTCAATTTTGACCCATTTCAGGCACAGAAATGACTTTAAACACACTTATTTTAGTTGACAAAGTCATAATTCACATCCAACAGTCATTTACAGTCAAAAGATTAAATGTTAAAATTTCATCCATATTGACCATTTTGGGATCGTTCGACATGTCCGGAGTCATCGTTTTTCATCCGAAAATTGATTTTTTGGACTGTACCAAAAATGATTCAAAATGTCAATTGGATCGTGCCTCATGTTGAATAACCACTTTTTAAACCCTCACAGTGACCAAAATTGCCATTTTTACAGAGTTTTGATTACTCAAAAGCTTCAATTTTTACCCCTTTGAGGCACAGAAATGACTTTAAACACACTTATTTTAGTTGACAAAGTCATAATTCACATCCAACAGTCATTTACAGTCAAAAGATTAAATGTTAAAATTTCATCCATATTGACCATTTTGGGATCGTTCGACATGTCCGGAGTCATCGTTTTTCATCCGAAAATTGATTTTTTTTGAACTGTACCAAAAATGATTTGAAATGTCAATTGGATCGTGCCTCATGTTGAATAACCACTTTTTAAACCCTCACAGTGACCAAAATTGCCAATTTTACAGAGTTTTGCTTACTCAAAAGCTTCAATTTTGACCCATTTCAGGCACAGAAATGACTTTAAACAACCTTATTTTAGTTGACAAAGTCATAATTCACATCCAACAGTCATTTAGAGTCAAAAGATTAAATGTTAAAATTTCATCATTATAGACCATTTTGGGAACGTTCGACAGGTCCGGAGTCATCGTTTTTCGTCTGAAAATTGATTTTTTGGACTGTACCAAAAATGATTCAAAATGTCAATTGGATCGTGCCTCATGTTGAATAACCACTTTTTAAACCCTCAGAGTGACCAAAATTGCCATTTTTACAGAGTTTTGATTACTCAAAAGCTTCAATTTTTACCCCTTTGAGGCACAGAAATGACTTTAAACACACTTATTTTAGTTGACAAAGTCATAATTCACATCCAACAGTCATTTACAGTCAAAAGATTAAATGTTAAAATTTCATCCATATTGACCATTTTCGGATCGTTTGACATGTCCGGAGTCATCGTTTTTCATCCGAAAATTGATTTTTTGGACTGTACCAAAAATGATTCAAAATGTCAATTGGATCGTGCCTCATGTTGAATAACCACTTTTTAAACCCTCACAGTGACCAAAATTGCCATTTTTACAGAGTTTTGATTACTCAAAAGCTTCAATTTTGAGCCATTTCAGGCACAGAAATGACTTTAAACACACTTATTTTAGTTGACAAAGTCATAATTCACATCCAACAGTCATTTACAGTCAAAAGATTAAATGTTAAAATTTCATCCATATTGACCATTTTGGGATCGTTCGACATGCCCGGAGTCATTGTTTTTCATCCGAAAATTGATTTTTTGGACTGTACCAAAAATGATTCAAAATGTCAATTGGATCGTGCCTCATGTTGAATAACCACTTTTTAAACCCTCACAGTGACCAAAATTGCCAATTTTACAGAGTTTTGCTTACTCAAAAGCTTCAATTTTGACCCGTTTCAGGCACAGAAATGACTTTAAACACACTTATTTTAGTTGACAAAGTCATTATTCACATCCAACAGTCATTTAGAGTCAAAAGATTAAATGTTAAAATTTCATCCATATTGACCATTTTGGGATCGTTCGACATGTGCGGAGTCATCGTTTTTCATCCAAAAATTGATTTTTTGGACCGTACCAAAAATGATTCAAAATGTCAATTGGATCGTGCCTCATGTTGAATAACCACTTTTTAAACCCTCACAGTGACCAAAATTGCCATTTTTACAGAGTTTTGATTACTCAAAAGCTTCAATTTTGACCCATTTCAGGCACAGAAATGACTTTAAACACACTTATTTTAGTTGACAAAGTCATAATTCACATCCAACAGTCATTTACAGTCAAAAGATTAAATGTTAAAATTTCATCCATATTGACCATTTTGGGATCGTTCGACATGTCCGGAGTCATCGTTTTTCATCCGAAAATTGATTTTTTGTACTGTACCAAAAATGATTCAAAATGTCAATTGGATCGTGCCTCATGTTGAATAACCACTTTTTAAACCCTCACAGTGACCAAAATTGCCATTTTTACAGAGTTTTGCTTACTCAAAAGCTTCAATTTTGACCCATTTCAGGCACAGAAATGACTTTAAACACACTTATTTTAGTTGACAAAGTCATAATTCACATCCAACAGTCATTTACAGTCAAAAGATTAAATGTTAAAATTTCATCCATATTGACCATTTTGGGATCGTTCGACATGTCCGGAGTCATCGTTTTTCATCCGAAAATTGATTTTTTGGACTGTACCAAAAATGATTCAAAATGTCAATTGGATCGTGCCTCATGTTGAATAACCACTTTTTAAACCCTCACAGTGACCAAAATTGCCAATTTTACAGAGTTTTGCTTACTCAAAAGCTTCAATTTTGACCCATTTCAGGCACAGAAATGACTTTAAACACACTTATTTTAGTTGACAAAGTCATAATTCACATCCAACAGTCATTTATAGTCAAAAGATTAAATGTTAAAATTTCATCATTATAGACCATTTTGGGAACGTTCGACAGGTCCGGAGTCATCATTTTTCGTCTGAAAATTGATTTTTTGGACTGTACCAAAAATGATTCAAAATGTCAATTGGATCGTGCCTCATGTTGAATAACCACTTTTTAAACCCTCACAGTGACCAAAATTGCCAATTTTACAGAGTTTTGCTTACTCAAAAGCTTCAATTTTGACCCATTTCAGGCACAGAAATGACTTTAAACACACTTATTTTAGTTGACAAAGCCATAATTCACATCCAACAGTCATTTAGAGTCAAAAGATTAAATGTTAAAATTTCATCATTATAGACCATTTTGGGAACGTTCGACAGGTCCGGAGTCATCGTTTTTCGTCTGAAAATTGATTTTTTGGACTGTACCAAAAATGATTCAAAATGTCAATTGGATCGTGCCTCATGTTGAATAACCACTTTTTAAACCCTCACAGTGACCAAAATTGTCATTTTTACAGAGTTTTGATTACTCAAAAGCTTCAATTTTGATCCATTTCAGGCACAGAAATGACTTTAAACACACTTATTTTAGTTGACAAAGTCATAATTCACATCCAACAGTCATTTACAATCAAAAGATTAAATGTTAAAATTTCATCCATATTGACCATTTTGGGATCGTTCGACATGTCCGGAGTCATCGTTTTTCATCCGAAAATTGATTTTTTGGACTGTACCAAAAATGATTCAAAATGTCAATTGGATCGTGCCTCATGTTGAATAACCACTTTTTAAACCCTCACAGTGACCAAAATTGCCATTTTTACAGAGTTTTGATTACTCAAAAGCTTGAATTTTTACCCCTTTGAGGCACAGAAATGACTTTAAACACACTTATTTTAGTTGACAAAGTCATAATTCACATCCAACAGTCATTTACAGTCAAAAGATTAAATGTTAAAATTTCATCCATATTGACCATTTTGGGATCGTTCGACATGTCCGGAGTCATCGTTTTTCATCCGAAAATTGATTTTTTGGACTGTACCAAAAATGATTCAAAATGTCAATTGGATCGTGCCTCATGTTGAATAACCACTTTTTAAACCCTCACAGTGACCAAAATTGCCATTTTTACAGAGTTTTGATTACTCAAAAGCTTCCATTTTTACCCCTTTGAGGCACAGAAATGACTTTAAACACACTTATTTTAGTTGACAAAGTCATAATTCATATCCAACAGTCATTTACAGTCAAAAGATTAAATGTTAAAATTTCATCCATATTGACCATTTTGGGATCGTTCGACATGTCCGGAGTCATCGTTTTTCATCCGAAAATTGATTTTTTGGACTGTACCAAAAATGATTCAAAATGTCAATTGGATCGTGCCTCATGTTGAATAACCACTTTTTAAACCCTCACAGTGACCAAAATTGCCAATTTTACAGAGTTTTGCTTATTCAAAAGCTTCAATTTTGACCCATTTCAGGCACAGAAATGACTTTAAACAACCTTATTTTAGTTGACAAAGTCATAATTCACATCCAACAGTCATTTAGAGTCAAAAGATTAAATGTTAAAATTTCATCATTATAGACCATTTTGGGAACGTTCGACAGGTCCGGAGTCATCGTTTTTTGTCTGAAAATTGATTTTTTGGACTGTACCAAAAATGATTCAAAATGTCAATTGGATCGTGCCTCATGTTGAATAACCACTTTTTAAACGCTCACAGTGACCAAAATTGCCATTTTTACAGAGTTTTGATTACTCAAAAGCTTCAATTTTGACCCATTTCAGGAACAGAAATGACTTTAAACACACTTATTTTAGTTGACAAAGCCATAATTCACATCCAACAGTCATTTACAGTCAAAAGATTAAATGTTAAAATTTCATCCATATTGACCATTTTGGGATCGTTTGACATGTCCGGAGTCATCGTTTTTCATCCGAAAATTGATTTTTTGGACTGTACCAAAAATGATTCAAAATGTCAATTGGATCGTGCCTCATGTTGAATAACCACTTTTTAAACCCTCACAGTGACCAAAATTGCCAATTTTACAGAGTTTTGCTTACTCAAAAGCTTCAATTTTGACCCATTTCAGGCACAGAAATGACTTTAAACACACTTATTTTAGTTGACAAAGTCATAATTCACATCCAACAGTCATTTAGAGTCAAAAGATTAAATGTTAAAATTTCATCATTATAGACCATTTTGGGAACGTTCGACAGGTCGGGAGTCATCGTTTTTCGTCTGAAAATTGATTTTTTGGACTGTACCAAAAATGATTCAAAATGTCAATTGGATGGTGCCTCATGTTGAATAACCACTTTTTAAACCCTCACAGTGACCAAAATTGCCATTTTTACAGAGTTTTGATTACTCAAAAGCTTCAATTTTGAGCCATTTCAGGCACAGAAATGACTTTAAACACACTTATTTTAGTTGACAAAGTCATAATTCACATCCAACAGTCATTTACAGTCAAAAGATTAAATGTTAAAATTTCATCCATATTGACCATTTTGGGATCGTTCGACATGTCCGGAGTCATTGTTTTTCATCCGAAAATTGATTTTTTGGACTGTACCAAAAATGTTTCAAAATGTCAATTGGATCGTGCCTCATGTTGAATAACCACTTTTTAAACCCTCACAGTGACCAAAATTGCCAATTTTACAGAGTTTTGCTTACTCAAAAGCTTCAATTTTGACCCGTTTCAGGCACAGAAATGACTTTAAACACACTTATTTTAGATGACAAAGTCATTAATCACATCCAACAGTCATTTAGAGTCAAAAGATTAAATGTTAAAATTTCATCCATATTGACCATTTTGGGATCGTTCGACATGTCCGGAGTCATCGTTTTTCATCCGAAAATTGATTTTTTGAACTGTACCAAAAATGATTCAAAATGTCAATTGGATCGTGCCTCATGTTGAATAACCACTTTTTAAACCCTCACAGTGACCAAAATTGCCATTTTTACAGAGTTTTGATTACTCAAAAGCTTCAATTTTGACCCATTTCAGGCACAGAAATGACTTTAAACACACTTATTTTAGTTGACAAAGTCATAATTCACATCCAACAGTCATTTACAGTCAAAAGATTAAATGTTAAAATTTAATCCATATTGACCATTTTGGGATCGTTCGACATGTCCGGAGTCATCGTTTTTCATCCGAAAATTGATTTTTTGAACTGTACCAAAAATGATTCAAAATGTCAATTGGATCGTGCCTCATGTTGAATAACCACTTTTTAAACCCTCACAGTGACCAAAATTGCCAATTTTACAGAGTTTTGCTTACTCAAAAGCTTCAATTTTGACCCATTTCAGGCACAGAAATGACTTTAAACACACTTATTTTAGTTGACAAAGCCATAATTCACATCCAACAGTCATTTACAGTCAAAAGATTAAATGTTAAAATTTCATCCATATTGACCATTTTGGGATCGTTCGACATGTCCGGAGTCATCGTTTTTCATCCGAAAATTGATTTTTTGGACTGTACCAAAAATGATTCAAAATGTCAATTGGATCGTGCCTCATGTTGAATAACCACTTTTTAAACCCTCACAGTGACCAAAATTGCCATTTTTACAGAGTTTTGATTACTCAAAAGCTTCAATTTTTACCCCTTTGAGGCACAGAAATGACTTTAAACACACTTATTTTAGTTGACAAAGTCATAATTCACATCCAACAGTCATTTAGAGTCAAAAGATTAAATGTTAAAATTTCATCATTATAGACCATTTTGGGAACGTTCGACAGGTCCGGAGTCATCGTTTTTCGTCTGAAAATTGATTTTTTGGACTGTACCAAAATGATTCAAAATGTCAATTGGATCGTGCCTCATGTTGAATAACCACTTTTTAAACCCTCACAGTGACCAAAATTGCAATATTTTTACAACGTTTTGATTACTCAAAAGCTTCCATTTTTACCCCTTTGAGGCACAGAAATGACTTTAAACACACTTATTTTAGTTGACAAAGTCATAATTCACATCCAACAGTCATTTACAGTCAAAAGATTGAATGTTAAAATTTCATCCATATTGACCATTTTGGGATCGTTCGACATGTCCGGAGTCATCGTTTTTCATCCGAAAATTGATTTTTTGGACTGTACCAAAAATGATTCAAAATGTCAATTGGATCGTGCCTCATGTTGAATAACCACTTTTTAAACCCTCACAGTGACCAAAATTGCCAATTTTACAGAGTTTTGCTTACTCAAAAGCTTCAATTTTGACCCATTTCAGGCACAGAAATGACTTTAAACAACCTTATTTTAGTTGACAAAGTCATAATTCACATCCAACAGTCATTTAGAGTCAAAAGATTAAATGTTAAAATTTCATCATTATAGACCATTTTGGGAACGTTCGACAGGTCCGGAGTCATCGTTTTTCGTCTGAAAATTGATTTTTTGGACTGTACCAAAAATGATTCAAAATGTCAATTGGATCGTGCCTCATGTTGAATAACCACTTTTTAAACGCTCACAGTGACCAAAATTGCCATTTTTACAGAGTTTTGATTACTCAAAAGCTTCAATTTTGACCCATTTCAGGAACAGAAATGACTTTAAACACACTTATTTTAGTTGACAAAGCCATAATTCACATCCAACAGTCATTTACAGTCAAAAGATTAAATGTTAAAATTTCATCCATATTGACCATTTTGGGATCGTTTGACATGTCCGGAGTCATCGTTTTTCATCCGAAAATTGATTTTTTGGACTGTACCAAAAATGATTCAAAATGTCAATTGGATCGTGCCTCATGTTGAATAACCACTTTTTAAACCCTCACAGTGACCAAAATTGCCAATTTTACAGAGTTTTGCTTACTCAAAAGCTTCAATTTTGACCCATTTCAGGCACAGAAATGACTTTAAACACACTTATTTTAGTTGACAAAGTCATAATTCACATCCAACAGTCATTTAGAGTCAAAAGATTAAATGTTAAAATTTCATCATTATAGACCATTTTGGGAACGTTCGACAGGTCGGGAGTCATCGTTTTTCGTCTGAAAATTGATTTTTTGGACTGTACCAAAAATGATTCAAAATGTCAATTGGATGGTGCCTCATGTTGAATAACCACTTTTTAAACCCTCACAGTGACCAAAATTGCCATTTTTACAGAGTTTTGATTACTCAAAAGCTTCAATTTTGAGCCATTTCAGGCACAGAAATGACTTTAAACACACTTATTTTAGTTGACAAAGTCATAATTCACATCCAACAGTCATTTACAGTCAAAAGATTAAATGTTAAAATTTCATCCATATTGACCATTTTGGGATCGTTCCACATGTCCGGAGTCATTGTTTTTCATCCGAAAATTGATTTTTTGGACTGTACCAAAAATGATTCAAAATGTCAATTGGATCGTGCCTCATGTTGAATAACCACTTTTTAAACCCTCACAGTGACCAAAATTGCCAATTTTACAGAGTTTTGCTTACTCAAAAGCTTCAATTTTGACCCGTTTCAGGCACAGAAATGACTTTAAACACACTTATTTTAGTTGACAAAGTCATTATTCACATCCAACAGTCATTTAGAGTCAAAAGATTAAATGTTAAAATTTCATCCATATTGACCATTTTGGGATCGTTCGACATGTCCGGAGTCATCGTTTTTCATCCGAAAATTGATTTTTTGAACTGTACCAAAAATGATTCAAAATGTCAATTGGATCGTGCCTCATGTTGAATAACCACTTTTTAAACCCTCACAGTGACCAAAATTGCCATTTTTACAGAGTTTTGATTACTCAAAAGCTTCAATTTTGACCCATTTCAGGCACAGAAATGACTTTAAACACACTTATTTTAGTTGACAAAGTCATAATTCACATCCAACAGTCATTTACAGTCAAAAGATTAAATGTTAAAATTTCATCCATATTGACCATTTTGGGATCGTTCGACATGTCCGGAGTCATCGTTTTTCATCCGAAAATTGATTTTTTGAACTGTACCAAAAATGATTCAAAATGTCAATTGGATCGTGCCTCATGTTGAATAACCACTTTTTAAACCCTCACAGTGACCAAAATTGCCAATTTTACAGAGTTTTGCTTACTCAAAAGCTTCAATTTTGACCCATTTCAGGCACAGAAATGACTTTAAACACACTTATTTTAGTTGACAAAGCCATAATTCACATCCAACAGTCATTTACAGTCAAAAGATTAAATGTTAAAATTTCATCCATATTGACCATTTTGGGATCGTTCGACATGTCCGGAGTCATCGTTTTTCATCCGAAAATTAATTTTTTGGACTGTACCAAAAATGATTCAAAATGTCAATTGGATCGTGCCTCATTTTGAATAACCACTTTTTAAACCCTCACAGTGACCAAAATTGCCATTTTTACAGAGTTTTGATTACTCAAAAGCTTCAATTTTGACCCATTTCAGGCACAGAAATGACTTTAAACACACTTATTTTAGTTGACAAAGTCTTAATTCACATCCAACAGTCATTTACAGTCAAAAGATTAAATGTTAAAATTTCATCATTATAGACCATTTTGGGAACGTTCGACAGGTCCGGAGTCATCGTTTTTCGTCTGAAAATTGATTTTTTGGACTGTACCAAAAATGATTCAAAATGTCAATTGGATCGTGCCTCATGTTGAATAACCACTTTTTAAACCCTCACAGTGACCAAAATTGCCAATTTTACAGAGTTTTGCTTACTCAAAAGCTTCAATTTTGACCCATTTCAGGCACAGAAATGACTTTAAACAACCTTATTTTAGTTGACAAAGTCATGATTCACATCCAACAGTCATTTAGAGTCAAAAGATTAAATGTTAAAATTTCATCATTATAGACCATTTTGGGAACGTTCGACAGGTCCGGAGTCATCGTTTTTCGTCTGAAAATTGATTTTTTGGACTGTACCAAAAATGATTCAAAATGTCAATTGGATCGTGCCTCATGTTGAATAACCACTTTTTAAACCCTCACAGTGACCAAAATTGCCATTTTTACAGAGTTTTGATTACTCAAAAGCTTCAATTTTGACCCATTTCAGGAACAGAAATGACTTTAAACACACTTATTTTAGTTGACAAAGCCATAATTCACATCCAACAGTCATTTAGAGTCAAAAGATTAAATGTTAAAATTTCATCATTATAGACCATTTTGGGAACGTTCGACAGGTCCGGAGTCATCGTTTTTCGTCTGAAAATTGATTTTTTGGACTGTACCAAAAATGATTCAAAATGTCAATTGGATCGTGCCTCATGTTGAATAACCACTTTTTAAACCCTCAGAGTGACCAAAATTGCCATTTTTACAGAGTTTTGATTACTCAAAAGCTTCAATTTTTACCCCTTTGAGGCACAGAAATGACTTTAAACACACTTATTTTAGTTGACAAAGTCATAATTCACATCCAACAGTCATTTACAGTCAAAAGATTAAATGTTAAAATTTCATCCATATTGACCATTTTGGGATCGTTTGACATGTCAGGAGTCATCGTTTTTCATCCGAAAATTGATTTTTTGGACTGTACCAAAAATGATTCAAAATGTCAATTGGATCGTGCCTCATGTTGAATAACCACTTTTTAAACCCTCACAGTGACCAAAATTGCCATTTTTACAGAGTTTTGCTTACTCAAAAGCTTCAATTTTGACCCATTTCAGGCACAGAAATGACTTTAAACACACTTATTTTAGTTGACAAAGTCATAATTCACATCCAACAGTCATTTAGAGTCAAAAGATTAAATGTTAAAATTTCATCATTATAGACTATTTTGGGAACGTTCGACAGGTCGGGAGTCATCGTTTTTCGTCTGAAAATTGATTTTTTGGACTGTACCAAAAATGATTCAAAATGTCAATTGGATCGTGCCTCATGTTGAATAACCACTTTTTAAACCCTCACAGTGACCAAAATTGCCATTTTTACAGAGTTTTGATTACTCAAAAGCTTCAATTTTGAGCCATTTCAGGCACAGAAATGACTTTAAACACACTTATTTTAGTTGACAAAGTCATAATTCACATCCAACAGTCATTTACAGTCAAAAGATTAAATGTTAAAATTTCATCCATATTGACCATTTTGGGATCGTTCGACATGTCCGGAGTCATCGTTTTTCATCCGAAAATTGATTTTTTGGACTGTACCAAAAATGATTCAAAATGTCAATTGGATCGTGCCTCATGTTGAATAACCACTTTTTAAACCCTCACAGTGACCAAAATTGCCATTTTTACAGAGTTTTGATTACTCAAAAGCTTCAATTTTTACCCCTTTGAGGCACAGAAATGACTTTAAACACACTTATTTTAGTTGACAAAGTCATAATTCACATCCAACAGTCATTTACAGTCAAAAGATTAAATGTTAAAATTTCATCCATATTGACCATTTTGGGATCGTTCGACATGTCCGGAGTCATCGTTTTTCATCCGAAAATTGATTTTTTGAACTGTACCAAAAATGATTCAAAATGTCAATTGGATCGTGCCTCATGTTGAATAACCACTTTTTAAACCCTCACAGTGACCAAAATTGCCAATTTTACAGAGTTTTGCTTACTCAAAAGCTTCAATTTTGACCCATTTCAGGCACAGAAATGACTTTAAACACACTTATTTTAGTTGACAAAGCCATAATTCACATCCAACAGTCATTTAGAGTCAAAAGATTAAATGTTAGAATTTCATCATTATAGACCATTTTGGGAACGTTCGACAGGTCCGGAGTCATCGTTTTTCGTCTGAAAATTGATTTTTTGGACTGTACCAAAAATGATTCAAAATGTCAATTGGATCGTGCCTCATGTTGAATAACCACTTTTTAAACCCTCACAGTGACCAAAATTGCCATTTTTACAGAGTTTTGATTACTCAAAAGCTTCAATTTTGACCCATTTCAGGCACAGAAATGACTTTAAACACACTTATTTTAGTTGACAAAGTCATCATTCACATCCAACAGTCATTTACAATCAAAAGATTAAATGTTAAAATTTCATCCATATTGACCATTTTGGGATCGTTCGACATGTCCGGAGTCATCGTTTTTCATCCGAAAATTGATTTTTTGGACTGTACCAAAAATGATTCAAAATGTCAATTGGATCGTGCCTCATGTTGAATAACCACTTTTTAAACCCTCACAGTGACCAAAATTGCCATTTTTACAGAGTTTTGATTACTCAAAAGCTTCAATTTTTACCCCTTTGAGGCACAGAAATGACTTTAAACACACTTATTTTAGTTGACAAAGTCATAATTCACATCCAACAGTCATTTACAGTCAAAAGATTAAATGTTAAAATTTCATCCATATTGACCATTTTGGGATCGTTCGACATGTCCGGAGTCATCGTTTTTCATCCGAAAATTGATTTTTTGGACTGTACCAAAAATGATTCAAAATGTCAATTGGATCGTGCCTCATGTTGAATAACCACTTTTTAAACCCTCACAGTGACCAAAATTGCCATTTTTACAGAGTTTTGATTACTCAAAAGCTTCCATTTTTACCCCTTTGAGGCACAGAAATGACTTTTAACACACTTATTTTAGTTGACAAAGTCATAATTCACATCCAACAGTCATTTACAGTCAAAAGATTAAATGTTAAAATTTCATCCATATTGACCATTTTGGGATCGTTCGACATGTCCGGAGTCATCGTTTTTCATCCGAAAATTGATTTTTTGGACTGTACCAAAAATGATTCAAAATGTCAATTGGATCGTGCCTCATGTTGAATAACCACTTTTTAAACCCTCACAGTGACCAAAATTGCCAATTTTACAGAGTTTTGCTTACTCAAAAGCTTCAATTTTGACCCATTTCAGGCACAGAAATGACTTTAAACACACTTATTTTAGTTGACAAAGTCATAATTCACATCCAACAGTCATTTAGAGTCAAAAGATTAAATGTTAAAATTTCATCATTATAGACCATTTTGGGAACGTTCGACAGGTCGGGAGTCATCGTTTTTCGTCTGAAAATTGATTTTTTGGACTGTACCAAAAATGATTCAAAATGTCAATTGGATCGTGCCTCATGTTGAATAACCACTTTTTAAACCCTCACAGTGACCAAAATTGCCATTTTTACAGAGTTTTGATTACTCAAAAGCTTCAATTTTGAGCCATTTCAGGCACAGAAATGACTTTAAACACACTTATTTTAGTTGACAAAGTCATAATTCACATCCAACAGTCATTTACAGTCAAAAGATTAAATGTTAAAATTTCATCCATATTGACCATTTTGGGATCGTTCGACATGTCCGGAGTCATCGTTTTTCATCCGAAAATTGATTTTTTGGACTGTACCAAAAATGATTCAAAATGTCAATTGGATCGTGCCTCATGTTGAA
The DNA here is from genome assembly GCF_964263255.1 of Lissotriton vulgaris. Classification (NCBI taxonomy): domain Eukaryota; kingdom Metazoa; phylum Chordata; class Amphibia; order Caudata; family Salamandridae; genus Lissotriton; species Lissotriton vulgaris. Next base: position 59,615 of record NW_028248434.1, read on the forward strand.
TAACCACTTTTTAAACCCTCACAGTGACCAAAATTGCCATTTTTACAGAGTTTTGATTACTCAAAAGCTTCAATTTTTACCCCTTTGAGGCACAGAAATGACTTTAAACACACTTATTTTAGTTGACAAAGTCATAATTCACATCCAACAGTCATTTACAGTCAAAAGATTAAATGTTAAAATTTCATCCATATTGACCATTTTGGGATCGTTCGACATGTCCGGAGTCATCGTTTTTCATCCGAAAATTGATTTTTTGAACTGTACCAAAAATGATTCAAAATGTCAATTGGATCGTGCCTCATGTTGAATAACCACTTTTTAAACCCTCACAGTGACCAAAATTGCCAATTTTACAGAGTTTTGCTTACTCAAAAGCTTCAATTTTTACCCCTTTGAGGCACAGAAATGACTTTAAACACACTTATTTTAGTTGACAAAGTCATAATTCACATCCAACAGTCATTTAGAGTCAAAAGATTAAATGTTAAAATTTCATCATTATAGACCATTTTGGGAACGTTCGACAGGTCCGGAGTCATCGTTTTTCGTCTGAAAATTGATTTTTTGGACTGTACCAAAAATGATTCAAAATGTCAATTGGATCGTGCCTCATGTTGAATAACCACTTTTTAAACCCTCACAGTGACCAAAATTGCCATTTTTACAGAGTTTTGATTACTCAAAAGCTTCAATTTTGACCCATTTCAGGCACAGAAATGACTTTAAACACACTTATTTTAGTTGACAAAGTCATCATTCACATCCAACAGTCATTTACAATCAAAAGATTAAATGTTAAAATTTCATCCATATTGACCATTTTGGGATCGTTCGACATGTCCGGAGTCATCGTTTTTCATCCGAAAATTGATTTTTTGGACTGTACCAAAAATGATTCAAAATGTCAATTGGATCGTGCCTCATGTTGAATAACCACTTTTTAAACCCTCACAGTGACCAAAATTGCCATTTTTACAGAGTTTTGATTACTCAAAAGCTTCAATTTTTACCCCTTTGAGGCACAGAAATGACTTTAAACACACTTATTTTAGTTGACAAAGTCATAATTCACATCCAACAGTCATTTACAGTCAAAAGATTAAATGTTAAAATTTCATCCATATTGACCATTTTGGGATCGTTCGACATGTCCGGAGTCATCGTTTTTCATCCGAAAATTGATTTTTTGGACTGTACCAAAAATGATTCAAAATGTCAATTGGATCGTGCCTCATGTTGAATAACCACTTTTTAAACCCTCACAGTGACCAAAATTGCCATTTTTACAGAGTTTTGATTACTCAAAAGCTTCCATTTTTACCCCTTTGAGGCACAGAAATGACTTTTAACACACTTATTTTAGTTGACAAAGTCATAATTCACATCCAACAGTCATTTACAGTCAAAAGATTAAATGTTAAAATTTCATCCATATTGACCATTTTGGGATCGTTCGACATGTCCGGAGTCATCGTTTTTCATCCGAAAATTGATTTTTTGGACTGTACCAAAAATGATTCAAAATGTCAATTGGATCGTGCCTCATTTTGAATAACCACTTTTTAAACCCTCACAGTGACCAAAATTGCCATTTTTACAGAGTTTTGATTACTCAAAAGCTTCAATTTTGACCCATTTCAGGCACAGAAATGACTTTAAACACACTTATTTTAGTTGACAAAGTCATAATTCACATCCAACAGTCATTAACAGTCAAAAGATTAAATGTTAAAATTTCATCCATATTGACCATTTTGGGATCGTTCGACATGTCCGGAGTCATCGTTTTTCATCCGAAAATTGATTTTTTGGACTGTACCAAAAATGATTCAAAATGTCAATTGGATCGTGCCTCATGTTGAATAACCACTTTTTAAACCCTCACAGTGACCAAAATTGCCATTTTTACAGAGTTTTTCTTACTCAAAAGCTTCAATTTTGACCCATTTCAGGCACAGAAATGACTTTAAACACACTTATTTTAGTTGACAAAGTCATAATTCACATCCAACAGTCATTTACAGTCAAAAGATTAAATTATAAAATTTCATCCATATTGACCATTTTGGGATCGTTCGACATGTCCGGAGTCATCGTTTTTCATCCGAAAATTGATTTTTTGGACTGTACCAAAAATGATTCAAAATGTCAATTGGATTGTGCCTCATGTTGAATAACCACTTTTTAAACCCTCACAGTGACCAAAATTGCCATTTTTACAGAGTTTTGATTACTCAAAAGCTTCAATTTTTACCCCTTTGAGGCACAGAAATGACTTTAAACACACTTATTTTAGTTGACAAAGTCATAATTCACATCCAACAGTCATTTACAGTCAAAAGATTAAATGTTAAAATTTCATCCATATTGACCATTTTGGGATCGTTCGACATGTCCGGAGTCATCGTTTTTCATCCGAAAATTGATTTTTTTTGAACTGTACCAAAAATGATTTGAAATGTCAATTGGATCGTGCCTCATGATGAATAACCACTTTTTAAACCCTCACAGTGACCAAAATTGCCAATTTTACAGAGTTTTGCTTACTCAAAAGCTTCAATTTTTACCCATTTCAGGCACAGAAATGACTTTAAACAACCTTATTTTAGTTGACAAAGTCATAATTCACATCCAACAGTCATTTAGAGTCAAAAGATTAAATGTTAAAATTTCATCATTATAGACCATTTTGGGAACGTTCGACAGGTCCGGAGTCATCGTTTTTCGTCTGAAAATTGATTTTTTGGACTGTACCAAAAATGATTCAAAATGTCAATTGGATCATGCCTCATGTTGAATAACCACTTTTTAAACCCTCACAGTGACCAAAATTGCCATTTTTACAGAGTTTTGATTACTCAAAAGCTTCAATTTTGACCCATTTCAGGAACAGAAATGACTTTAAACACACTTATTTTAGTTGACAAAGTCATAATTCACATCCAACAGTCATTTAGAGTCAAAAGATTAAATGTTAAAATTTCATCATTATAGACCATTTTGGGAACGTTCGACAGGTCCGGAGTCATCGTTTTTTGTCTGAAAATTGATTTTTTGGACTGTACCAAAAATGATTCAAAATGTCAATTGGATCATGCCTCATGTTGAATAACCACTTTTTAAACCCTCACAGTGACCAAAATTGCCATTTTTACAGATTTTTGATTACTCAAAAGCTTCAATTCTGACCCATTTCAGGAACAGAAATGACTTTAAACACACTTATTTTAGTTGACAAAGCCATAATTCACATCCAACAGTCATTTAGAGTCAAAAGATTAAATGTTAAAATTTCATCATTATAGACCATTTTGGGAACGTTCGACAGGTCCGGAGTCATCGTTTTTCATCTGAAAATTGATTTTTTGGACTGTACCAAAAATGATTCAAAATGTCAATTGGATCGTGCCTCATGTTGAATAACCACTTTTTAAACCCTCAGAGTGACCAAAATTGCCATTTTTACAGAGTTTTGATTACTCAAAAGCTTCAATTTTTACCCCTTTGAGGCACAGAAATGACTTTAAACACACTTATTTTAGTTGACAAAGTCATAATTCACATCCAACAGTCATTTACAGTCAAAAGATTAAATGTTAAAATTTCATCCATATTGACCATTTTGGGATCGTTTGACATGTCCGGAGTCATCGTTTTTCATCCGAAAATTGATTTTTTGGACTGTACCAAAAATGATTCAAAATGTCAATTGGATCGTGCCTCATGTTGAATAACCACTTTTTAAACCCTCACAGTGACCAAAATTGCCAATTTTACAGAGTTTTGCTTACTCAAAAGCTTCAATTTTGACCCATTTCTGGCACAGAAATGACTTTAAACACACTTATTTTAGTTGACAAAGTCATAATTCACATCCAACAGTCATTTAGAGTCAAAAGATTAAATGTTAAAATTTCATCATTATAGACCATTTTGGGAACGTTCGACAGGTCGGGAGTCATCGTTTTTCGTCTGAAAATTGATTTTTTGGACTGTACCAAAAATGATTCAAAATGTCAATTGGATGGTGCCTCATGTTGAATAACCACTTTTTAAACCCTCACAGTGACCAAAATTGCCAATTTTACAGAGTTTTGCTTACTCAAAAGCTTCAATTTTGACCCGTTTCAGGCACAGAAATGACTTTAAACACACTTATTTTAGTTGACAAAGTCATTATTCACATCCAACAGTCATTTAGAGTCAAAAGATTAAATGTTAAAATTTCATCCATATTGACCATTTTGGGATCGTTCGACATGTCCGGAGTCATCGTTTTTCATCCAAAAATTGATTTTTTGGACCGTACCAAAAATGATTCAAAATGTCAATTGGATCGTGCCTCATGTTGAATAACCACTTTTTAAACCCTCACAGTGACCAAAATTGCCATTTTTACAGAGTTTTGATTACTCAAAAGCTTCAATTTTGACCCATTTCAGGCACAGAAATGACTTTAAACACACTTATTTTAGTTGACAAAGTCATAATTCACATCCAACAGTCATTTACAGTCAAAAGATTAAATGTTAAAATTTCATCCATATTGACCATTTTGGGATCGTTCGACATGTCCGGAGTCATCGTTTTTCATCCGAAAATTGATTTTTTGAACTGTACCAAAAATGATTCAAAATGTCAATTGGATCGTGCCTCATGTTGAATAACCACTTTTTAAACCCTCACAGTGACCAAAATTGCCAATTTTACAGAGTTTTGCTTACTCAAAAGCTTCAATTTTGACCCATTTCAGGCACAGAAATGACTTTAAACACACTTATTTTAGTTGACAAAGCCATAATTCACATCCAACAGTCATTTAGAGTCAAAAGATTAAATGTTAAAATTTCATCATTATAGACCATTTTGGGAACGTTCGACAGGTCCGGAGTCATCGTTTTTCGTCTGAAAATTGATTTTTTGGACTGTACCAAAAATGATTCAAAATGTCAATTGGATGGTGCCTCATGTTGAATAACCACTTTTTAAACCCTCACAGTGACCAAAATTGCCATTTTTACAGAGTTTTGATTACTCAAAAGCTTCAATTTTGACCCATTTCAGGCACAGAAATGACTTTAAACACACTTATTTTAGTTGACAAAGTCATCATTCACATCCAACAGTCATTTACAATCAAAAGATTAAATGTTAAAATTTCATCCATATTGACCATTTTGGGATCGTTCGACATGTCCGGAGTCATCGTTTTTCATCCGAAAATTGATTTTTTGGACTGTACCAAAAATGATTCAAAATGTCAATTGGATCGTGCCTCATGTTGAATAACCACTTTTTAAACCCTCACAGTGACCAAAATTGCCATTTTTACAGAGTTTTGATTACTCAAAAGCTTCAATTTTTACCCCTTTGAGGCACAGAAATGACTTTAAACACACTTATTTTAGTTGACAAAGTCATAATTCACATCCAACAGTCATTTACAGTCAAAAGATTAAATGTTAAAATTTCATCCATATTGACCATTTTGGGATCGTTCGACATGTCCGGAGTCATCGTTTTTCATCCGAAAATTGATTTTTTGGACTGTACCAAAAATGATTCAAAATGTCAATTGGATCGTGCCTCATGTTGAATAACCACTTTTTAAACCCTCACAGTGACCAAAATTGCCATTTTTACAGAGTTTTGATTACTCAAAAGCTTCCATTTTTACCCCTTTGGGGCACAGAAATGACTTTTAACACACTTATTTTAGTTGACAAAGTCATAATTCACATCCAACAGTCATTTACAGTCAAAAGATTAAATGTTAAAATTTCATCCATATTGACCATTTTGGGATCGTTCGACATGTCCGGAGTCATCGTTTTTCATCCGAAAATTGATTTTTTGGACTGTACCAAAAATGATTCAAAATGTCAATTGGATCGTGCCTCATTTTGAATAACCACTTTTTAAACCCTCACAGTGACCAAAATTGCCATTTTTACAGAGTTTTGATTACTCAAAAGCTTCAATTTTGACCCATTTCAGGCACAGAAATGACTTTAAACACACTTATTTTAGTTGACAAAGTCATAATTCACATCCAACAGTCATTAACAGTCAAAAGATTAAATGTTAAAATTTCATCCATATTGACCATTTTGGGATCGTTCGACATGTCCGGAGTCATCGTTTTTCATCCGAAAATTGATTTTTTGGACTGTACCAAAAATGATTCAAAATGTCAATTGGATCGTGCCTCATGTTGAATAACCACTTTTTAAACCCTCACAGTGACCAAAATTGCCATTTTTACAGAGTTTTTCTTACTCAAAAGCTTCAATTTTGACCCATTTCAGGCACAGAAATGACTTTAAACACACTTATTTTAGTTGACAAAGTCATAATTCACATCCAACAGTCATTTACAGTCATAAGATTAAATGTTAAAATTTCATCCATATTGACCATTTTGGGATCGTTCGACATGTCCGGAGTCATCGTTTTTCATCCGAAAATTGATTTTTTGCACTGTACCAAAAATGATTCAAAATGTCAATTGGATTGTGCCTCATGTTGAATAACCACTTTTTAAACCCTCACAGTGACCAAAATTGCCATTTTTACAGAGTTTTGATTACTCAAAAGCTTCAATTTTTACCCCTTTGAGGCACAGAAATGACTTTAAACACACTTATTTTAGTTGACAAAGTCATAATTCACATCCAACAGTCATTTACAGTCAAAAGATTAAATGTTAAAATTTCATCCATATTGACCATTTTGGGATCGTTCGACATGTCCGGAGTCATCGTTTTTCATCCGAAAATTGATTTTTTTTGAACTGTACCAAAAATGATTTGAAATGTCAATTGGATCGTGCCTCATGTTGAATAACCACTTTTTAAACCCTCACAGTGACCAAAATTGCCAATTTTACAGAGTTTTGCTTACTCAAAAGCTTCAATTTTGACCCATTTCAGGCACAGAAATGACTTTAAACAACCTTATTTTAGTTGACAAAGTCATAATTCACATCCAACAGTCATTTAGAGTCAAAAGATTAAATGTTAAAATGTCATCATTATAGACCATTTTGGGAACGTTCGACAGGTCCGGAGTCATCGTTTTTCGTCTGAAAATTGATTTTTTGGACTGTACCAAAAATGATTCAAAATGTCAATTGGATCGTGCCTCATGTTGAATAACCACTTTTTAAACCCTCACAGTGACCAAAATTGCCATTTTTACAGAGTTTTGATTACTCAAAAGCTTCAATTTTGACCCATTTCAGGAACAGAAATGACTTTAAACACACTTATTTTAGTTGACAAAGCCATAATTCACATCCAACAGTCATTTAGAGTCAAAAGATTAAATGTTAAAATTTCATCATTATAGACCATTTTGGGAACGTTCGACAGGTCCGGAGTCATCGTTTTTCGTCTGAAAATTGATTTTTTGGACTGTACCAAAAATGATTCAAAATGTCAATTGGATGGTGCCTCATGTTGAATAACCACTTTTTAAACCCTCACAGTGACCAAAATTGCCATTTTTACAGAGTTTTGATTACTCAAAAGCTTCAATTTTGAGCCATTTCAGGCACAGAAATGACTTTAAACACAATTATTTTAGTTGACAAAGTCATAATTCACATCCAACAGTCATTTACAGTCAAAAGATTAAATGTTAAAATTTCATCCATATTGACCATTTTGGGATCGTTCGACATGCCCGGAGTCATTGTTTTTCATCCGAAAATTGATTTTTTGGACTGTACCAAAAATGATTCAAAATGTCAATTGGATCGTGCCTCATGTTGAATAACCACTTTTTAAACCCTCACAGTGACCAAAATTGCCAATTTTACAGAGTTTTGCTTACTCAAAAGCTTCAATTTTGACCCGTTTCAGGCACAGAAATGACTTTAAAAACACTTATTTTAGTTGACAAAGTCATTATTCACATCCAACAGTCATTTAGAGTCAAAAGATTAAATGTTAAAATTTCATCCATATTGACCATTTTGGGATCGTTCGACATGTCCGGAGTCATCGTTTTTCATCCAAAAATTGATTTTTTGGACCGTACCAAAAATGATTCAAAATGTCAATTGGATCGTGCCTCATGTTGAATAACCACTTTTTAAACCCTCACAGTGACCAAAATTGCCATTTTTACAGAGTTTTGATTACTCAAAACCTTCAATTTTGACCCATTTCAGGCACAGAAATGACTTTAAACACACTTATTTTAGTTGACAAAGTCATAATTCACATCCAACAGTCATTTACAGTCAAAAGATTAAATGTTAAAATTTCATCCATATTGACCATTTTGGGATCGTTCGACATGTCCGGAGTCATCGTTTTTCATCCGAAAATTGATTTTTTGGACTGTACCAAAAATGATTCAAAATGTCAATTGGATCGTGCCTCATGTTGAATAACCACTTTTTAAACCCTCACAGTGACCAAAATTGCCATTTTTACAGAGTTTTGCTTACTCAAAAGCTTCAATTTTGACCCATTTCAGGCACAGAAATGACTTTAAACACACTTATTTTAGTTGACAAAGTCATAATTCACATCCAACAGTCATTTACAGTCAAAAGATTAAATGTTAAAATTTCATCCATATTGACCATTTTGGGATCGTTCGACATGTCCGGAGTCATCGTTTTTCATCCGAAAATTGATTTTTTGGACTGTACCAAAAATGATTCAAAATGTCAATTGGATCGTGCCTCATGTTGAATAACCACTTTTTAAACCCTCACAGTGACCAAAATTGCCAATTTTACAGAGTTTTGCTTACTCAAAAGCTTCAATTTTGACCCATTTCAGGCACAGAAATGACTTTAAACACACTTATTTTAGTTGACAAAGTCATAATTCACATCCAACAGTCATTTATAGTCAAAAGATTAAATGTTAAAATTTCATCATTATAGACCATTTTGGGAACGTTCGACAGGTCCGGAGTCATCGTTTTTCGTCTGAAAATTGATTTTTTGGACTGTACCAAAAATGATTCAAAATGTCAATTGGATCGTGCCTCATGTTGAATAACCACTTTTTAAACCCTCACAGTGACCAAAATTGCCATTTTTACAGAGTTTTGATTACTCAAAAGCTTCAATTTTGACCCATTTCAGGAACAGAAATGACTTTAAACACACTTATTTTAGTTGACAAAGCCATAATTCACATCCAACAGTCATTTAGAGTCAAAAGATTAAATGTTAAAATTTCATCATTATAGACCATTTTGGGAACGTTCGACAGGTCCGGAGTCATCGTTTTTCGTCTGAAAATTGATTTTTTGGACTGTACCAAAAATGATTCAAAATGTCAATTGGATGGTGCCTCATGTTGAATAACCACTTTTTAAACCCTCACAGTGACCAAAATTGCCATTTTTACAGAGTTTTGATTACTCAAAAGCTTCAATTTTGAGCCATTTCAGGCACAGAAATGACTTTAAACACAATTATTTTAGTTGACAAAGTCATAATTCACATCCAACAGTCATTTACAGTCAAAAGATTAAATGTTAAAATTTCATCCATATTGACCATTTTGGGATCGTTCGACATGCCCGGAGTCATTGTTTTTCATCCGAAAATTGATTTTTTGGACTGTACCAAAAATGATTCAAAATGTCAATTGGATCGTGCCTCATGTTGAATAACCACTTTTTAAACCCTCACAGTGACCAAAATTGCCAATTTTACAGAGTTTTGCTTACTCAAAAGCTTCAATTTTGACCCGTTTCAGGCACAGAAATGACTTTAAACACACTTATTTTAGTTGACAAAGTCATTATTCACATCCAACAGTCATTTAGAGTCAAAAGATTAAATGTTAAAATTTCATCCATATTGACCATTTTGGGATCGTTCGACATGTCCGGAGTCATCGTTTTTCATCCAAAAATTGATTTTTTGGACCGTACCAAAAATGATTCAAAATGTCAATTGGATCGTGCCTCATGTTGAATAACCACTTTTTAAACCCTCACAGTGACCAAAATTGCCATTTTTACAGAGTTTTGATTACTCAAAAGCTTCAATTTTGACCCATTTCAGGCACAGAAATGACTTTAAACACACTTATTTTAGTTGACAAAGTCATAATTCACATCCAACAGTCATTTACAGTCAAAAGATTAAATGTTAAAATTTCATCCATATTGACCATTTTGGGATCGTTCGACATGTCCGGAGTCATCGTTTTTCATCCGAAAATTGATTTTTTGGACTGTACCAAAAATGATTCAAAATGTCAATTGGATCGTGCCTCATGTTGAATAACCACTTTTTAAACCCTCACAGTGACCAAAATTGCCATTTTTACAGAGTTTTGCTTACTCAAAAGCTTCAATTTTGACCCATTTCAGGCACAGAAATGACTTTAAACACACTTATTTTAGTTGACAAAGTCATAATTCACATCCAACAGTCATTTACAGTCAAAAGATTAAATGTTAAAATTTCATCCATATTGACCATTTTGGGATCGTTCGACATGTCCGGAGTCATCGTTTTTCATCCGAAAATTGATTTTTTGGACTGTACCAAAAATGATTCAAAATGTCAATTGGATCGTGCCTCATGTTGAATAACCACTTTTTAAACCCTCACAGTGACCAAAATTGCCAATTTTACAGAGTTTTGCTTACTCAAAAGCTTCAATTTTGACCCATTTCAGGCACAGAAATGACTTTAAACACACTTATTTTAGTTGACAAAGTCATAATTCACATCCAACAGTCATTTATAGTCAAAAGATTAAATGTTAAAATTTCATCATTATAGACCATTTTGGGAACGTTCGACAGGTCCGGAGTCATCGTTTTTCGTCTGAAAATTGATTTTTTGGACTGTACCAAAAATGATTCAAAATGTCAATTGGATCGTGCCTCATGTTGAATAACCACTTTTTAAACCCTCACAGTGACCAAAATTGCCATTTTTACAGAGTTTTGATTACTCAAAAGCTTGAATTTTTACCCCTTTGAGGCACAGAAATGACTTTAAACACACTTATTTTAGTTGACAAAGTCATAATTCACATCCAACAGTCATTTACAGTCAAAAGATTAAATGTTAAAATTTCATCCATATTGACCATTTTGGGATCGTTCGACATGTCCGGAGTCATCGTTTTTCATCCGAAAATTGATTTTTTGGACTGTACCAAAAATGATTCAAAATGTCAATTGGATCGTGCCTCATGTTGAATAACCACTTTTTAAACCCTCACAGTGACCAAAATTGCCAATTTTACAGAGTTTTGCTTACTCAAAAGCTTCAATTTTGACCCATTTCAGGCACAGAAATGACTTTAAACAACCTTATTTTAGTTGACAAAGTCATAATTCACATCCAACAGTCATTTAGAGTCAAAAGATTAAATGTTAAAATTTCATCATTATAGACCATTTTGGGAACGTTCAACAGGTCCGGAGTCATCGTTTTTCGTCTGAAAATTGATTTTTTGGACTGTACCAAAAATGATTCAAAATGTCAATTGGATCGTGCCTCATGTTGAATAACCACTTTTTAAACCCTCACAGTGACCAAAATTGCCATTTTTACAGAGTTTTGATTACTCAAAAGCTTCAATTTTGACCCATTTCAGGAACAGAAATGACTTTAAACACACTTATTTTAGTTGACAAAGCCATAATTCACATCCAACAGTCATTTACAGTCAAAAGATTAAATGTTAAAATTTCAACCATATTGACCATTTTGGGATTGTTTGACATGTCCGGAGTCATCGTTTTTCATCCGAAAATTGATTTTTTGGACTGTACCAAAAATGATTCAAAATGTCAATCGGATCGTGCCTCATGTTGAATAACCACTTTTTAAACCCTCACAGTGACCAAAATTGCCAATTTTACAGAGTTTTGCTTACTCAAAAGCTTCAATTTTGACCCATTTCAGGCACAGAAATGACTTTAAACACACTTATTTTAGTTGACAAAGTCATAATTCACATCCAACAGTCATTTAGAGTCAAAAGATTAAATGTTAAAATTTCATCATTATAGACCATTTTGGGAACGTTCGACAGGTCGGGAGTCATCGTTTTTCGTCTGAAAATTGATTTTTTGGACTGTACCAAAAATGATTCAAAATGTCAATTGGATGGTGCCTCATGTTGAATAACCACTTTTTAAACCCTCACAGTGACCAAAATTGCCATTTTTACAGAGTTTTGATTACTCAAAAGCTTCAATTTTGAGCCATTTCAGGCACAGAAATGACTTTAAACACACTTATTTTAGTTGACAAAGTCATAATTCACATCCAACAGTCATTTACAGTCAAAAGATTAAATGTTAAAATTTCATCCATATTGACCATTTTGGGATCGTTCGACATGTCCGGAGTCATCGTTTTTCATCCGAAAATTGATTTTTTGGACTGTACCAAAAATGATTCAAAATGTCAATTGGATCGTGCCTCATGTTGAATAACCACTTTTTAAACCCTCACAGTGACCAAAATTGCCATTTTTACAGAGTTTTGATTACTCAAAAGCTTCAATTTTGACCCATTTCAGGCACAGAAATGACTTTAAACACACTTATTTTAGTTGACAAAGTCATAATTCACATCCAACAGTCATTTACAGTCAAAAGATTAAATGTTAAAATTTCATCCATATTGACCATTTTGGGATCGTTCGACATGTCCGGAGTCATCGTTTTTCATCCGAAAATTGATTTTTTGGACTGTACCAAAAATGATTCAAAATGTCAATTGGATCGTGCCTCATGTTGAATAACCACTTTTTAAACCCTCACAGTGACCAAAATTGCCAATTTTACAGAGTTTTGCTTACTCAAAAGCTTCAATTTTTACCCCTTTGAGGCACAGAAATGACTTTAAACACACTTATTTTAGTTGACAAAGTCATAATTCACATCCAACAGTCATTTACAGTCAAAAGATTAAATGTTAAAATTTCATCCATATTGACCATTTTGGGATCGTTTGACATGTCCGGAGTCATCGTTTTTCATCCGAAAATTGATTTTTTGGACTGTACCAAAAATGATTCAAAATGTCAATTGGATCGTGCCTCATGTTGAATAACCACTTTTTAAACCCTCACAGTGACCAAAATTGCCAATTTTACAGAGTTTTGCTTACTCAAAAGCTTCAATTTTGACCCATTTCTGGCACAGAAATGACTTTAAACACACTTATTTTAGTTGACAAAGTCATAATTCACATCCAACAGTCATTTAGAGTCAAAAGATTAAATGTTAAAATTTCATCATTATAGACCATTTTGGGAACGTTCGACAGGTCGGGAGTCATCGTTTTTCGTCTGAAAATTGATTTTTTGGACTGTACCAAAAATGATTCAAAATGTCAATTGGATGGTGCCTCATGTTGAATAACCACTTTTTAAACCCTCACAGTGACCAAAATTGCCAATTTTACAGAGTTTTGCTTACTCAAAAGCTTCAATTTTGACCCGTTTCAGGCACAGAAATGACTTTAAACACACTTATTTTAGTTGACAAAGTCATTATTCACATCCAACAGTCATTTAGAGTCAAAAGATTAAATGTTAAAATTTCATCCATATTGACCATTTTGGGATCGTTCGACATGTCCGGAGTCATCGTTTTTCATCCAAAAATTGATTTTTTGGACCGTACCAAAAATGATTCAAAATGTCAATTGGATCGTGCCTCATGTTGAATAACCACTTTTTAAACCCTCACAGTGACCAAAATTGCCATTTTTACAGAGTTTTGATTACTCAAAAGCTTCAATTTTGACCCATTTCAGGCACAGAAATGACTTTAAACACACTTATTTTAGTTGACAAAGTCATAATTCACATCCAACAGTCATTTACAGTCAAAAGATTAAATGTTAAAATTTCATCCATATTGACCATTTTGGGATCGTTCGACATGTCCGGAGTCATCGTTTTTCATCCGAAAATTGATTTTTTGAACTGTACCAAAAATGATTCAAAATGTCAATTGGATCGTGCCTCATGTTGAATAACCACTTTTTAAACCCTCACAGTGACCAAAATTGCCAATTTTACAGAGTTTTGCTTACTCAAAAGCTTCAATTTTGACCCATTTCAGGCACAAAAATGACTTTAAACACACTTATTTTAGTTGACAAAGCCATAATTCACATCCAACAGTCATTTAGAGTCAAAAGATTAAATGTTAAAATTTCATCATTATAGACCATTTTGGGAACGTTCGACAGGTCCGGAGTCATCGTTTTTCGTCTGAAAATTGATTTTTTGGACTGTACCAAAAATGATTCAAAATGTCAATTGGATGGTGCCTCATGTTGAATAACCACTTTTTAAACCCTCACAGTGACCAAAATTGCCATTTTTACAGAGTTTTGATTACTCAAAAGCTTCAATTTTGACCCATTTCAGGCACAGAAATGACTTTAAACACACTTATTTTAGTTGACAAAGTCATCATTCACATCCAACAGTCATTTACAATCAAAAGATTAAATGTTAAAATTTCATCCATATTGACCATTTTGGGATCGTTCGACATGTCCGGAGTCATCGTTTTTCATCCGAAAATTGATTTTTTGGACTGTACCAAAAATGATTCAAAATGTCAATTGGATCGTGCCTCATGTTGAATAACCACTTTTTAAACCCTCACAGTGACCAAAATTGCCATTTTTACAGAGTTTTGATTACTCAAAAGCTTCAATTTTTACCCCTTTGAGGCACAGAAATGACTTTAAACACACTTATTTTAGTTGACAAAGTCATAATTCACATCCAACAGTCATTTACAGTCAAAAGATTAAATGTTAAAATTTCATCCATATTGACCATTTTGGGATCGTTCGACATGTCCGGAGTCATCGTTTTTCATCCGAAAATTGATTTTTTGGACTGTACCAAAAATGATTCAAAATGTCAATTGGATCGTGCCTCATGTTGAATAACCACTTTTTAAACCCTCACAGTGACCAAAATTGCCATTTTTACAGAGTTTTGATTACTCAAAAGCTTCCATTTTTACCCCTTTGAGGCACAGAAATGACTTTTAACACACTTATTTTAGTTGACAAAGTCATAATTCACATCCAACAGTCATTTACAGTCAAAAGATTAAATGTTAAAATTTCATCCATATTGACCATTTTGGGATCGTTCGACATGTCCGGAGTCATCGTTTTTCATCCGAAAATTGATTTTTTGGACTGTACCAAAAATGATTCAAAATGTCAATTGGATCGTGCCTCATTTTGAATAACCACTTTTTAAACCCTCACAGTGACCAAAATTGCCATTTTTACAGAGTTTTGATTACTCAAAAGCTTCAATTTTGACCCATTTCAGGCACAGAAATGACTTTAAACACACTTATTTTAGTTGACAAAGTCATAATTCACATCCAACAGTCATTAACAGTCAAAAGATTAAATGTTAAAATTTCATCCATATTGACCATTTTGGGATCGTTCGACATGTCCGGAGTCATCGTTTTTCATTCGAAAATTGATTTTTTGGACTGTACCAAAAATGATTCAAAATGTCAATTGGATCGTGCCTCATGTTGAATAACCACTTTTTAAACCCTCACAGTGACCAAAATTGCCATTTTTACAGAGTTTTTCTTACTCAAAAGCTTCAATTTTGACCCATTTCAGGCACAGAAATGACTTTAAACACACTTATTTTAGTTGACAAAGTCATAATTCACATCCAACAGTCATTTACAGTCATAAGATTAAATGTTAAAATTTCATCCATATTGACCATTTTGGGATCGTTCGACATGTCCGGAGTCATCGTTTTTCATCCGAAAATTGATTTTTTGGACTGTACCAAAAATGATTCAAAATGTCAATTGGATTGTGCCTCATGTTGAATAACCACTTTTTAAACCCTCACAGTGACCAAAATTGCCATTTTTACAGAGTTTTGATTACTCAAAAGCTTCAATTTTTACCCCTTTGAGGCACAGAAATGACTTTAAACACACTTATTTTAGTTGACAAAGTCATAATTCACATCCAACAGTCATTTACAGTCAAAAGATTAAATGTTAAAATTTCATCCATATTGACCATTTTGGGATCGTTCGACATGTCCGGAGTCATCGTTTTTCATCCGAAAATTGATTTTTTTTGAACTGTACCAAAAATGATTTGAAATGTCAATTGGATCGTGCCTCATGTTGAATAACCACTTTTTAAACCCTCACAGTGACCAAAATTGCCAATTTTACAGAGTTTTGCTTACTCAAAAGCTTCAATTTTGACCCATTTCAGGCACAGAAATGACTTTAAACAACCTTATTTTAGTTGACAAAGTCATAATTCACATCCAACAGTCATTTAGAGTCAAAAGATTAAATGTTAAAATTTCATCATTATAGACCATTTTGGGAACGTTCGACAGGTCCGGAGTCATCGTTTTTCGTCTGAAAATTGATTTTTTGGACTGTACCAAAAATGATTCAAAATGTCAATTGGATCGTGCCTCATGTTGAATAACCACTTTTTAAACCCTCACAGTGACCAAAATTGCCATTTTTACAGAGTTTTGATTACTCAAAAGCTTCAATTTTGACCCATTTCAGGAACAGAAATGACTTTAAACACACTTATTTTAGTTGACAAAGCCATAATTCACATCCAACAGTCATTTAGAGTCAAAAGATTAAATGTTAAAATTTCATCATTATAGACCATTTTGGGAACGTTCGACAGGTCCGGAGTCATCGTTTTTCGTCTGAAAATTGATTTTTTGGACTGTACCAAAAATGATTCAAAATGTCAATTGGATGGTGCCTCATGTTGAATAACCACTTTTTAAACCCTCACAGTGACCAAAATTGCCATTTTTACAGAGTTTTGATTACTCAAAAGCTTCAATTTTGAGCCATTTCAGGCACAGAAATGACTTTAAACACAATTATTTTAGTTGACAAAGTCATAATTCACATCCAACAGTCATTTACAGTCAAAAGATTAAATGTTAAAATTTCATCCATATTGACCATTTTGGGATCGTTCGACATGCCCGGAGTCATTGTTTTTCATCCGAAAATTGATTTTTTGGACTGTACCAAAAATGATTCAAAATGTCAATTGGATCGTGCCTCATGTTGAATAACCACTTTTTAAACCCTCACAGTGACCAAAATTGCCAATTTTACAGAGTTTTGCTTACTCAAAAGCTTCAATTTTGACCCGTTTCAGGCACAGAAATGACTTTAAAAACACTTATTTTAGTTGACAAAGTCATTATTCACATCCAACAGTCATTTAGAGTCAAAAGATTAAATGTTAAAATTTCATCCATATTGACCATTTTGGGATCGTTCGACATGTCCGGAGTCATCGTTTTTCATCCAAAAATTGATTTTTTGGACCGTACCAAAAATGATTCAAAATGTCAATTGGATCGTGCCTCATGTTGAATAACCACTTTTTAAACCCTCACAGTGACCAAAATTGCCATTTTTACAGAGTTTTGATTACTCAAAAGCTTCAATTTTGACCCATTTCAGGCACAGAAATGACTTTAAACACACTTATTTTAGTTGACAAAGTCATAATTCACATCCAACAGTCATTTACAGTCAAAAGATTAAATGTTAAAATTTCATCCATATTGACCATTTTGGGATCGTTCGACATGTCCGGAGTCATCGTTTTTCATCCGAAAATTGATTTTTTGGACTGTACCAAAAATGATTCAAAATGTCAATTGGATCGTGCCTCATGTTGAATAACCACTTTTTAAACCCTCACAGTGACCAAAATTGCCATTTTTACAGAGTTTTGCTTACTCAAAAGCTTCAATTTTGACCCATTTCAGGCACAGAAATGACTTTAAACACACTTATTTTAGTTGACAAAGTCATAATTCACATCCAACAGTCATTTACAGTCAAAAGATTAAATGTTAAAATTTCATCCATATTGACCATTTTGGGATCGTTCGACATGTCCGGAGTCATCGTTTTTCATCCGAAAATTGATTTTTTGGACTGTACCAAAAATGATTCAAAATGTCAATTGGATCGTGCCTCATGTTGAATAACCACTTTTTAAACCCTCACAGTGACCAAAATTGCCAATTTTACAGAGTTTTGCTTACTCAAAAGCTTCAATTTTGACCCATTTCAGGCACAGAAATGACTTTAAACACACTTATTTTAGTTGACAAAGTCATAATTCACATCCAACAGTCATTTATAGTCAAAAGATTAAATGTTAAAATTTCATCATTATAGACCATTTTGGGAACGTTCGACAGGTCCGGAGTCATCGTTTTTCGTCTGAAAATTGATTTTTTGGACTGTACCAAAAATGATTCAAAATGTCAATTGGATCGTGCCTCATGTTGAATAACCACTTTTTAAACCCTCACAGTGACCAAAATTGCCATTTTTACAGAGTTTTGATTACTCAAAAGCTTCAATTTTGACCCATTTCAGGAACAGAAATGACTTTAAACACACTTATTTTAGTTGACAAAGCCATAATTCACATCCAACAGTCATTTAGAGTCAAAAGATTAAATGTTAAAATTTCATCATTATAGACCATTTTGGGAACGTTCGACAGGTCCGGAGTCATCGTTTTTCGTCTGAAAATTGATTTTTTGGACTGTACCAAAAATGATTCAAAATGTCAATTGGATGGTGCCTCATGTTGAATAACCACTTTTTAAACCCTCACAGTGACCAAAATTGCCATTTTTACAGAGTTTTGATTACTCAAAAGCTTCAATTTTGAGCCATTTCAGGCACAGAAATGACTTTAAACACAATTATTTTAGTTGACAAAGTCATAATTCACATCCAACAGTCATTTACAGTCAAAAGATTAAATGTTAAAATTTCATCCATATTGACCATTTTGGGATCGTTCGACATGCCCGGAGTCATTGTTTTTCATCCGAAAATTGATTTTTTGGACTGTACCAAAAATGATTCAAAATGTCAATTGGATCGTGCCTCATGTTGAATAACCACTTTTTAAACCCTCACAGTGACCAAAATTGCCAATTTTACAGAGTTTTGCTTACTCAAAAGCTTCAATTTTGACCCGTTTCAGGCACAGAAATGACTTTAAACACACTTATTTTAGTTGACAAAGTCATTATTCACATCCAACAGTCATTTAGAGTCAAAAGATTAAATGTTAAAATTTCATCCATATTGACCATTTTGGGATCGTTCGACATGTCCGGAGTCATCGTTTTTCATCCAAAAATTGATTTTTTGGACCGTACCAAAAATGATTCAAAATGTCAATTGGATCGTGCCTCATGTTGAATAACCACTTTTTAAACCCTCACAGTGACCAAAATTGCCATTTTTACAGAGTTTTGATTACTCAAAAGCTTCAATTTTGACCCATTTCAGGCACAGAAATGACTTTAAACACACTTATTTTAGTTGACAAAGTCATAATTCACATCCAACAGTCATTTACAGTCAAAAGATTAAATGTTAAAATTTCATCCATATTGACCATTTTGGGATCGTTCGACATGTCCGGAGTCATCGTTTTTCATCCGAAAATTGATTTTTTGGACTGTACCAAAAATGATTCAAAATGTCAATTGGATCGTGCCTCATGTTGAATAACCACTTTTTAAACCCTCACAGTGACCAAAATTGCCATTTTTACAGAGTTTTGCTTACTCAAAAGCTTCAATTTTGACCCATTTCAGGCACAGAAATGACTTTAAACACACTTATTTTAGTTGACAAAGTCATAATTCACATCCAACAGTCATTTACAGTCAAAAGATTAAATGTTAAAATTTCATCCATATTGACCATTTTGGGATCGTTCGACATGTCCGGAGTCATCGTTTTTCATCCGAAAATTGATTTTTTGGACTGTACCAAAAATGATTCAAAATGTCAATTGGATCGTGCCTCATGTTGAATAACCACTTTTTAAACCCTCACAGTGACCAAAATTGCCAATTTTACAGAGTTTTGCTTACTCAAAAGCTTCAATTTTGACCCATTTCAGGCACAGAAATGACTTTAAACACACTTATTTTAGTTGACAAAGTCATAATTCACATCCAACAGTCATTTATAGTCAAAAGATTAAATGTTAAAATTTCATCATTATAGACCATTTTGGGAACGTTCGACAGGTCCGGAGTCATCGTTTTTCGTCTGAAAATTGATTTTTTGGACTGTACCAAAAATGATTCAAAATGTCAATTGGATCGTGCCTCATGTTGAATAACCACTTTTTAAACCCTCACAGTGACCAAAATTGCCATTTTTACAGAGTTTTGATTACTCAAAAGCTTGAATTTTTACCCCTTTGAGGCACAGAAATGACTTTAAACACACTTATTTTAGTTGACAAAGTCATAATTCACATCCAACAGTCATTTACAGTCAAAAGATTAAATGTTAAAATTTCATCCATATTGACCATTTTGGGATCGTTTGACATGTCCGGAGTCATCGTTTTTCATCCGAAAATTGATTTTTTGGACTGTACCAAAAATGATTCAAAATGTCAATCGGATCGTGCCTCATGTTGAATAACCACTTTTTAAACCCTCACAGTGACCAAAATTGCCAATTTTACAGAGTTTTGCTTACTCAAAAGCTTCAATTTTGACCCATTTCAGGCACAGAAATGACTTTAAACACACTTATTTTAGTTGACAAAGTCATAATTCACATCCAACAGTCATTTAGAGTCAAAAGATTAAATGTTAAAATTTCATCATTATAGACCATTTTGGGAACGTTCGACAGGTCGGGAGTCATCGTTTTTCGTCTGAAAATTGATTTTTTGGACTGTACCAAAAATGATTCAAAATGTCAATTGGATGGTGCCTCATGTTGAATAACCACTTTTTAAACCCTCACAGTGACCAAAATTGCCATTTTTACAGAGTTTTGATTACTCAAAAGCTTCAATTTTGAGCCATTTCAGGCACAGAAATGACTTTAAACACACTTATTTTAGTTGACAAAGTCATAATTCACATCCAACAGTCATTTACAGTCAAAAGATTAAATGTTAAAATTTCATCCATATTGACCATTTTGGGATCGTTCGACATGTCCGGAGTCATCGTTTTTCATCCGAAAATTGATTTTTTGGACTGTACCAAAAATGATTCAAAATGTCAATTGGATCGTGCCTCATGTTGAATAACCACTTTTTAAACCCTCACAGTGACCAAAATTGCCATTTTTACAGAGTTTTGATTACTCAAAAGCTTCAATTTTGACCCATTTCAGGCACAGAAATGACTTTAAACACACTTATTTTAGTTGACAAAGTCATAATTCACATCCAACAGTCATTTACAGTCAAAAGATTAAATGTTAAAATTTCATCCATATTGACCATTTTGGGATCGTTCGACATGTCCGGAGTCATCGTTTTTCATCCGAAAATTGATTTTTTGGACTGTACCAAAAATGATTCAAAATGTCAATTGGATCGTGCCTCATGTTGAATAACCACTTTTTAAACCCTCACAGTGACCAAAATTGCCAATTTTACAGAGTTTTGCTTACTCAAAAGCTTCAATTTTGACCCGTTTCAGGCACAGAAATGACTTTAAACACACTTATTTTAGTTGACAAAGTCATTATTCACATCCAACAGTCATTTAGAGTCAAAAGATTAAATGTTAAAATTTCATCCATATTGACCATTTTGGGATCGTTCGACATGTCCGGAGTCATCGTTTTTCATCCGAAAATTGATTTTTTGAACTGTACCAAAAATGATTCAAAATGTCAATTGGATCGTGCCTCATGTTGAATAACCACTTTTTAAACCCTCACAGTGACCAAAATTGCCATTTTTACAGAGTTTTGATTACTCAAAAGCTTCAATTTTGACCCATTTCAGGCACAGAAATGACTTTAAACACACTTATTTTAGTTGACAAAGTCATAATTCACATCCAACAGTCATTTACAGTCAAAAGATTAAATGTTAAAATTTCATCCATATTGACCATTTTGGGATCGTTCGACATGTCCGGAGTCATCGTTTTTCATCCGAAAATTGATTTTTTGAACTGTACCAAAAATGATTCAAAATGTCAATTGGATCGTGCCTCATGTTGAATACCCACTTTTTAAACCCTCACAGTGACCAAAATTGCCAATTTTACAGAGTTTTGCTTACTCAAAAGCTTCAATTTTGACCCATTTCAGGCACAGAAATGACTTTAAACACACTTATTTTAGTTGACAAAGCCATAATTCACATCCAACAGTCATTTACAGTCAAAAGATTAAATGTTAAAATTTCATCCATATTGACCATTTTGGGATCGTTCGACATGTCCGGAGTCATCGTTTTTCATCCGAAAATTAATTTTTTGGACTGTACCAAAAATGATTCAAAATGTCAATTGGATGGTGCCTCATTTTGAATAACCACTTTTTAAACCCTCACAGTGACCAAAATTGCCAATTTTACAAAGTTTTGCTTACTCAAAAGCTTCAATTTTGACCCGTTTCAGGCACAGAAATGACTTTAAACACACTTATTTTAGTTGACAAAGTCATTATTCACATCCAACAGTCATTTAGAGTCAAAAGATTAAATGTTAAAATTTCATCCATATTGACCATTTTGGGATCGTTCGACATGTCCGGAGTCATCGTTTTTCATCCGAAAATTGATTTTTTGGACTGTACCAAAAATGATTCAAAATGTCAATTGGATCGTGCCTCATGTTGAATAACCACTTTTTAAACCCTCACAGTGACCAAAATTGCCATTTTTACAGAGTTTTGATTACTCAAAAGCTTCAATTTTGACCCATTTCAGGCACAGAAATGACTTTAAACACACTTATTTTAGTTGACAAAGTCATAATTCACATCCAACAGTCATTTACAGTCAAAAGATTAAATGTTAAAATTTCATCCATATTGACCATTTTGGGATCGTTCGACATGTCCGGAGTCATCGTTTTTCATCCGAAAATTGATTTTTTGGACTGTACCAAAAATGATTCAAAATGTCAATTGGATCGTGCCTCATGTTGAATAACCACTTTTTAAACCCTCACAGTGACCAAAATTGCCATTTTTACAGAGTTTTGCTTACTCAAAAGGTTCAATTTTGACCCATTTCAGGCACAGAAATGACTTTAAACACACTTATTTTAGTTGACAAAGTCATAATTCACATCCAACAGTCATTTACAGTCAAAAGATTAAATGTTAAAATTTCATCCATATTGACCATTTTGGGATCGTTCGACATGTCCGGAGTCATCGTTTTTCATCCGAAAATTGTTTTTTTGGACTGTACCAAAAATGATTCAAAATGTCAATTGGATCGTGCCTCATGTTGAATAACCACTTTTTAAACCCTCACAGTGACCAAAATTGCCATTTTTACAGAGTTTTGATTACTCAAAAGCTTCAATTTTTACCCCTTTGAGGCACAGAAATGACTTTAAACACACTTATTTTAGTTGACAAAGTCATAATTCACATCCAACAGTCATTTACAGTCAAAAGATTAAATGTTAAAATTTCATCCATATTGACCATTTTGGGATCGTTCGACATGTCCGGAGTCATCGTTTTTCATCCGAAAATTGATTTTTTGAACTGTACCAAAAATGATTCAAAATGTCAATTGGATCGTGCCTCATGTTGAATAACCACTTTTTAAACCCTCACAGTGACCAAAATTGCCAATTTTACAGAGTTTTGCTTACTCAAAAGGTTCAATTTTGACCCATTTCAGGCACAGAAATGACTTTAAACACACTTATTTTAGTTGACAAAGTCATCATTCACATCCAACAGTCATTTACAATCAAAAGATTAAATGTTAAAATTTCATCCATATTGACCATTTTGGGATCGTTCGACATGTCCGGAGTCATCGTTTTTCATCCGAAAATTGATTTTTTGGACTGTACCAAAAATGATTCAAAATGTCAATTGGATCGTGCCTCATGTTGAATAACCACTTTTTAAACCCTCACAGTGACCAAAATTGCCATTTTTACAGAGTTTTGATTACTCAAAAGCTTCAATTTTTACCCCTTTGAGGCACAGAAATGACTTTAAACACACTTATTTTAGTTGACAAAGTCATAATTCACATCCAACAGTCATTTACAGTCAAAAGATTAAATGTTAAAATTTCATCCATATTGACCATTTTGGGATCGTTCGACATGTCCGGAGTCATCGTTTTTCATCCGAAAATTGATTTTTTGGACTGTACCAAAAATGATTCAAAATGTCAATTGGATCGTGCCTCATGTTGAATAACCACTTTTTAAACCCTCACAGTGACCAAAATTGCCATTTTTACAGAGTTTTGATTACTCAAAAGCTTCCATTTTTACCCCTTTGAGGCACAGAAATGACTTTTAACACACTTATTTTAGTTGACAAAGTCATAATTCACATCCAACAGTCATTTACAGTCAAAAGATTAAATGTTAAAATTTCATCCATATTGACCATTTTGGGATCGTTCGACATGTCCGGAGTCATCGTTTTTCATCCGAAAATTGATTTTTTGGACTGTACCAAAAATGATTCAAAATGTCAATTGGATCGTGCCTCATTTTGAATAACCACTTTTTAAACCCTCACAGTGACCAAAATTGCCATTTTTACAGAGTTTTGATTACTCAAAAGCTTCAATTTTGACCCATTTCAGGCACAGAAATGACTTTAAACACACTTATTTTAGTTGACAAAGTCATAATTCACATCCAACAGTCATTAACAGTCAAAAGATTAAATGTTAAAATTTCATCCATATTGACCATTTTGGGATCGTTCGACATGTCCGGAGTCATCGTTTTTCATCCGAAAATTGATTTTTTGGACTGTACCAAAAATTATTCAAAATGTCAATTGGATCGTGCCTCATGTTGAATAACCACTTTTTAAACCCTCACAGTGACCAAAATTGCCATTTTTACAGAGTTTTTCTTACTCAAAAGCTTCAATTTTGACCCATTTCAGGCACAGAAATGACTTTAAACACACTTATTTTAGTTGACAAAGTCATAATTCACATCCAACAGTCATTTACAGTCATAAGATTAAATGTTAAAATTTCATCCATATTGACCATTTTGGGATCGTTCGACATGTCCGGAGTCATCGTTTTTCATCCGAAAATTGATTTTTTGGACTGTACCAAAAATGATTCAAAATGTCAATTGAATTGTGCCTCATGTTGAATAACCACTTTTTAAACCCTCACAGTGACCAAAATTGCCATTTTTACAGAGTTTTGATTACTCAAAAGCTTCAATTTTTACCCCTTTGAGGCACAGAAATGACTTTAAACACACTTATTTTAGTTGACAAAGTCATAATTCACATCCAACAGTCATTTACAGTCAAAAGATTAAATGTTAAAATTTCATCCATATTGACCATTTTGGGATCGTTCGACATGTCCGGAGTCATCGTTTTTCATCCGAAAATTGATTTTTTTTGAACTGTACCAAAAATGATTTGAAATGTCAATTGGATCGTGCCTCATGTTGAATAACCACTTTTTAAACCCTCACAGTGACCAAAATTGCCAATTTTACAGAGTTTTGCTTACTCAAAAGCTTCAATTTTGACCCATTTCAGGCACAGAAATGACTTTAAACAACCTTATTTTAGTTGACAAAGTCATAATTCACATCCAACAGTCATTTAGAGTCAAAAGATTAAATGTTAAAATTTCATCATTATAGACCATTTTGGGAACGTTCGACAGGTCCGGAGTCATCGTTTTTCGTCTGAAAATTGATTTTTTGGACTGTACCAAAAATGATTCAAAATGTCAATTGGATCGTGCCTCATGTTGAATAACCACTTTTTAAACCCTCACAGTGACCAAAATTGCCATTTTTACAGAGTTTTGATTACTCAAAAGCTTCAATTTTGACCCATTTCAGGCACAGAAATGACGTTAAACACACCTATTTTAGTTGACAAAGTCATAATTCACATCCAACAGTCATTTACAGTCAAAAGATTAAATGTTAAAATTTCATCCATATTGACCATTTTGGGATCGTTCGACATGTCCGGAGTCATCGTTTTTCATCCGAAAATGGATTTTTTGGACTGTACCAAAAATGATTCAAAATGTCAATTGGATCGTGCCTCATGTTGAATAACCACTTTTTAAACCCTCACAGTGACCAAAATTGCCATTTTTACAGAGTTTTGCTTACTCAAAAGCTTCAATTTTTACCCATTTCAGGCACAGAAATGACTTTAAACACACTTATTTTAGTTGACAAAGTCATAATTCACATCCAACAGTCATTTACAGTCAAAAGATTAAATGTTAAAATTTCATCCATATTGACCATTTTGGGATCGTTCGACATGTCCGGAGTCATCGTTTTTCATCCGAAAATTGATTTTTTGGACTGTACCACAAATGATTCAAAATGTCAATTGGATCGTGCCTCATGTTGAATAACCACTTTTTAAACCCTCACAGTGACCAAAATTGCCATTTTTACAGAGTTTTGCTTACTCAAAAGCTTCAATTTTGACCCATTTCAGGCACAGAAATGACTTTAAACACACTTATTTTAGTTGACAAAGTCATAATTCACATCCAACAGTCATTTACAGTCAAAAGATTAAATGTTAAAATTTCATCCATATTGACCATTTTGGGATCGTTCGACATGTCAGGAGTCATCGTTTTTCATCCGAAAATTGATTTTTTGGACTGTACCAAAAATGATTCAAAATGTCAATTGGATCGTGCCTCATGTTGAATAACCACTTTTTAAACCCTCACAGTGACCAAAATTGCCATTTTTACAGAGTTTTGATTACTCAAAAGCTTCAATTTTTACCCCTTTGAGGCACAGAAATGACTTTAAACACACTTATTTTAGTTGACAAAGTCATAATTCACATCCAACAGTCATTTACAGTCAAAAGATTAAATGTTAAAATTTCATCCATATTGACCATTTTGGGATCGTTCGACATGTCCGGAGTCATCGTTTTTCATCCGAAAATTGATTTTTTGAACTGTACCAAAAATGATTCAAAATGTCAATTGGATCGTGCCTCATGTTGAATAACCACTTTTTAAACCCTCACAGTGACCAAAATTGCCAATTTTACACAGTTTTGCTTACTCAAAAGCTTCAATTTTGACCCATTTCAGGCACAGAAATGACTTTAAACACACTTACTTTAGTTGACAAAGCCATAATTCACATCCAACAGTCATTTACAGTCAAAAGATTAAATGTTAAAATTTCATCCATATTGACCATTTTGGGATCGTTCGACATGTCCGGAGTCATCGTTTTTCATCCGAAAATTAATTTTTTGGACTGTACCAAAAATGATTCAAAATGTCAATTGGATGGTGCCTCATTTTGAATAACCACTTTTTAAACCCTCACAGTGACCAAAATTGCCAATTTTACAAAGTTTTGCTTACTCAAAAGCTTCAATTTTGACCCGTTTCAGGCACAGAAATGACTTTAAACACACTTATTTTAGTTGACAAAGTCATTATTCACATCCA
This sequence comes from Lissotriton vulgaris, assembly GCF_964263255.1. Lineage (NCBI taxonomy): Eukaryota > Metazoa > Chordata > Amphibia > Caudata > Salamandridae > Lissotriton > Lissotriton vulgaris. The sequence continues at coordinate 87,138 of NW_028248434.1, forward strand.
ACAGTCATTTAGAGTCAAAAGATTAAATGTTAAAATTTCATCCATATTGACCATTTTGGGATCGTTCGACATGTCCGGAGTCATCGTTTTTCATCCGAAAATTGATTTTTTGGACTGTACCAAAAATGATTCAAAATGTCAATTGGATCGTGCCTCATGTTGAATAACCACTTTTTAAACCCTCACAGTGACCAAAATTGCCATTTTTACAGAGTTTTGATTACTCAAAAGCTTCAATTTTGACCCATTTCAGGCACAGAAATGACTTTAAACACACTTATTTTAGTTGACAAAGTCATAATTCACATCCAACAGTCATTTACAGTCAAAAGATTAAATGTTAAAATTTCATCCATATTGACCATTTTGGGATCGTTCGACATGTCCGGAGTCATCGTTTTTCATCCGAAAATTGATTTTTTGGACTGTACCAAAAATGATTCAAAATGTCAATTGGATCGTGCCTCATGTTGAATAACCACTTTTTAAACCCTCACAGTGACCAAAATTGCCATTTTTACAGAGTTTTGCTTACTCAAAAGGTTCAATTTTGACCCATTTCAGGCACAGAAATGACTTTAAACACACTTATTTTAGTTGACAAAGTCATAATTCACATCCAACAGTCATTTACAGTCAAAAGATTAAATGTTAAAATTTCATCCATATTGACCATTTTGGGATCGTTCGACATGTCCGGAGTCATCGTTTTTCATCCGAAAATTGTTTTTTTGGACTGTACCAAAAATGATTCAAAATGTCAATTGGATCGTGCCTCATGTTGAATAACCACTTTTTAAACCCTCACAGTGACCAAAATTGCCATTTTTACAGAGTTTTGATTACTCAAAAGCTTCAATTTTTACCCCTTTGAGGCAAAGAAATGACTTTAAACACACTTATTTTAGTTGACAAAGTCATAATTCACATCCAACAGTCATTTACAGTCAAAAGATTAAATGTTAAAATTTCATCCATATTGACCATTTTGGGATCGTTCGACATGTCCGGAGTCATCGTTTTTCATCCGAAAATTGATTTTTTGAACTGTACCAAAAATGATTCAAAATGTCAATTGGATCGTGCCTCATGTTGAATAACCACTTTTTAAACCCTCACAGTGACCAAAATTGCCAATTTTACAGAGTTTTGCTTACTCAAAAGGTTCAATTTTGACCCATTTCAGGCACAGAAATGACTTTAAACACACTTATTTTAGTTGACAAAGTCATCATTCACATCCAACAGTCATTTACAATCAAAAGATTAAATGTTAAAATTTCATCCATATTGACCATTTTGGGATCGTTCGACATGTCCGGAGTCATCGTTTTTCATCCGAAAATTGATTTTTTGGACTGTACCAAAAATGATTCAAAATGTCAATTGGATCGTGCCTCATGTTGAATAACCACTTTTTAAACCCTCACAGTGACCAAAATTGCCATTTTTACAGTTTTGATTACTCAAAAGCTTCAATTTTTACCCCTTTGAGGCACAGAAATGACTTTAAACACACTTATTTTAGTTGACAAAGTCATAATTCACATCCAACAGTCATTTACAGTCAAAAGATTAAATGTTAAAATTTCATCCATATTGACCATTTTGGGATCGTTCGACATGTCCGGAGTCATCGTTTTTCATCCGAAAATTGATTTTTTGGACTGTACCAAAAATGATTCAAAATGTCAATTGGATCGTGCCTCATGTTGAATAACCACTTTTTAAACCCTCACAGTGACCAAAATTGCCATTTTTACAGAGTTTTGATTACTCAAAAGCTTCCATTTTTACCCCTTTGAGGCACAGAAATGACTTTTAACACACTTATTTTAGTTGACAAAGTCATAATTCACATCCAACAGTCATTTACAGTCAAAAGATTAAATGTTAAAATTTCATCCATATTGACCATTTTGGGATCGTTCGACATGTCCGGAGTCATCGTTTTTCATCCGAAAATTGATTTTTTGGACTGTACCAAAAATGATTCAAAATGTCAATTGGATCGTGCCTCATTTTGAATAACCACTTTTTAAACCCTCACAGTGACCAAAATTGCCATTTTTACAGAGTTTTGATTACTCAAAAGCTTCAATTTTGACCCATTTCAGGCACAGAAATGACTTTAAACACACTTATTTTAGTTGACAAAGTCATAATTCACATCCAACAGTCATTAACAGTCAAAAGATTAAATGTTAAAATTTCATCCATATTGACCATTTTGGGATCGTTCGACATGTCCGGAGTCATCGTTTTTCATCCGAAAATTGATTTTTTGGACTGTACCAAAAATGATTCAAAATGTCAATTGGATCGTGCCTCATGTTGAATAACCACTTTTTAAACCCTCACAGTGACCAAAATTGCCATTTTTACAGAGTTTTTCTTACTCAAAAGCTTCAATTTTGACCCATTTCAGGCACAGAAATGACTTTAAACACACTTATTTTAGTTGACAAAGTCATAATTCACATCCAACAGTCATTTACAGTCATAAGATTAAATGTTAAAATTTCATCCATATTGACCATTTTGGGATCGTTCGACATGTCCGGAGTCATCGTTTTTCATCCGAAAATTGATTTTTTGGACTGTACCAAAAATGATTCAAAATGTCAATTGGATTGTGCCTCATGTTGAATAACCACTTTTTAAACCCTCACAGTGACCAAAATTGCCATTTTTACAGAGTTTTGATTACTCAAAAGCTTCAATTTTTACCCCTTTGAGGCACAGAAATGACTTTAAACACACTTATTTTAGTTGACAAAGTCATAATTCACATCCAACAGTCATTTACAGTCAAAAGATTAAATGTTAAAATTTCATCCATATTGACCATTTTGGGATCGTTCGACATGTCCGGAGTCATCGTTTTTCATCCGAAAATTGATTTTTTTTGAACTGTACCAAAAATGATTTGAAATGTCAATTGGATCGTGCCTCATGTTGAATAACCACTTTTTAAACCCTCACAGTGACCAAAATTGCCAATTTTACAGAGTTTTGCTTACTCAAAAGCTTCAATTTTGACCCATTTCAGGCACAGAAATGACTTTAAACAACCTTATTTTAGTTGACAAAGTCATAATTCACATCCAACAGTCATTTAGAGTCAAAAGATTAAATGTTAAAATTTCATCATTATAGACCATTTTGGGAACGTTCGACAGGTCCGGAGTCATCGTTTTTCGTCTGAAAATTGATTTTTTGGACTGTACCAAAAATGATTCAAAATGTCAATTGGATCGTGCCTCATGTTGAATAACCACTTTTTAAACCCTCACAGTGACCAAAATTGCCATTTTTACAGAGTTTTGATTACTCAAAAGCTTCAATTTTGACCCATTTCAGGCACAGAAATGACGTTAAACACACCTATTTTAGTTGACAAAGTCATAATTCACATCCAACAGTCATTTACAGTCAAAAGATTAAATGTTAACATTTCATCCATATTGACCATTTTGGGATCGTTCGACATGTCCGGAGTCATCGTTTTTCATCCGAAAATTGATTTTTTGGACTGTACCAAAAATGATTCAAAATGTCAATTGGATCGTGCCTCATGTTGAATAACCACTTTTTAAACCCTCACAGTGACCAAAATTGCCATTTTTACAGAGTTTTGCTTACTCAAAAGCTTCAATTTTTACCCATTTCAGGCACAGAAATGACTTTAAACACACTTATTTTAGTTGACAAAGTCATAATTCACATCCAACAGTCATTTACAGTCAAAAGATTAAATGTTAAAATTTCATCCATATTGACCATTTTGGGATCGTTCGACATGTCCGGAGTCATCGTTTTTCATCCGAAAATTGATTTTTTGGACTGTACCACAAATGATTCAAAATGTCAATTGGATCGTGCCTCATGTTGAATAACCACTTTTTAAACCCTCACAGTGACCAAAATTGCCATTTTTACAGAGTTTTGCTTACTCAAAAGCTTCAATTTTGACCCATTTCAGGCACAGAAATGACTTTAAACACACTTATTTTAGTTGACAAAGTCATAATTCACATCCAACAGTCATTTACAGTCAAAAGATTAAATGTTAAAATTTCATCCATATTGACCATTTTGGGATCGTTCGACATGTCCGGAGTCATCGTTTTTCATCCGAAAATTGATTTTTTGAACTGTACCAAAAATGATTCAAAATGTCAATTGGATCGTGCCTCATGTTGAATAACCACTTTTTAAACCCTCACAGTGACCAAAATTGCCAATTTTACACAGTTTTGCTTACTCAAAAGCTTCAATTTTGACCCATTTCAGGCACAGAAATGACTTTAAACACACTTACTTTAGTTGACAAAGTCATAATTCACATCCAACAGTCATTTAGAGTCAAAAGATTAAATGGTAAAATTTCATCATTATAGACCATTTTGGGAACGTTCGACAGGTCCGGAGTCATCGTTTTTCGTCTGAAAATTGATTTTTTGGACTGTACCAAAAATGATTCAAAATGTCAATTGGATCGTGCCTCATGTTGAATTACCACTTTTTAAACCCTCACAGTGACCAAAATTGCCATTTTTACAGAGTTTTGATTACTCAAAAGCTTCAATTTTTACCCCTTTGAGGCACAGAAATGACTTTAAACACACTTATTTTAGTTGACAAAGTCATAATTCACATCCAACAGTCATTTACAGTCAGAAGATTAAATGTTAAAATTTTATCCATATTGACCATTGTGGGATCGTTCGACATGTCCGGAGTCATCGTTTTTCATCCGAAAATTGATTTTTTGGACTGTACCAAAAATGATTCAAAATGTCAATTGGATCGTGCCTCATGTTGAATAACCACTTTTTAAACCCTCACAGTGACCAAAATTGCCATTTTTACAGAGTTTTGATTACTCAAAAGCTTCCATTTTTACCCCTTTGAGGCACAGAAATGACTTTAAACACACTTATTTTAGTTGACAAAGTCATAATTCACATCCAACAGTCATTTACAGTCAAAAGATTAAATGTTAAAATATCATCCATATTGACCATTTTGGGATCGTTCGACATGTCCGGAGTCATCGTTTTTCATCCGAAAATAGATTTTTTGGACTGTACCAAAAATGATTCAAAATGTCAATTGGATCGTGCCTTATGTTGAATAACCACTTTTTAAACCCTCAGAGTGACCAAAATTGCCAATTTTACAGAGTTTTGCTTACTCAAAAGCTTCAATTTTGACCCATTTCAGGCACAGAAATGACTTTAAACACACTTATTTTAGTTGACAAAGTCATAATTCACATCCAACAGTCATTTAGAGTCAAAAGATTAAATGTTAAAATTTCATCATTATAGACCATTTTGGGAACGTTCGACAGGTCCGGAGTCATCGTTTTTCGTCTGAAAATTGATTTTTTGGACTGTACCAAAAATGATTCAAAATGTCAATTGGATCGTGCCTCATGTTGAATAATCACTTTTTAAACCCTCAGAGTGACCAAAATTGCCAATTTTACAGAGTTTTGCTTACACAAAAGCTTCAATTTTGACCCGTTTCAGGCACAGAAATGACTTTAAACACACTTATTTTAGTTGACAAAGTCATTATTCACATCCAACAGTCATTTACAGTCAAAAGATTAAATGTTAAAATTTCATCCATATTGACCATTTTGGGATCGTTCGACATGTCCGGAGTCATCGTTTTTCATCCGAAAATTGATTTTTTGGACTGTACCAAAAATGATTCAAAATGTCAATTGGATCGTGCCTCATTTTGAATAACCACTTTTTAAACCCTCACAGTGACCAAAATTGCCAATTTTACAGAGTTTTGCTTACACAAAAGCTTCAATTTTGACCCGTTTCAGGCACAGAAATGACTTTAAACACACTTATTTTAGTTGACAAAGTCATTATTCACATCCAACAGTCATTTAGAGTCAAAAGATTAAATGTTAAAATTTCATCCATATTGACCATTTTGGGATCGTTCGACATGTCCGGAGTCATCGTTTTTCATCCGAAAATTAATTTTTTGGACTGTACCAAAAATGATTCAAAATGTCAATTGGATCGTGCCTCATGTTGAATAACCACTTTTTAAACCCTCACAGTGACCAAAATTGCCATTTTTACAGAGTTTTGATTACTCAAAAGCTTCAATTTTGACCCATTTCAGGCACAGAAATGACGTTAAACACACTTATTTTAGTTGACAAAGTCATAATTCACATCCAACAGTCATTTAGAGTCAAAAGATTAAATGTTAAAATTTCATCATTATAGACCATTTTGGGAACGTTCGACAGGTCCGGAGTCATCGTTTTTCATCCGAAAATTGATTTTTTGGACTGTACCAAAAATGATTCAAAATGTCAATTGGATCGTGCCTCATGTTGAATAACCACTTTTTAAACCCTCACAGTGACCAAAATTGCCATTTTTACAGAGTTTTGATTACTCAAAAGCTTCAATTTTGACCCATTTCAGGCACAGAAATGACTTTAAACACACTTATTTTAGTTGACAAAGTCATAATTCAGATCCAACAGTCATTTACAGTCAAAAGATTAAATGTTAAAATTTCATCCATATTGACCATTTTGGGATCGTTCGACATGTCCGGAGTCATCGTTTTTCATCCGAAAATTGATTTTTTGGACTGTACCAAAAATGATTCAAAATGTCAATTGGATCGTGCCTCATTTTGAATAACCACTTTTTAAACCCTCACAGTGACCAAAATTGCCATTTTTACAGAGTTTTGATTACTCAAAAGCTTCAATTTTGACCCATTTCAGGCACAGAAATGACTTTAAACACACTTATTTTAGTTGACAAAGTCATAATTCACATCCAACAGTCATTAACAGTCAAAAGATTAAATGTTAAAATTTCATCCATATTGACCATTTTGGGATCGTTCGACATGTCCGGAGTCATCGTTTTTCATCCGAAAATTGATTTTTTGGACTGTACCAAAAATGATTCAAAATGTCAATTGGATCGTGCCTCATGTTGAATAACCACTTTTTAAACCCTCACAGTGACCAAAATTGCCATTTTTACAGAGTTTTTCTTACTCAAAAGCTTCAATTTTGACCCATTTCAGGCACAGAAATGACTTTAAACACACTTATTTTAGTTGACAAAGTCATAATTCACATCCAACAGTCATTTACAGTCATAAGATTAAATGTTAAAATTTCATCCATATTGACCATTTTGGGATCGTTCGACATGTCCGGAGTCATCGTTTTTCATCCGAAAATTGATTTTTTGGACTGTACCAAAAATGATTCAAAATGTCAATTGGATTGTGCCTCATGTTGAATAACCACTTTTTAAACCCTCACAGTGACCAAAATTGCCATTTTTACAGAGTTTTGATTACTCAAAAGCTTCAATTTTTACCCCTTTGAGGCACAGAAATGACTTTAAACACACTTATTTTAGTTGACAAAGTCATAATTCACATCCAACAGTCATTTACAGTCAAAAGATTAAATGTTAAAATTTCATCCATATTGACCATTTTGGGATCGTTCGACATGTCCGGAGTCATTGTTTTTCATCCGAAAATTGATTTTTTTTTAACTGTACCAAAAATGATTTGAAATGTCAATTGGATCGTGCCTCATGTTGAATAACCACTTTTTAAACCCTCACAGTGACCAAAATTGCCAATTTTACAGAGTTTTGCTTACTCAAAAGCTTCAATTTTGACCCATTTCAGGCACAGAAATGACTTTAAACAACCTTATTTTAGTTGACAAAGTCATAATTCACATCCAACAGTCATTTAGAGTCAAAAGATTAAATGTTAAAATTTCATCATTATAGACCATTTTGGGAACGTTCGACAGGTCCGGAGTCATCGTTTTTCGTCTGAAAATTGATTTTTTGGACTGTACCAAAAATGATTCAAAATGTCAATTGGATCGTGCCTCATGTTGAATAACCACTTTTTAAACCCTCACAGTGACCAAAATTGCCATTTTTACAGAGTTTTGATTACTCAAAAGCTTCAATTTTGAGCCATTTCAGGCACAGAAATGACTTTAAACACAATTATTTTAGTTGACAAAGTCATAATTCACATCCAACAGTCATTTACAGTCAAAAGATTAAATGTTAAAATTTCATCCATATTGACCATTTTGGGATCGTTCGACATGTCCGGAGTCATCGTTTTTCATCCAAAAATTGATTTTTTGGACCGTACCAAAAATGATTCAAAATGTCAATTGGATCGTGCCTCATGTTGAATAACCACTTTTTAAACCCTCACAGTGACCAAAATTGCCATTTTTACAGAGTTTTGATTACTCAAAAGCTTCAATTTTGACCCATTTCAGGCACAGAAATGACTTTAAACACACTTATTTTAGTTGACAAAGTCATAATTCACATCCAACAGTCATTTACAGTCAAAAGATTAAATGTTAAAATTTCATCCATATTGACCATTTTGGGATCGTTCGACATGTCCGGAGTCATCGTTTTTAATCCGAAAATTGATTTTTTGGACTGTACCAAAAATGATTCAAAATGTCAATTGGATCGTGCCTCATGTTGAATAACCACTTTTTAAACCCTCACAGTGACCAAAATTGCCAATTTTACAGAGTTTTGCTTACTTAAAAGCTTCAATTTTGACCCGTTTCAGGCACAGAAATGACTTTAAACACACTTATTTTAGTTGACAAAGTCATTATTCACATCCAACAGTCATTTAGAGTCAAAAGATTAAATGTTAAAATTTCATCCATATTGACCATTTTGGGATCGTTCGACATGTCCGGAGTCATCGTTTTTCATCCGAAAATTGATTTTTTGAACTGTACCAAAAATGATTCAAAATGTCAATTGGATCGTGCCTCATGTTGAATACCCACTTTTTAAACCCTCACAGTGACCAAAATTGCCAATTTTACAGAGTTTTGCTTACTCAAAAGCTTCAATTTTGACCCATTTCAGGCACAGAAATGACTTTAAACACACTTATTTTAGTTGACAAAGTCATAATTCACATCCAACAGTCATTTACAGTCAAAAGATTAAATGTTAACATTTCATCCATATTGACCATTTTGGGATCGTTCGACATGTCCGGAGTCATCGTTTTTCATCCGAAAATTGATTTTTTGGACTGTACCAAAAATGATTCAAAATGTCAATTGGATCGTGCCTCATGTTGAATAACCACTTTTTAAACCCTCACAGAGACCAAAATTGCCATTTTTACAGAGTTTTGCTTACTCAAAAGGTTCAATTTTGACCCATTTCAGGCACAGAAATGACTTTAAACACACTTATTTTAGTTGACAAAGTCATAATTCACATCCAACAGTCATTTACAGTCAAAAGATTAAATGTTAAAATTTCATCCATATTGACCATTTTGGGATCGTTCGACATGTCCGGAGTCATCGTTTTTCATCCGAAAATTGTTTTTTTGGACTGTACCAAAAATGATTCAAAATGTCAATTGGATCGTGCCTCATGTTGAATAACCACTTTTTAAACCCTCACAGTGACCAAAATTGCCATTTTTACAGAGTTTTGATTACTCAAAAGCTTCAATTTTTACCCCTTTGAGGCACAGAAATGACTTTAAACACACTTATTTTAGTTGACAAAGTCATAATTCACATCCAACAGTCATTTACAGTCAAAAGATTAAATGTTAAAATTTCATCCATATTGACCATTTTGGGATCGTTCGACATGTCCGGAGTCATCGTTTTTCATCCGAAAATTGATTTTTTGAACTGTACCAAAAATGATTCAAAATGTCAATTGGATCGTGCCTCATGTTGAATAACCACTTTTTAAACCCTCACAGTGACCAAAATTGCCAATTTTACAGAGTTTTGCTTACTCAAAAGGTTCAATTTTGACCCATTTCAGGCACAGAAATGACTTTAAACACACTTATTTTAGTTGACAAAGTCATAATTCACATCCAACAGTCATTTACAGTCAAAAGATTAAATGTTAACATTTCATCCATATTGACCATTTTGGGATCGTTCGACATGTCCGGAGTCATCGTTTTTCATCCGAAAATTGATTTTTTGGACTGTACCAAAAATGATTCAAAATGTCAATTGGATCGTGCCTCATGTTGAATAACCACTTTTTAAACCCTCACAGTGACCAAAATTGCCAATTTTACAGAGTTTTGCTTACTCAAAAGCTTCAATTTTGACCCATTTCAGGCACAGAAATGACTTTAAACACACTTATTTTAATTGACAAAGCCATAATTCACATCCAACAGTCATTTAGAGTCAAAAGATTAAATGTTAAAATTTCATCATTATAGACCATTTTGGGAACGTTCGACAGGTCCGGAGTCATCGTTTTTCGTCTGAAAATTGATTTTTTGGACTGTACCAAAAATGATTCAAAATGTCAATTGGATCGTGCCTCATGTTGAATAACCACTTTTTAAACCCTCAGAGTGACCAAAATTGCCATTTTTACAGAGTTTTGCTTACTCAAAAGCTTCAATTTTGATCCGTTTTAGGCACAGAAATGACTTTAAACACACTTATTTTAGTTGACAAAGTCATAATTCACATCCAACAGTCATTTACAGTCAAAAGATTAAATGTTAAAATTTCATCCATATTGACCATTTTGGGATCGTTCGACATGTCCGGAGTCATCGTTTTTCATCCGAAAATTAATTTTTTGGACTGTACCAAAAATGATTCAAAATGTCAATTGGATCGTGCCTCATGTTGAATAACCACTTTTTAAACCCTCACAGTGACCAAAATTGCCATTTTTACAGAGTTTTGCTTACTCAAAAGCTTCAATTTTGACCCATTTCAGGCACAGAAATGACTTTAAACAAACTTATTTTAGTTGACAAAGTCATAATTCACATCCAACAGTCATTTACAGTCAAAAGATTAAATGTTAAAATTTCATCCATATTGACCATTTTGGGATCGTTCGACATGTCCGGAGTCATCGTTTTTCATCCGAAAATTGATTTTTTGGACTGTACCAAAAATGATTCAAAATGTCAATTGGATCGTGCCTCATGTTGAATAACCACTTTTTAAACCCTCACAGTGACCAAAATTGCCATTTTTACAGAGTTTTGATTACTCAAAAGCTTCAATTTTTACCCCTTTGAGGCACAGAAATGACTTTAAACACACTTATTTTAGTTGACAAAGTCATAATTCACATCCAACAGTCATTTACAGTCAAAAGATTAAATGTTAAAATTTCATCCATATTGACCATTTTGGGATCGTTCGACATGTCCGGAGTCATCGTTTTTCATCCGAAAATTGATTTTTTGAACTGTACCAAAAATGATTCAAAATGTCAATTGGATCGTGCCTCATGTTGAATAACCACTTTTTAAACCCTCACAGTGACCAAAATTGCCAATTTTACAGAGTTTTGCTTACTCAAAAGCTTCAATTTTGACCCATTTCAGGCACAGAAATGACTTTAAACACACTTATTTTAGTTGACAAAGCCATAATTCACATCCAACAGTCATTTAGAGTCAAAAGATTAAATGTTAAAATTTCATCATTAGAGACCATTTTGGGAACGTTCGACAGGTCCGGAGTCATCGTTTTTCGTCTGAAAATTGATTTTTTGGACTGTACCAAAAATGATTCAAAATGTCAATTGGATCGTGCCTCATTTTGAATAACCACTTTTTAAACCCTCACAGTGACCAAAATTGCCAATTTTACAGAGTTTTGCTTACACAAAAGCTTCAATTTTGACCCGTTTCAGGCACAGAAATGACTTTAAACACACTTATTTTAGTTGACAAAGTCATTATTCACACCCAACAGTCATTTAGAGTCAAAAGATTAAATGTTAAAATTTCATCCATATTGACCATTTTGGGATCGTTCGACATGTCCGGAGTCATCGTTTTTTATCCGAAAATTGATTTTTTGGACTGTACCAAAAATGATTCAAAATGTCAATTGGATCGTGCCTCATGTTGAATAACCACTTTTTAAACCCTCACAGTGACCAAAATTGCCATTTTTACAGAGTTTTGATTACTCAAAAGCTTCAATTTTGACCCATTTCAGGCACAGAAATGACGTTAAACACACCTATTTTAGTTGACAAAGTCATAATTCACATCCAACAGTCATTTACAGTCAAAAGATTAAATGTTAAAATTTCATCCATATTGACCATTTTGGGATCGTTCGACATGTCCGGAGTCATCGTTTTTCATCCGAAAATTGATTTTTTGGACTGTACCAAAAATGATTCAAAATGTCAATTGGATCGTGCCTCATGTTGAATAACCACTTTTTAAACCCTCACAGTGACCAAAATTGCCAATTTTACACAGTTTTGCTTACTCAAAAGCTTCAATTTTGACCCATTTCAGGCACAGAAATGACTTTAAACACACTTACTTTAGTTGACAAAGCCATAATTCACATCCAACAGTCATTTAGAGTCAAAAGATTAAATGTTAAAATTTCATCATTATAGACCATTTTGGGAACGTTCGACAGGTCCGGAGTCATCGTTTTTCGTCTGAAAATTGATTTTTTGGACTGTACCAAAAATGATTCAAAATGTCAATTGGATCGTGCCTCATGTTGAATACCCACTTTTTAAACCCTCACAGTGACCAAAATTGCCAATTTTACAGAGTTTTGCTTACTCAAAAGCTTCAATTTTGACCCATTTCAGGCACAGAAATGACTTTAAACACACTTATTTTAGTTGACAAAGTCATTATTCACACCCAACAGTCATTTAGAGTCAAAAGATTAAATGTTAAAATTTCATCCATATTGACCATTTTGGGATCGTTCGACATGTCCGGAGTCATCGTTTTTCATCCGAAAATTGATTTTTTGAACTGTACCAAAAATGATTCAAAATGTCAATTGGATCGTGCCTCATGTTGAATAACCACTTTTTAAACCCTCACAGTGACCAAAATTGCCATTTTTACAGAGTTTTGATTACTCAAAAGCTTCAATTTTGACCCATTTCAGGCACAGAAATGACTTTAAACACACTTATTTTAGTTGACAAAGTCATAATTCACATCCAACAGTCATTTACAGTCAAAAGATTAAATGTTAAAATTTCATCCATATTGACCATTTTGGGATCGTTCGACATGTCCGGAGTCATCGTTTTTCATCCGAAAATTGATTTTTTGAACTGTACCAAAAATGATTCAAAATGTCAATTGGATCGTGCCTCATGTTGAATACCCACTTTTTAAACCCTCACAGTGACCAAAATTGCCAATTTTACAGAGTTTTGCTTACTCAAAAGCTTCAATTTTGACCCATTTCAGGCACAGAAATGACTTTAAACACACTTATTTTAGTTGACAAAGCCATAATTCACATCCAACAGTCATTTACAGTCAAAAGATTAAATGTTAAAATTTCATCCATATTGACCATTTTGGGATCGTTCGACATGTCCGGAGTCATCGTTTTTCATCCGAAAATTAATTTTTTGGACTGTACCAAAAATGATTCAAAATGTCAATTGGATGGTGCCTCATTTTGAATAACCACTTTTTAAACCCTCACAGTGACCAAAATTGCCAATTTTACAAAGTTTTGCTTACTCAAAAGCTTCAATTTTGACCCGTTTCAGGCACAGAAATGACTTTAAACACACTTATTTTAGTTGACAAAGTCATTATTCACATCCAACAGTCATTTAGAGTCAAAAGATTAAATGTTAAAATTTCATCCATATTGACCATTTTGGGATCGTTCGACATGTCCGGAGTCATCGTTTTTCATCCGAAAATTGATTTTTTGGACTGTACCAAAAATGATTCAAAATGTCAATTGGATCGTGCCTCATGTTGAATAACCACTTTTTAAACCCTCACAGTGACCAAAATTGCCATTTTTACAGAGTTTTGATTACTCAAAAGCTTCAATTTTGACCCATTTCAGGCACAGAAATGACTTTAAACACACTTATTTTAGTTGACAAAGTCATAATTCACATCCAACAGTCATTTACAGTCAAAAGATTAAATGTTAAAATTTCATCCATATTGACCATTTTGGGATCGTTCGACATGTCCGGAGTCATCGTTTTTCATCCGAAAATTGATTTTTTGGACTGTACCAAAAATGATTCAAAATGTCAATTGGATCGTGCCTCATGTTGAATAACCACTTTTTAAACCCTCACAGTGACCAAAATTGCCATTTTTACAGAGTTTTGCTTACTCAAAAGGTTCAATTTTGACCCATTTCAGGCACAGAAATGACTTTAAACACACTTATTTTAGTTGACAAAGTCATAATTCACATCCAACAGTCATTTACAGTCAAAAGATTAAATGTTAAAATTTCATCCATATTGACCATTTTGGGATCGTTCGACATGTCCGGAGTCATCGTTTTTCATCCGAAAATTGTTTTTTTGGACTGTACCAAAAATGATTCAAAATGTCAATTGGATCGTGCCTCATGTTGAATAACCACTTTTTAAACCCTCACAGTGACCAAAATTGCCATTTTTACAGAGTTTTGATTACTCAAAAGCTTCAATTTTTACCCCTTTGAGGCACAGAAATGACTTTAAACACACTTATTTTAGTTGACAAAGTCATAATTCACATCCAACAGTCATTTACAGTCAAAAGATTAAATGTTAAAATTTCATCCATATTGACCATTTTGGGATCGTTCGACATGTCCGGAGTCATCGTTTTTCATCCGAAAATTGATTTTTTGAACTGTACCAAAAACGATTCAAAATGTCAATTGGATCGTGCCTCATGTTGAATAACCACTTTTTAAACCCTCACAGTGACCAAAATTGCCAATTTTACAGAGTTTTGCTTACTCAAAAGGTTCAATTTTGACCCATTTCAGGCACAGAAATGACTTTAAACACACTTATTTTAGTTGACAAAGTCATAATTCACATCCAACAGTCATTTACAGTCAAAAGATTAAATGTTAAAATTTCATCCATATTGACCATTTTGGGATCGTTCGACATGTCCGGAGTCATCGTTTTTCATCCGAAAATTGATTTTTTGGACTGTACCAAAAATGATTCAAAATGTCAATTGGATCGTGCCTCATGTTGAATAACCACTTTTTAAACCCTCACAGTGACCAAAATTGCCAATTTTACAGAGTTTTGCTTACTCAAAAGCTTCAATTTTGACCCATTTCAGGCACAGAAATGACTTTAAACACACTTATTTTAATTGACAAAGCCATAATTCACATCCAACAGTCATTTAGAGTCAAAAGATTAAATGTTAAAATTTCATCATTATAGACCATTTTGGGAACGTTCGACAGGTCCGGAGTCATCGTTTTTCGTCTGAAAATTGATTTTTTGGACTGTACCAAAAATGATTCAAAATGTCAATTGGATCGTGCCTCATGTTGAATAACCACTTTTTAAACCCTCAGAGTGACCAAAATTGCCATTTTTACAGAGTTTTGCTTACTCAAAAGCTTCAATTTTGACCCATTTCAGGCACAGAAATGACTTTAAACAAACTTATTTTAGTTGACAAAGTCATAATTCACATCCAACAGTCATTTACAGTCAAAAGATTAAATGTTAAAATTTCATCCATATTGACCATTTTGGGATCGTTCGACATGTCCGGAGTCATCGTTTTTCATCCGAAAATTGATTTTTTGGACTGTACCAAAAATGATTCAAAATGTCAATTGGATCGTGCCTCATGTTGAATAACCACTTTTTAAACCCTCACAGTGACCAAAATTGCCATTTTTACAGAGTTTTGATTACTCAAAAGCTTCAATTTTTACCCCTTTGAGGCACAGAAATGACTTTAAACACACTTATTTTAGTTGACAAAGTCATAATTCACATCCAACAGTCATTTACAGTCAAAAGATTAAATGTTAAAATTTCATCCATATTGACCATTTTGGGATCGTTCGACATGTCCGGAGTCATCGTTTTTCATCCGAAAATTGATTTTTTGAACTGTACCAAAAATGATTCAAAATGTCAATTGGATCGTGCCTCATGTTGAATAACCACTTTTTAAACCCTCACAGTGACCAAAATTGCCAATTTTACAGAGTTTTGCTTACTCAAAAGCTTCAATTTTGACCCATTTCAGGCACAGAAATGACTTTAAACACACTTATTTTAGTTGACAAAGCCATAATTCACATCCAACAGTCATTTAGAGTCAAAAGATTAAATGTTAAAATTTCATCATTAGAGACCATTTTGGGAACGTTCGACAGGTCCGGAGTCATCGTTTTTCGTCTGAAAATTGATTTTTTGGACTGTACCAAAAATGATTCAAAATGTCAATTGGATCGTGCCTCATTTTGAATAACCACTTTTTAAACCCTCACAGTGACCAAAATTGCCAATTTTACAGAGTTTTGCTTACACAAAAGCTTCAATTTTGACCCGTTTCAGGCACAGAAATGACTTTAAACACACTTATTTTAGTTGACAAAGTCATTATTCACACCCAACAGTCATTTAGAGTCAAAAGATTAAATGTTAAAATTTCATCCATATTGACCATTTTGGGATCGTTCGACATGTCCGGAGTCATCGTTTTTTATCCGAAAATTGATTTTTTGGACTGTACCAAAAATGATTCAAAATGTCAATTGGATCGTGCCTCATGTTGAATAACCACTTTTTAAACCCTCACAGTGACCAAAATTGCCATTTTTACAGAGTTTTGATTACTCAAAAGCTTCAATTTTGACCCATTTCAGGCACAGAAATGACGTTAAACACACCTATTTTAGTTGACAAAGTCATAATTCACATCCAACAGTCATTTACAGTCAAAAGATTAAATGTTAAAATTTCATCCATATTGACCATTTTGGGATCGTTCGACATGTCCGGAGTCATCGTTTTTCATCCGAAAATTGATTTTTTGGACTGTACCAAAAATGATTCAAAATGTCAATTGGATCGTGCCTCATGTTGAATAACCACTTTTTAAACCCTCACAGTGACCAAAATTGCCAATTTTACACAGTTTTGCTTACTCAAAAGCTTCAATTTTGACCCATTTCAGGCACAGAAATGACTTTAAACACACTTACTTTAGTTGACAAAGCCATAATTCACATCCAACAGTCATTTAGAGTCAAAAGATTAAATGTTAAAATTTCATCATTATAGACCATTTTGGGAACGTTCGACAGGTCCGGAGTCATCGTTTTTCGTCTGAAAATTGATTTTTTGGACTGTACCAAAAATGATTCAAAATGTCAATTGGATCGTGCCTCATGTTGGATAACCACTTTTTAAACCCTCAGAGTGACCAAAATTGCCATTTTTACAGAGTTTTGCTTACTCAAAAGCTTCAATTTTGACCCATTTCAGGCACAGAAATGACTTTAAACACACTTATTTTAGTTGACAAAGTAATAACTCACATCCAACAGTCATTTAGAGTCAAAAGATTAAATGTTAAAATTTCATCATTATAGACCATTTTGGGAACGTTCGACAGGTCCGGAGTCATCGTTTTTCGTCTGAAAATTGATTTTTTGGACTGTACCAAAAATGATTCAAAATGTCAATTGGATCGTGCCTCATGTTGAATAACCACTTTTTAAACCCTCACAGTGACCAAAATTGCCATTTTTACAGAGTTTTGATTACTCAAAAGCATCAATTTTTACCCCTTTGAGGCACAGAAATGACTTTAAACACACTTATTTTAGTTGGCAAAGTCATAATTCACATCCAACAGTCATTTACAGTCAAAAGATTAAATGTTAAAATTTCATCCATATTGACCATTTTGGGATCGTTCGACATGTCCGGAGTCATCGTTTTTCATCCGAAAATAGATTTTTTGGACTGTACCAAAAATGATTCAAAATGTCAATTGGATCGTGCCTCATGTTGAATAACCACTTTTTAAACCCTCACAGTGACCAAAATTGCCATTTTTACAGAGTTTTGCTTACTCAAAAGCTTCAATTTTGACCCATTTCAGGCACAGAAATGACTTTAAACACACTTATTTTAGTTGACAAAGTCATAATTCACATCCAACAGTCATTTACAATCAAAAGAATAAATGTTAAAATTTCATCCATATTGACCATTTTGGGATCGTTCGACATGTCCGGAGTCATCGTTTTTCATCCGAAAATTGATTTTTTGGACTGTACCAAAAATGATTCAAAATGTCAATTGGATCGTGCCTCATGTTGAATAACCACTTTTTAAACCCTCACAGTGACCAAAATTGCCATTTTTACAGAGTTTTGATTACTCAAAAGCTTCAATTTTTACCCCTTTGAGGCACAGAAATGACTTTAAACACACTTATTTTAGTTGACAAAGTCATAATTCACATCCAACAGTCATTTAGAGTCAAAAGATTAAATGGTAAAATTTCATCATTATAGACCATTTTGGGAACGTTCGACAGGTCCGGAGTCATCGTTTTTCGTCTGAAAATTGATTTTTTGGACTGTACCAAAAATGATTCAAAATGTCAATTGGATCGTGCCTCATGTTGAATTACCACTTTTTAAACCCTCACAGTGACCAAAATTGCCATTTTTACAGAGTTTTGATTACTCAAAAGCTTCAATTTTTACCCCTTTGAGGCACAGAAATGACTTTAAACACACTTATTTTAGTTGACAAAGTCATAATTCACATCCAACAGTCATTTACAGTCAAAAGATTAAATGTTAAAATTTTATCCATATTGACCATTGTGGGATCGTTCGACATGTCCGGAGTCATCGTTTTTCATCCGAAAATTGATTTTTTGGACTGTACCAAAAATGATTCAAAATGTCAATTGGATCGTGCCTCATGTTGAATAACCACTTTTTAAACCCTCACAGTGACCAAAATTGCCATTTTTACAGAGTTTTGATTACTCAAAAGCTTCCATTTTTACCCCTTTGAGGCACAGAAATGACTTTAAACACACTTATTTTAGTTGACAAAATCATAATTCACATCCAACAGTCATTTACAGTCAAAAGATTAAATGTTAAAATATCATCCATATTGACCATTTTGGGATCGTTCGACATGTCCGGAGTCATCGTTTTTCATCCGAAAATAGATTTTTTGGACTGTACCAAAAATGATTCAAAATGTCAATTGGATCGTGCCTTATGTTGAATAACCACTTTTTAAACCCTCAGAGTGACCAAAATTGCCAATTTTACAGAGTTTTGCTTACTCAAAAGCTTCAATTTTGACCCATTTCAGGCACAGAAATGACTTTAAACACACTTATTTTAGTTGACAAAGTCATAATTCACATCCAACAGTCATTTAGAGTCAAAAGATTAAATGTTAAAATTTCATCATTATAGACCATTTTGGGAACGTTCGACAGGTCCGGAGTCATCGTTTTTCGTCTGAAAATTGATTTTTTGGACTGTACCAAAAATGATTCAAAATGTCAATTGGATCGTGCCTCATGTTGAATAATCACTTTTTAAACCCTCAGAGTGACCAAAATTGCCAATTTTACAGAGTTTTGCTTACACAAAAGCTTCAATTTTGACCCGTTTCAGGCACAGAAATGACTTTAAACACACTTATTTTAGTTGACAAAGTCATTATTCACATCCAACAGTCATTTACAGTCAAAAGATTAAATGTTAAAATTTCATCCATATTGACCATTTTGGGATCGTTCGACATGTCCGGAGTCATCGTTTTTCATCCGAAAATTGATTTTTTGGACTGTACCAAAAATGATTCAAAATGTCAATTGGATCGTGCCTCATTTTGAATAACCACTTTTTAAACCCTCACAGTGACCAAAATTGCCAATTTTACAGAGTTTTGCTTACACAAAAGCTTCAATTTTGACCCGTTTCAGGCACAGAAATGACTTTAAACACACTTATTTTAGTTGACAAAGTCATTATTCACATCCAACAGTCATTTAGAGTCAAAAGATTAAATGTTAAAATTTCATCCATATTGACCATTTTGGGATCGTTCGACATGTCCGGAGTCATCGTTTTTCATCCGAAAATTAATTTTTTGGACTGTACCAAAAATGATTCAAAATGTCAATTGGATCGTGCCTCATGTTGAATAACCACTTTTTAAACCCTCACAGTGACCAAAATTGCCATTTTTACAGAGTTTTGATTACTCAAAAGCTTCAATTTTGACCCATTTCAGGCACAGAAATGACGTTAAACACACTTATTTTAGTTGACAAAGTCATAATTCACATCCAACAGTCATTTAGAGTCAAAAGATTAAATGTTAAAATTTCATCATTATAGACCATTTTGGGAACGTTCGACAGGTCCGGAGTCATCGTTTTTCGTCTGAAAATTGATTTTTTGGACTGTACCAAAAATGATTCAAAATGTCAATTGGATCGTGCCTCATGTTGAATAATCACTTTTTAAACCCTCAGAGTGACCAAAATTGCCAATTTTACAGAGTTTTGCTTACTCAAAAGCTTCAATTTTGATCCGTTTTAGGCACAGAAATGACTTTAAACACACTTATTTTAGTTGACAAAGTCATAATTCTCATCCAACAGTCATTTACAGTCAAAAGATTAAATGTTAAAATTTCATCCATATTGACCATTTTGGGATCGTTCGACATGTCCGGAGTCATCATTTTTCATCCGAAAATTGATTTTTTGGACTGTACCAAAAATGATTCAAAATGTCAATTGGATCGTGCCTCATTTTGAATAACCACTTTTTAAACCCTCACAGTGACCAAAATTGCCAATTTTACAGAGTTTTGCTTACACAAAAGCTTCAATTTTGACCCGTTTCAGGCACAGAAATGACTTTAAACACACTTATTTTAGTTGACAAAGTCATTATTCACATCCAACAGTCATTTAGAGTCAAAAGATTAAATGTTAAAATTTCATCCATATTGACCATTTTGGGAACGTTCGACAGGTCCGGAGTCATCGTTTTTCATCCGAAAATTGATTTTTTGGACTGTACCAAAAATGATTCAAAATGTCAATTGGATCGTGCCTCATGTTGAATAACCACTTTTTAAACCCTCACAGTGACCAAAATTGCCATTTTTACAGAGTTTTGATTACTCAAAAGCTTCAATTTTGACCCATTTCAGGCACAGAAATGACTTTAAACACACTTATTTTAGTTGACAAAGTCATAATTCAGATCCAACAGTCATTTACAGTCAAAAGATTAAATGTTAAAATTTCATCCATATTGACCATTTTGGGATCGTTCGACATGTCCGGAGTCATCGTTTTTCATCCGAAAATTGATTTTTTGGACTGTACCAAAAATGATTCAAAATGTCAATTGGATCGTGCCTCATTTTGAATAACCACTTTTTAAACCCTCACAGTGACCAAAATTGCCATTTTTACAGAGTTTTGATTACTCAAAAGCTTCAATTTTGACCCATTTCAGGCACAGAAATGACTTTAAACACACTTATTTTAGTTGACAAAGTCATAATTCACATCCAACAGTCATTAACAGTCAAAAGATTAAATGTTAAAATTTCATCCATATTGACCATTTTGGGATCGTTCGACATGTCCGGAGTCATCGTTTTTCATCCGAAAATTGATTTTTTGGACTGTACCAAAAATGATTCAAAATGTCAATTGGATCGTGCCTCATGTTGAATAACCACTTTTTAAACCCTCACAGTGACCAAAATTGCCATTTTTACAGAGTTTTTCTTACTCAAAAGCTTCAATTTTGACCCATTTCAGGCACAGAAATGACTTTAAACACACTTATTTTAGTTGACAAAGTCATAATTCACATCCAACAGTCATTTACAGTCATAAGATTAAATGTTAAAATTTCATCCATATTGACCATTTTGGGATCGTTCGACATGTCCGGAGTCATCGTTTTTCATCCGAAAATGGATTTTTTGGACTGTACCAAAAATGATTCAAAATGTCAATTGGATTGTGCCTCATGTTGAATAACCACTTTTTAAACCCTCACAGTGACCAAAATTGCCATTTTTACAGAGTTTTGATTACTCAAAAGCTTCAATTTTTACCCCTTTGAGGCACAGAAATGACTTTAAACACACTTATTTTAGTTGACAAAGTCATAATTCACATCCAACAGTCATTTACAGTCAAAAGATTAAATGTTAAAATTTCATCCATATTGACCATTTTGGGATCGTTCGACATGTCCGGAGTCATCGTTTTTCATCCGAAAATTGATTTTTTTTTAACTGTACCAAAAATGATTTGAAATGTCAATTGGATCGTGCCTCATGTTGAATAACCACTTTTTAAACCCTCACAGTGACCAAAATTGCCAATTTTACAGAGTTTTGCTTACTCAAAAGCTTCAATTTTGACCCATTTCAGGCACAGAAATGACTTTAAACAACCTTATTTTAGTTGACAAAGTCATAATTCACATCCAACAGTCATTTAGAGTCAAAAGATTAAATGTTAAAATTTCATCATTATAGACCATTTTGGGAACGTTCGACAGGTCCGGAGTCATCGTTTTTCGTCTGAAAATTGATTTTTTGGACTGTACCAAAAATGATTCAAAATGTCAATTGGATCGTGCCTCATGTTGAATAACCACTTTTTAAACCCTCACAGTGACCAAAATTGCCATTTTTACAGAGTTTTGATTACTCAAAAGCTTCAATTTTGAGCCATTTCAGGCACAGAAATGACTTTAAACACAATTATTTTAGTTGACAAAGTCATAATTCACATCCAACAGTCATTTACAGTCAAAAGATTAAATGTTAAAATTTCATCCATATTGACCATTTTGGGATCGTTCGACATGCCCGGAGTCATTGTTTTTCATCCGAAAATTGATTTTTTGGACTGTACCAAAAATGATTCAAAATGTCAATTGGATCGTGCCTCATGTTGAATAACCACTTTTTAAACCCTCACAGTGACCAAAATTGCCAATTTTACAGAGTTTTGCTTACTCAAAAGCTTCAATTTTGACCCGTTTCAGGCACAGAAATGACTTTAAACACACTTATTTTAGTTGACAAAGTCATTATTCACATCCAACAGTCATTTAGAGTCAAAAGATTAAATGTTAAAATTTCATCCATATTGACCATTTTGGGATCGTTCGACATGTCCGGAGTCATCGTTTTTCATCCAAAAATTGATTTTTTGGACCGTACCAAAAATGATTCAAAATGTCAATTGGATCGTGCCTCATGTTGAATAACCACTTTTTAAACCCTCACAGTGACCAAAATTGCCATTTTTACAGAGTTTTGATTACTCAAAAGCTTCAATTTTGACCCATTTCAGGCACAGAAATGACTTTAAACACACTTATTTTAGTTGACAAAGTCATAATTCACATCCAACAGTCATTTACAGTCAAAAGATTAAATGTTAAAATTTCATCCATATTGACCATTTTGGGATCGTTCGACATGTCCGGAGTCATCGTTTTTCATCCGAAAATTGATTTTTTGGACTGTACCAAAAATGATTCAAAATGTCAATTGGATCGTGCCTCATGTTGAATAACCACTTTTTAAACCCTCACAGTGACCAAAATTGCCATTTTTACAGAGTTTTGCTTACTCAAAAGCTTCAATTTTGACCCATTTCAGGCACAGAAATGACTTTAAACACACTTATTTTAGTTGACAAAGTCATAATTCACATCCAACAGTCATTTACAGTCAAAAGATTAAATGTTAAAATTTCATCCATATTGACCATTTTGGGATCGTTCGACATGTCCGGAGTCATCGTTTTTCATCCGAAAATTGATTTTTTGGACTGTACCAAAAATGATTCAAAATGTCAATTGGATCGTGCCTCATGTTGAATAACCACTTTTTAAACCCTCACAGTGACCAAAATTGCCAATTTTACAGAGTTTTGCTTACTCAAAAGCTTCAATTTTGACCCATTTCAGGCACAGAAATGACTTTAAACACACTTATTTTAGTTGACAAAGTCATAATTCACATCCAACAGTCATTTATAGTCAAAAGATTAAATGTTAAAATTTCATCATTATAGACCATTTTGGGAACGTTCGACAGGTCCGGAGTCATCGTTTTTCGTCTGAAAATTGATTTTTTGGACTGTACTAAAAATGATTCAAAATGTCAATTGGATCGTGCCTCATGTTGAATAACCACTTTTTAAACCCTCACAGTGACCAAAATTGCCAATTTTACAGAGTTTTGCTTACTCAAAAGCTTCAATTTTGACCCATTTCAGGCACAGAAATGACTTTAAACACACTTATTTTAGTTGACAAAGCCATAATTCACATCCAACAGTCATTTTGAGTCAAAAGATTAAATGTTAAAATTTCATCATTATAGACCATTTTGGGAACGTTCGACAGGTCCGGAGTCATCGTTTTTCGTCTGAAAATTGATTTTTTGGACTGTACCAAAAATGATTCAAAATGTCAATTGGATCGTGCCTCATGTTGAATAACCACTTTTTAAACCCTCACAGTGACCAAAATTGTCATTTTTACAGAGTTTTGATTACTCAAAAGCTTCAATTTTGATCCATTTCAGGCACAGAAATGACTTTAAACACACTTATTTTAGTTGACAAAGTCATAATTCACATCCAACAGTCATTTACAATCAAAAGATTAAATGTTAAAATTTCATCCATATTGACCATTTTGGGATCGTTCGACATGTCCGGAGTCATCGTTTTTCATCCGAAAATTGATTTTTTGGACTGTACCAAAAATGATTCAAAATGTCAATTGGATCGTGCCTCATGTTGAATAACCACTTTTAAACCCTCACAGTGACCAAAATTGCCAATTTTACAGAGTTTTGCTTACTCAAAAGCTTCAATTTTGACCCATTTCAGGCACAGAAATGACTTTAAACAACCTTATTTTAGTTGACAAAGCCATAATTCACATCCAACAGTCATTTAGAGTCAAAAGATTAAATGTTAAAATTTCATCATTATAGACCATTTTGGGAACGTTCGACAGGTCCGGAGTCATCGTTTTTCATCCGAAAATTGATTTTTTGGACTGTACCACAAATGATTCAAAATGTCAATTGGATCGTGCCTCATGTTGAATAACCACTTTTTAAACCCTCACAGTGACCAAAATTGCCATTTTTACAGAGTTTTGCTTACTCAAAAGCTTCAATTTTGACCCATTTCAGGCACAGAAATGACTTTAAACACACTTATTTTAGTTGACAAAGTCATAATTCACATCCAACAGTCATTTACAGTCAAAAGATTAAATGTTAAAATTTCATCCATATTGACCATTTTGGGATCGTTCGACATGTCCGGAGTCATCGTTTTTCATCCGAAAATTGATTTTTTGAACTGTACCAAAAATGATTCAAAATGTCAATTGGATCGTGCCTCATGTTGAATAACCACTTTTTAAACCCTCACAGTGACCAAAATTGCCAATTTTACACAGTTTTGCTTACTCAAAAGCTTCAATTTTGACCCATTTCAGGCACAGAAATGACTTTAAACACACTTACTTTAGTTGACAAAGCCGTAATTCACATCCAACAGTCATTTAGAGTCAAAAGATTAAATGTTAAAATTTCATCATTATAGACCATTTTGGGAACGTTCGACAGGTCCGGAGTCATCGTTTTTCGTCTGAAAATTGATTTTTTGGACTGTACCAAAAATGATTCAAAATGTCAATTGGATCGTGCCTCATGTTGGATAACCACTTTTTAAACCCTCAGAGTGACCAAAATTGCCATTTTTACAGAGTTTTGCTTACTCAAAAGCTTCAATTTTGACCCATTTCAGGCACAGAAATGACTTTAAACACACTTATTTTAGTTGACAAAGTAATAACTCACATCCAACAGTCATTTAGAGTCAAAAGATTAAATGTTAAAATTTCATCATTATAGACCATTTTGGGAACGTTCGACAGGTCCGGAGTCATCGTTTTTCGTCTGAAAATTGATTTTTTGGACTGTACCAAAAATGATTCAAAATGTCAATTGGATCGTGCCTCATGTTGAATAACCACTTTTTAAACCCTCACAGTTACCAAAATTGCCATTTTTACAGAGTTTTGATTACTCAAAAGCATCAATTTTTACCCCTTTGAGGCACAGAAATGACTTTAAACACACTTATTTTAGTTGACAAAGTCATAATTCACATCCAACAGTCATTTACAGTCAAAAGATTAAATGTTAAAATTTCATCCATATTGACCATTTTGGGATCGTTCGACATGTCCGGAGTCATCGTTTTTCATCCGAAAATAGATTTTTTGGACTGTACCAAAAATGATTCAAAATGTCAATTGGATCGTGCCTCATGTTGAATAACCACTTTTTAAACCCTCACAGTGACCAAAATTGCCATTTTTACAGAGTTTTGCTTACTCAAAAGCTTCAATTTTGACCCATTTCAGGCACAGAAATGACTTTAAACACACTTATTTTAGTTGACAAAGTCATAATTCACATCCAACAGTCATTTACAATCAAAAGAATAAATGTTAAAATTTCATCCATATTGACCATTTTGGGATCGTTCGACATGTCCGGAGTCATCGTTTTTCATCCGAAAATTGATTTTTTGGACTGTACCAAAAATGATTCAAAATGTCAATTGGATCGTGCCTCATGTTGAATAACCACTTTTTAAACCCTCACAGTGACCAAAATTGCCATTTTTACAGAGTTTTGATTACTCAAAAGCTTCAATTTTTACCCCTTTGAGGCACAGAAATGACTTTAAACACACTTATTTTAGTTGACAAAGTCATAATTCACATCCAACAGTCATTTAGAGTCAAAAGATTAAATGGTAAAATTTCATCATTATAGACCATTTTGGGAACGTTCGACAGGTCCGGAGTCATCGTTTTTCGTCTGAAAATTGATTTTTTGGACTGTACCAAAAATGATTCAAAATGTCAATTGGATCGTGCCTCATGTTGAATTACCACTTTTTAAACCCTCACAGTGACCAAAATTGCCATTTTTACAGAGTTTTGATTACTCAAAAGCTTCAATTTTTACCCCTTTGAGGCACAGAAATGACTTTAAACACACTTATTTTAGTTGACAAAGTCATAATTCACATCCAACAGTCATTTACAGTCAGAAGATTAAATGTTAAAATTTTATCCATATTGACCATTGTGGGATCGTTCGACATGTCCGGAGTCATCGTTTTTCATCCGAAAATTGATTTTTTGGACTGTACCAAAAATGATTCAAAATGTCAATTGGATCGTGCCTCATGTTGAATAACCACTTTTTAAACCCTCACAGTGACCAAAATTGCCATTTTTACAGAGTTTTGATTACTCAAAAGCTTCCATTTTTACCCCTTTGAGGCACAGAAATGACTTTAAACACACTTATTTTAGTTGACAAAGTCATAATTCACATCCAACAGTCATTTACAGTCAAAAGATTAAATGTTAAAATATCATCCATATTGACCATTTTGGGATCGTTCGACATGTCCGGAGTCATCGTTTTTCATCCGAAAATAGATTTTTTGGACTGTACCAAAAATGATTCAAAATGTCAATTGGATCGTGCCTTATGTTGAATAACCACTTTTTAAACCCTCAGAGTGACCAAAATTGCCAATTTTACAGAGTTTTGCTTACTCAAAAGCTTCAATTTTGACCCATTTCAGGCACAGAAATGACTTTAAACACACTTATTTTAGTTGACAAAGTCATAATTCACATCCAACAGTCATTTAGAGTCAAAAGATTAAATGTTAAAATTTCATCATTATAGACCATTTTGGGAACGTTCGACAGGTCCGGAGTCATCGTTTTTCGTCTGAAAATTGATTTTTTGGACTGTACCAAAAATGATTCAAAATGTCAATTGGATCGTGCCTCATGTTGAATAATCACTTTTTAAACCCTCAGAGTGACCAAAATTGCCAATTTTACAGAGTTTTGCTTACACAAAAGCTTCAATTTTGACCCGTTTCAGGCACAGAAATGACTTTAAACACACTTATTTTAGTTGACAAAGTCATTATTCACATCCAACAGTCATTTACAGTCAAAAGATTAAATGTTAAAATTTCATCCATATTGACCATTTTGGGATCGTTCGACATGTCCGGAGTCATCGTTTTTCATCCGAAAATTGATTTTTTGGACTGTACCAAAAATGATTCAAAATGTCAATTGGATCGTGCCTCATTTTGAATAACCACTTTTTAAACCCTCACAGTGACCAAAATTGCCAATTTTACAGAGTTTTGCTTACACAAAAGCTTCAATTTTGACCCGTTTCAGGCACAGAAATGACTTTAAACACACTTATTTTAGTTGACAAAGTCATTATTCACATCCAACAGTCATTTAGAGTCAAAAGATTAAATGTTAAAATTTCATCCATATTGACCATTTTGGGATCGTTCGACATGTCCGGAGTCATCGTTTTTCATCCGAAAATTAATTTTTTGGACTGTACCAAAAATGATTCAAAATGTCAATTGGATCGTGCCTCATGTTGAATAACCACTTTTTAAACCCTCACAGTGACCAAAATTGCCATTTTTACAGAGTTTTGATTACTCAAAAGCTTCAATTTTGACCCATTTCAGGCACAGAAATGACGTTAAACACACTTATTTTAGTTGACAAAGTCATAATTCACATCCAACAGTCATTTAGAGTCAAAAGATTAAATGTTAAAATTTCATCATTATAGACCATTTTGGGAACGTTCGACAGGTCCGGAGTCATCGTTTTTCGTCTGAAAATTGATTTTTTGGACTGTACCAAAAATGATTCAAAATGTCAATTGGATCGTGCCTCATGTTGAATAATCACTTTTTAAACCCTCAGAGTGACCAAAATTGCCAATTTTACAGAGTTTTGCTTACTCAAAAGCTTCAATTTTGATCCGTTTTAGGCACAGAAATGACTTTAAACACACCTATTTTAGTTGACAAAGTCATAATTCTCATCCAACAGTCATTTACAGTCAAAAGATTAAATGTTAAAATTTCATCCATATTGACCATTTTGGGATCGTTCGACATGTCCGGAGTCATCGTTTTTCATCCGAAAATTGATTTTTTGGACTGTACCAAAAATGATTCAAAATGTCAATTGGATCGTGCCTCATTTTGAATAACCACTTTTTAAACCCTCACAGTGACCAAAATTGCCAATTTTACAGAGTTTTGCTTACACAAAAGCTTCAATTTTGACCCGTTTCAGGCACAGAAATGACTTTAAACACACTTATTTTAGTTGACAAAGTCATTATTCACATCCAACAGTCATTTAGAGTCAAAAGATTAAATGTTAAAATTTCATCCATATTGACCATTTTGGGAACGTTCGACAGGTCCGGAGTCATCGTTTTTCATCCGAAAATTGATTTTTTGGACTGTACCAAAAATGATTCAAAATGTCAATTGGATCGTGCCTCATGTTGAATAACCCCTTTTTAAACCCTCACAGTGACCAAAATTGCCATTTTTACAGAGTTTTGATTACTCAAAAGCTTCAATTTTGACCCATTTCAGGCACAGAAATGACTTTAAACACACTTATTTTAGTTGACAAAGTCATAATTCAGATCCAACAGTCATTTACAGTCAAAAGATTAAATGTTAAAATTTCATCCATATTGACCATTTTGGGATCGTTCGACATGTCCGGAGTCATCGTTTTTCATCCGAAAATTGATTTTTTGGACTGTACCAAAAATGATTCAAAATGTCAATTGGATCGTGCCTCATTTTGAATAACCACTTTTTAAACCCTCACAGTGACCAAAATTGCCATTTTTACAGAGTTTTGATTACTCAAAAGCTTCAATTTTGACCCATTTCAGGCACAGAAATGACTTTAAACACACTTATTTTAGTTGACAAAGTCATAATTCACATCCAACAGTCATTAACAGTCAAAAGATTAAATGTTAAAATTTCATCCATATTGACCATTTTGGGATCGTTCGACATGTCCGGAGTCATCGTTTTTCATCCGAAAATTGATTTTTTGGACTGTACCAAAAATGATTCAAAATGTCAATTGGATCGTGCCTCATGTTGAATAACCACTTTTTAAACCCTCACAGTGACCAAAATTGCCATTTTTACAGAGTTTTTCTTACTCAAAAGCTTCAATTTTGACCCATTTCAGGCACAGAAATGACTTTAAACACACTTATTTTAGTTGACAAAGTCATAATTCACATCCAACAGTCATTTACAGTCATAAGATTAAATGTTAAAATTTCATCCATATTGACCATTTTGGGATCGTTCGACATGTCCGGAGTCATCGTTTTTCATCCGAAAATTGATTTTTTGGACTGTACCAAAAATGATTCAAAATGTCAATTGGATTGTGCCTCATGTTGAATAACCACTTTTTAAACCCTCACAGTGACCAAAATTGCCATTTTTACAGAGTTTTGATTACTCAAAAGCTTCAATTTTTACCCCTTTGAGGCACAGAAATGACTTTAAACACACTTATTTTAGTTGACAAAGTCATAATTCACATCCAACAGTCATTTACAGTCAAAAGATTAAATGTTAAAATTTCATCCATATTGACCATTTTGGGATCGTTCGACATGTCCGGAGTCATTGTTTTTCATCCGAAAATTGATTTTTTTTGAACTGTACCAAAAATGATTTGAAATGTCAATTGGATCGTGCCTCATGTTGAATAACCACTTTTTAAACCCTCACAGTGACCAAAATTGCCAATTTTACAGAGTTTTGCTTACTCAAAAGCTTCAATTTTGACCCATTTCAGGCACAGAAATGACTTTAAACAACCTTATTTTAGTTGACAAAGTCATAATTCACATCCAACAGTCATTTAGAGTCAAAAGATTAAATGTTAAAATTTCATCATTATAGACCATTTTGGGAACGTTCGACAGGTCCGGAGTCATCGTTTTTCGTCTGAAAATTGATTTTTTGGACTGTACCAAAAATGATTCAAAATGTCAATTGGATCGTGCCTCATGTTGAATAACCACTTTTTAAACCCTCACAGTGACCAAAATTGCCATTTTTACAGAGTTTTGATTACTCAAAAGCTTCAATTTTGAGCCATTTCAGGCACAGAAATGACTTTAAACACAATTATTTTAGTTGACAAAGTCATAATTCACATCCAACAGTCATTTACAGTCAAAAGATTAAATGTTAAAATTTCATCCATATTGACCATTTTGGGATCGTTCGACATGTCCGGAGTCATCGTTTTTCATCCAAAAATTGATTTTTTGGACCGTACCAAAAATGATTCAAAATGTCAATTGGATCGTGCCTCATGTTGAATAACCACTTTTTAAACCCTCACAGTGACCAAAATTGCCATTTTTACAGAGTTTTGATTACTCAAAAGCTTCAATTTTGACCCATTTCAGGCACAGAAATGACTTTAAACACACTTATTTTAGTTGACAAAGTCATAATTCACATCCAACAGTCATTTACAGTCAAAAGATTAAATGTTAAAATTTCATCCATATTGACCATTTTGGGATCGTTCGACATGTCCGGAGTCATCGTTTTTAATCCGAAAATTGATTTTTTGGACTGTACCAAAAATGATTCAAAATGTCAATTGGATCGTGCCTCATGTTGAATAACCACTTTTTAAACCCTCACAGTGACCAAAATTGCCAATTTTACAGAGTTTTGCTTACTTAAAAGCTTCAATTTTGACCCGTTTCAGGCACAGAAATGACTTTAAACACACTTATTTTAGTTGACAAAGTCATTATTCACATCCAACAGTCATTTAGAGTCAAAAGATTAAATGTTAAAATTTCATCCATATTGACCATTTTGGGATCGTTCGACATGTCCGGAGTCATCGTTTTTCATCCGAAAATTGATTTTTTGAACTGTACCAAAAATGATTCAAAATGTCAATTGGATCGTGCCTCATGTTGAATACCCACTTTTTAAACCCTCACAGTGACCAAAATTGCCAATTTTACAGAGTTTTGCTTACTCAAAAGCTTCAATTTTGACCCATTTCAGGCACAGAAATGACTTTAAACACACTTATTTTAGTTGACAAAGTCATAATTCACATCCAACAGTCATTTACAGTCAAAAGATTAAATGTTAACATTTCATCCATATTGACCATTTTGGGATCGTTCGACATGTCCGGAGTCATCGTTTTTCATCCGAAAATTGATTTTTTGGACTGTACCAAAAATGATTCAAAATGTCAATTGGATCGTGCCTCATGTTGAATAACCACTTTTTAAACCCTCACAGAGACCAAAATTGCCATTTTTACAGAGTTTTGCTTACTCAAAAGGTTCAATTTTGACCCATTTCAGGCACAGAAATGACTTTAAACACACTTATTTTAGTTGACAAAGTCATAATTCACATCCAACAGTCATTTACAGTCAAAAGATTAAATGTTAAAATTTCATCCATATTGACCATTTTGGGATCGTTCGACATGTCCGGAGTCATCGTTTTTCATCCGAAAATTGTTTTTTTGGACTGTACCAAAAATGATTCAAAATGTCAATTGGATCGTGCCTCATGTTGAATAACCACTTTTTAAACCCTCACAGTGACCAAAATTGCCATTTTTACAGAGTTTTGATTACTCAAAAGCTTCAATTTTTACCCCTTTGAGGCACAGAAATGACTTTAAACACACTTATTTTAGTTGACAAAGTCATAATTCACATCCAACAGTCATTTACAGTCAAAAGATTAAATGTTAAAATTTCATCCATATTGACCATTTTGGGATCGTTCGACATGTCCGGAGTCATCGTTTTTCATCCGAAAATTGATTTTTTGAACTGTACCAAAAATGATTCAAAATGTCAATTGGATCGTGCCTCATGTTGAATAACCACTTTTTAAACCCTCACAGTGACCAAAATTGCCAATTTTACAGAGTTTTGCTTACTCAAAAGGTTCAATTTTGACCCATTTCAGGCACAGAAATGACTTTAAACACACTTATTTTAGTTGACAAAGTCATAATTCACATCCAACAGTCATTTACAGTCAAAAGATTAAATGTTAACATTTCATCCATATTGACCATTTTGGGATCGTTCGACATGTCCGGAGTCATCGTTTTTCATCCGAAAATTGATTTTTTGGACTGTACCAAAAATGATTCAAAATGTCAATTGGATCGTGCCTCATGTTGAATAACCACTTTTTAAACCCTCACAGTGACCAAAATTGCCAATTTTACAGAGTTTTGCTTACTCAAAAGCTTCAATTTTGACCCATTTCAGGCACAGAAATGACTTTAAACACACTTATTTTAATTGACAAAGCCATAATTCACATCCAACAGTCATTTAGAGTCAAAAGATTAAATGTTAAAATTTCATCATTATAGACCATTTTGGGAACGTTCGACAGGTCCGGAGTCATCGTTTTTCGTCTGAAAATTGATTTTTTGGACTGTACCAAAAATGATTCAAAATGTCAATTGGATCGTGCCTCATGTTGAATAACCACTTTTTAAACCCTCAGAGTGACCAAAATTGCCATTTTTACAGAGTTTTGCTTACTCAAAAGCTTCAATTTTGATCCGTTTTAGGCACAGAAATGACTTTAAACACACTTATTTTAGTTGACAAAGTCATAATTCACATCCAACAGTCATTTACAGTCAAAAGATTAAATGTTAAAATTTCATCCATATTGACCATTTTGGGATCGTTCGACATGTCCGGAGTCATCGTTTTTCATCCGAAAATTAATTTTTTGGACTGTACCAAAAATGATTCAAAATGTCAATTGGATCGTGCCTCATGTTGAATAACCACTTTTTAAACCCTCACAGTGACCAAAATTGCCATTTTTACAGAGTTTTGCTTACTCAAAAGCTTCAATTTTGACCCATTTCAGGCACAGAAATGACTTTAAACAAACTTATTTTAGTTGACAAAGTCATAATTCACATCCAACAGTCATTTACAGTCAAAAGATTAAATGTTAAAATTTCATCCATATTGACCATTTTGGGATCGTTCGACATGTCCGGAGTCATCGTTTTTCATCCGAAAATTGATTTTTTGGACTGTACCAAAAATGATTCAAAATGTCAATTGGATCGTGCCTCATGTTGAATAACCACTTTTTAAACCCTCACAGTGACCAAAATTGCCATTTTTACAGAGTTTTGATTACTCAAAAGCTTCAATTTTTACCCCTTTGAGGCACAGAAATGACTTTAAACACACTTATTTTAGTTGACAAAGTCATAATTCACATCCAACAGTCATTTACAGTCAAAAGATTAAATGTTAAAATTTCATCCATATTGACCATTTTGGGATCGTTCGACATGTCCGGAGTCATCGTTTTTCATCCGAAAATTGATTTTTTGAACTGTACCAAAAATGATTCAAAATGTCAATTGGATCGTGCCTCATGTTGAATAACCACTTTTTAAACCCTCACAGTGACCAAAATTGCCAATTTTACAGAGTTTTGCTTACTCAAAAGCTTCAATTTTGACCCATTTCAGGCACAGAAATGACTTTAAACACACTTATTTTAGTTGACAAAGCCATAATTCACATCCAACAGTCATTTAGAGTCAAAAGATTAAATGTTAAAATTTCATCATTAGAGACCATTTTGGGAACGTTCGACAGGTCCGGAGTCATCGTTTTTCGTCTGAAAATTGATTTTTTGGACTGTACCAAAAATGATTCAAAATGTCAATTGGATCGTGCCTCATTTTGAATAACCACTTTTTAAACCCTCACAGTGACCAAAATTGCCAATTTTACAGAGTTTTGCTTACACAAAAGCTTCAATTTTGACCCGTTTCAGGCACAGAAATGACTTTAAACACACTTATTTTAGTTGACAAAGTCATTATTCACACCCAACAGTCATTTAGAGTCAAAAGATTAAATGTTAAAATTTCATCCATATTGACCATTTTGGGATCGTTCGACATGTCCGGAGTCATCGTTTTTTATCCGAAAATTGATTTTTTGGACTGTACCAAAAATGATTCAAAATGTCAATTGGATCGTGCCTCATGTTGAATAACCACTTTTTAAACCCTCACAGTGACCAAAATTGCCATTTTTACAGAGTTTTGATTACTCAAAAGCTTCAATTTTGACCCATTTCAGGCACAGAAATGACGTTAAACACACCTATTTTAGTTGACAAAGTCATAATTCACATCCAACAGTCATTTACAGTCAAAAGATTAAATGTTAAAATTTCATCCATATTGACCATTTTGGGATCGTTCGACATGTCCGGAGTCATCGTTTTTCATCCGAAAATTGATTTTTTGGACTGTACCAAAAATGATTCAAAATGTCAATTGGATCGTGCCTCATGTTGAATAACCACTTTTTAAACCCTCACAGTGACCAAAATTGCCAATTTTACACAGTTTTGCTTACTCAAAAGCTTCAATTTTGACCCATTTCAGGCACAGAAATGACTTTAAACACACTTACTTTAGTTGACAAAGCCATAATTCACATCCAACAGTCATTTAGAGTCAAAAGATTAAATGTTAAAATTTCATCATTATAGACCATTTTGGGAACGTTCGACAGGTCCGGAGTCATCGTTTTTCGTCTGAAAATTGATTTTTTGGACTGTACCAAAAATGATTCAAAATGTCAATTGGATCGTGCCTCATGTTGAATACCCACTTTTTAAACCCTCACAGTGACCAAAATTGCCAATTTTACAGAGTTTTGCTTACTCAAAAGCTTCAATTTTGACCCATTTCAGGCACAGAAATGACTTTAAACACACTTATTTTAGTTGACAAAGTCATTATTCACACCCAACAGTCATTTAGAGTCAAAAGATTAAATGTTAAAATTTCATCCATATTGACCATTTTGGGATCGTTCGACATGTCCGGAGTCATCGTTTTTCATCCGAAAATTGATTTTTTGAACTGTACCAAAAATGATTCAAAATGTCAATTGGATCGTGCCTCATGTTGAATAACCACTTTTTAAACCCTCACAGTGACCAAAATTGCCATTTTTACAGAGTTTTGATTACTCAAAAGCTTCAATTTTGACCCATTTCAGGCACAGAAATGACTTTAAACACACTTATTTTAGTTGACAAAGTCATAATTCACATCCAACAGTCATTTACAGTCAAAAGATTAAATGTTAAAATTTCATCCATATTGACCATTTTGGGATCGTTCGACATGTCCGGAGTCATCGTTTTTCATCCGAAAATTGATTTTTTGAACTGTACCAAAAATGATTCAAAATGTCAATTGGATCGTGCCTCATGTTGAATACCCACTTTTTAAACCCTCACAGTGACCAAAATTGCCAATTTTACAGAGTTTTGCTTACTCAAAAGCTTCAATTTTGACCCATTTCAGGCACAGAAATGACTTTAAACACACTTATTTTAGTTGACAAAGCCATAATTCACATCCAACAGTCATTTACAGTCAAAAGATTAAATGTTAAAATTTCATCCATATTGACCATTTTGGGATCGTTCGACATGTCCGGAGTCATCGTTTTTCATCCGAAAATTAATTTTTTGGACTGTACCAAAAATGATTCAAAATGTCAATTGGATGGTGCCTCATTTTGAATAACCACTTTTTAAACCCTCACAGTGACCAAAATTGCCAATTTTACAAAGTTTTGCTTACTCAAAAGCTTCAATTTTGACCCGTTTCAGGCACAGAAATGACTTTAAACACACTTATTTTAGTTGACAAAGTCATTATTCACATCCAACAGTCATTTAGAGTCAAAAGATTAAATGTTAAAATTTCATCCATATTGACCATTTTGGGATCGTTCGACATGTCCGGAGTCATCGTTTTTCATCCGAAAATTGATTTTTTGGACTGTACCAAAAATGATTCAAAATGTCAATTGGATCGTGCCTCATGTTGAATAACCACTTTTTAAACCCTCACAGTGACCAAAATTGCCATTTTTACAGAGTTTTGATTACTCAAAAGCTTCAATTTTGACCCATTTCAGGCACAGAAATGACTTTAAACACACTTATTTTAGTTGACAAAGTCATAATTCACATCCAACAGTCATTTACAGTCAAAAGATTAAATGTTAAAATTTCATCCATATTGACCATTTTGGGATCGTTCGACATGTCCGGAGTCATCGTTTTTCATCCGAAAATTGATTTTTTGGACTGTACCAAAAATGATTCAAAATGTCAATTGGATCGTGCCTCATGTTGAATAACCACTTTTTAAACCCTCACAGTGACCAAAATTGCCATTTTTACAGAGTTTTGCTTACTCAAAAGGTTCAATTTTGACCCATTTCAGGCACAGAAATGACTTTAAACACACTTATTTTAGTTGACAAAGTCAT
Source organism: Lissotriton vulgaris (assembly GCF_964263255.1). Taxonomy (NCBI): domain Eukaryota; kingdom Metazoa; phylum Chordata; class Amphibia; order Caudata; family Salamandridae; genus Lissotriton; species Lissotriton vulgaris. The sequence continues at coordinate 124,451 of NW_028248434.1, forward strand.
AATTCACATCCAACAGTCATTTACAGTCAAAAGATTAAATGTTAAAATTTCATCCATATTGACCATTTTGGGATCGTTCGACATGTCCGGAGTCATCGTTTTTCATCCGAAAATTGTTTTTTTGGACTGTACCAAAAATGATTCAAAATGTCAATTGGATCGTGCCTCATGTTGAATAACCACTTTTTAAACCCTCACAGTGACCAAAATTGCCATTTTTACAGAGTTTTGATTACTCAAAAGCTTCAATTTTTACCCCTTTGAGGCACAGAAATGACTTTAAACACACTTATTTTAGTTGACAAAGTCATAATTCACATCCAACAGTCATTTACAGTCAAAAGATTAAATGTTAAAATTTCATCCATATTGACCATTTTGGGATCGTTCGACATGTCCGGAGTCATCGTTTTTCATCCGAAAATTGATTTTTTGAACTGTACCAAAAACGATTCAAAATGTCAATTGGATCGTGCCTCATGTTGAATAACCACTTTTTAAACCCTCACAGTGACCAAAATTGCCAATTTTACAGAGTTTTGCTTACTCAAAAGGTTCAATTTTGACCCATTTCAGGCACAGAAATGACTTTAAACACACTTATTTTAGTTGACAAAGTCATAATTCACATCCAACAGTCATTTACAGTCAAAAGATTAAATGTTAAAATTTCATCCATATTGACCATTTTGGGATCGTTCGACATGTCCGGAGTCATCGTTTTTCATCCGAAAATTGATTTTTTGGACTGTACCAAAAATGATTCAAAATGTCAATTGGATCGTGCCTCATGTTGAATAACCACTTTTTAAACCCTCACAGTGACCAAAATTGCCAATTTTACAGAGTTTTGCTTACTCAAAAGCTTCAATTTTGACCCATTTCAGGCACAGAAATGACTTTAAACACACTTATTTTAATTGACAAAGCCATAATTCACATCCAACAGTCATTTAGAGTCAAAAGATTAAATGTTAAAATTTCATCATTATAGACCATTTTGGGAACGTTCGACAGGTCCGGAGTCATCGTTTTTCGTCTGAAAATTGATTTTTTGGACTGTACCAAAAATGATTCAAAATGTCAATTGGATCGTGCCTCATGTTGAATAACCACTTTTTAAACCCTCAGAGTGACCAAAATTGCCATTTTTACAGAGTTTTGCTTACTCAAAAGCTTCAATTTTGACCCATTTCAGGCACAGAAATGACTTTAAACAAACTTATTTTAGTTGACAAAGTCATAATTCACATCCAACAGTCATTTACAGTCAAAAGATTAAATGTTAAAATTTCATCCATATTGACCATTTTGGGATCGTTCGACATGTCCGGAGTCATCGTTTTTCATCCGAAAATTGATTTTTTGGACTGTACCAAAAATGATTCAAAATGTCAATTGGATCGTGCCTCATGTTGAATAACCACTTTTTAAACCCTCACAGTGACCAAAATTGCCATTTTTACAGAGTTTTGATTACTCAAAAGCTTCAATTTTTACCCCTTTGAGGCACAGAAATGACTTTAAACACACTTATTTTAGTTGACAAAGTCATAATTCACATCCAACAGTCATTTACAGTCAAAAGATTAAATGTTAAAATTTCATCCATATTGACCATTTTGGGATCGTTCGACATGTCCGGAGTCATCGTTTTTCATCCGAAAATTGATTTTTTGAACTGTACCAAAAATGATTCAAAATGTCAATTGGATCGTGCCTCATGTTGAATAACCACTTTTTAAACCCTCACAGTGACCAAAATTGCCAATTTTACAGAGTTTTGCTTACTCAAAAGCTTCAATTTTGACCCATTTCAGGCACAGAAATGACTTTAAACACACTTATTTTAGTTGACAAAGCCATAATTCACATCCAACAGTCATTTAGAGTCAAAAGATTAAATGTTAAAATTTCATCATTAGAGACCATTTTGGGAACGTTCGACAGGTCCGGAGTCATCGTTTTTCGTCTGAAAATTGATTTTTTGGACTGTACCAAAAATGATTCAAAATGTCAATTGGATCGTGCCTCATTTTGAATAACCACTTTTTAAACCCTCACAGTGACCAAAATTGCCAATTTTACAGAGTTTTGCTTACACAAAAGCTTCAATTTTGACCCGTTTCAGGCACAGAAATGACTTTAAACACACTTATTTTAGTTGACAAAGTCATTATTCACACCCAACAGTCATTTAGAGTCAAAAGATTAAATGTTAAAATTTCATCCATATTGACCATTTTGGGATCGTTCGACATGTCCGGAGTCATCGTTTTTTATCCGAAAATTGATTTTTTGGACTGTACCAAAAATGATTCAAAATGTCAATTGGATCGTGCCTCATGTTGAATAACCACTTTTTAAACCCTCACAGTGACCAAAATTGCCATTTTTACAGAGTTTTGATTACTCAAAAGCTTCAATTTTGACCCATTTCAGGCACAGAAATGACGTTAAACACACCTATTTTAGTTGACAAAGTCATAATTCACATCCAACAGTCATTTACAGTCAAAAGATTAAATGTTAAAATTTCATCCATATTGACCATTTTGGGATCGTTCGACATGTCCGGAGTCATCGTTTTTCATCCGAAAATTGATTTTTTGGACTGTACCAAAAATGATTCAAAATGTCAATTGGATCGTGCCTCATGTTGAATAACCACTTTTTAAACCCTCACAGTGACCAAAATTGCCAATTTTACACAGTTTTGCTTACTCAAAAGCTTCAATTTTGACCCATTTCAGGCACAGAAATGACTTTAAACACACTTACTTTAGTTGACAAAGCCATAATTCACATCCAACAGTCATTTAGAGTCAAAAGATTAAATGTTAAAATTTCATCATTATAGACCATTTTGGGAACGTTCGACAGGTCCGGAGTCATCGTTTTTCGTCTGAAAATTGATTTTTTGGACTGTACCAAAAATGATTCAAAATGTCAATTGGATCGTGCCTCATGTTGGATAACCACTTTTTAAACCCTCAGAGTGACCAAAATTGCCATTTTTACAGAGTTTTGCTTACTCAAAAGCTTCAATTTTGACCCATTTCAGGCACAGAAATGACTTTAAACACACTTATTTTAGTTGACAAAGTAATAACTCACATCCAACAGTCATTTAGAGTCAAAAGATTAAATGTTAAAATTTCATCATTATAGACCATTTTGGGAACGTTCGACAGGTCCGGAGTCATCGTTTTTCGTCTGAAAATTGATTTTTTGGACTGTACCAAAAATGATTCAAAATGTCAATTGGATCGTGCCTCATGTTGAATAACCACTTTTTAAACCCTCACAGTGACCAAAATTGCCATTTTTACAGAGTTTTGATTACTCAAAAGCATCAATTTTTACCCCTTTGAGGCACAGAAATGACTTTAAACACACTTATTTTAGTTGGCAAAGTCATAATTCACATCCAACAGTCATTTACAGTCAAAAGATTAAATGTTAAAATTTCATCCATATTGACCATTTTGGGATCGTTCGACATGTCCGGAGTCATCGTTTTTCATCCGAAAATAGATTTTTTGGACTGTACCAAAAATGATTCAAAATGTCAATTGGATCGTGCCTCATGTTGAATAACCACTTTTTAAACCCTCACAGTGACCAAAATTGCCATTTTTACAGAGTTTTGCTTACTCAAAAGCTTCAATTTTGACCCATTTCAGGCACAGAAATGACTTTAAACACACTTATTTTAGTTGACAAAGTCATAATTCACATCCAACAGTCATTTACAATCAAAAGAATAAATGTTAAAATTTCATCCATATTGACCATTTTGGGATCGTTCGACATGTCCGGAGTCATCGTTTTTCATCCGAAAATTGATTTTTTGGACTGTACCAAAAATGATTCAAAATGTCAATTGGATCGTGCCTCATGTTGAATAACCACTTTTTAAACCCTCACAGTGACCAAAATTGCCATTTTTACAGAGTTTTGATTACTCAAAAGCTTCAATTTTTACCCCTTTGAGGCACAGAAATGACTTTAAACACACTTATTTTAGTTGACAAAGTCATAATTCACATCCAACAGTCATTTAGAGTCAAAAGATTAAATGGTAAAATTTCATCATTATAGACCATTTTGGGAACGTTCGACAGGTCCGGAGTCATCGTTTTTCGTCTGAAAATTGATTTTTTGGACTGTACCAAAAATGATTCAAAATGTCAATTGGATCGTGCCTCATGTTGAATTACCACTTTTTAAACCCTCACAGTGACCAAAATTGCCATTTTTACAGAGTTTTGATTACTCAAAAGCTTCAATTTTTACCCCTTTGAGGCACAGAAATGACTTTAAACACACTTATTTTAGTTGACAAAGTCATAATTCACATCCAACAGTCATTTACAGTCAAAAGATTAAATGTTAAAATTTTATCCATATTGACCATTGTGGGATCGTTCGACATGTCCGGAGTCATCGTTTTTCATCCGAAAATTGATTTTTTGGACTGTACCAAAAATGATTCAAAATGTCAATTGGATCGTGCCTCATGTTGAATAACCACTTTTTAAACCCTCACAGTGACCAAAATTGCCATTTTTACAGAGTTTTGATTACTCAAAAGCTTCCATTTTTACCCCTTTGAGGCACAGAAATGACTTTAAACACACTTATTTTAGTTGACAAAATCATAATTCACATCCAACAGTCATTTACAGTCAAAAGATTAAATGTTAAAATATCATCCATATTGACCATTTTGGGATCGTTCGACATGTCCGGAGTCATCGTTTTTCATCCGAAAATAGATTTTTTGGACTGTACCAAAAATGATTCAAAATGTCAATTGGATCGTGCCTTATGTTGAATAACCACTTTTTAAACCCTCAGAGTGACCAAAATTGCCAATTTTACAGAGTTTTGCTTACTCAAAAGCTTCAATTTTGACCCATTTCAGGCACAGAAATGACTTTAAACACACTTATTTTAGTTGACAAAGTCATAATTCACATCCAACAGTCATTTAGAGTCAAAAGATTAAATGTTAAAATTTCATCATTATAGACCATTTTGGGAACGTTCGACAGGTCCGGAGTCATCGTTTTTCGTCTGAAAATTGATTTTTTGGACTGTACCAAAAATGATTCAAAATGTCAATTGGATCGTGCCTCATGTTGAATAATCACTTTTTAAACCCTCAGAGTGACCAAAATTGCCAATTTTACAGAGTTTTGCTTACACAAAAGCTTCAATTTTGACCCGTTTCAGGCACAGAAATGACTTTAAACACACTTATTTTAGTTGACAAAGTCATTATTCACATCCAACAGTCATTTACAGTCAAAAGATTAAATGTTAAAATTTCATCCATATTGACCATTTTGGGATCGTTCGACATGTCCGGAGTCATCGTTTTTCATCCGAAAATTGATTTTTTGGACTGTACCAAAAATGATTCAAAATGTCAATTGGATCGTGCCTCATTTTGAATAACCACTTTTTAAACCCTCACAGTGACCAAAATTGCCAATTTTACAGAGTTTTGCTTACACAAAAGCTTCAATTTTGACCCGTTTCAGGCACAGAAATGACTTTAAACACACTTATTTTAGTTGACAAAGTCATTATTCACATCCAACAGTCATTTAGAGTCAAAAGATTAAATGTTAAAATTTCATCCATATTGACCATTTTGGGATCGTTCGACATGTCCGGAGTCATCGTTTTTCATCCGAAAATTAATTTTTTGGACTGTACCAAAAATGATTCAAAATGTCAATTGGATCGTGCCTCATGTTGAATAACCACTTTTTAAACCCTCACAGTGACCAAAATTGCCATTTTTACAGAGTTTTGATTACTCAAAAGCTTCAATTTTGACCCATTTCAGGCACAGAAATGACGTTAAACACACTTATTTTAGTTGACAAAGTCATAATTCACATCCAACAGTCATTTAGAGTCAAAAGATTAAATGTTAAAATTTCATCATTATAGACCATTTTGGGAACGTTCGACAGGTCCGGAGTCATCGTTTTTCGTCTGAAAATTGATTTTTTGGACTGTACCAAAAATGATTCAAAATGTCAATTGGATCGTGCCTCATGTTGAATAATCACTTTTTAAACCCTCAGAGTGACCAAAATTGCCAATTTTACAGAGTTTTGCTTACTCAAAAGCTTCAATTTTGATCCGTTTTAGGCACAGAAATGACTTTAAACACACTTATTTTAGTTGACAAAGTCATAATTCTCATCCAACAGTCATTTACAGTCAAAAGATTAAATGTTAAAATTTCATCCATATTGACCATTTTGGGATCGTTCGACATGTCCGGAGTCATCATTTTTCATCCGAAAATTGATTTTTTGGACTGTACCAAAAATGATTCAAAATGTCAATTGGATCGTGCCTCATTTTGAATAACCACTTTTTAAACCCTCACAGTGACCAAAATTGCCAATTTTACAGAGTTTTGCTTACACAAAAGCTTCAATTTTGACCCGTTTCAGGCACAGAAATGACTTTAAACACACTTATTTTAGTTGACAAAGTCATTATTCACATCCAACAGTCATTTAGAGTCAAAAGATTAAATGTTAAAATTTCATCCATATTGACCATTTTGGGAACGTTCGACAGGTCCGGAGTCATCGTTTTTCATCCGAAAATTGATTTTTTGGACTGTACCAAAAATGATTCAAAATGTCAATTGGATCGTGCCTCATGTTGAATAACCACTTTTTAAACCCTCACAGTGACCAAAATTGCCATTTTTACAGAGTTTTGATTACTCAAAAGCTTCAATTTTGACCCATTTCAGGCACAGAAATGACTTTAAACACACTTATTTTAGTTGACAAAGTCATAATTCAGATCCAACAGTCATTTACAGTCAAAAGATTAAATGTTAAAATTTCATCCATATTGACCATTTTGGGATCGTTCGACATGTCCGGAGTCATCGTTTTTCATCCGAAAATTGATTTTTTGGACTGTACCAAAAATGATTCAAAATGTCAATTGGATCGTGCCTCATTTTGAATAACCACTTTTTAAACCCTCACAGTGACCAAAATTGCCATTTTTACAGAGTTTTGATTACTCAAAAGCTTCAATTTTGACCCATTTCAGGCACAGAAATGACTTTAAACACACTTATTTTAGTTGACAAAGTCATAATTCACATCCAACAGTCATTAACAGTCAAAAGATTAAATGTTAAAATTTCATCCATATTGACCATTTTGGGATCGTTCGACATGTCCGGAGTCATCGTTTTTCATCCGAAAATTGATTTTTTGGACTGTACCAAAAATGATTCAAAATGTCAATTGGATCGTGCCTCATGTTGAATAACCACTTTTTAAACCCTCACAGTGACCAAAATTGCCATTTTTACAGAGTTTTTCTTACTCAAAAGCTTCAATTTTGACCCATTTCAGGCACAGAAATGACTTTAAACACACTTATTTTAGTTGACAAAGTCATAATTCACATCCAACAGTCATTTACAGTCATAAGATTAAATGTTAAAATTTCATCCATATTGACCATTTTGGGATCGTTCGACATGTCCGGAGTCATCGTTTTTCATCCGAAAATGGATTTTTTGGACTGTACCAAAAATGATTCAAAATGTCAATTGGATTGTGCCTCATGTTGAATAACCACTTTTTAAACCCTCACAGTGACCAAAATTGCCATTTTTACAGAGTTTTGATTACTCAAAAGCTTCAATTTTTACCCCTTTGAGGCACAGAAATGACTTTAAACACACTTATTTTAGTTGACAAAGTCATAATTCACATCCAACAGTCATTTACAGTCAAAAGATTAAATGTTAAAATTTCATCCATATTGACCATTTTGGGATCGTTCGACATGTCCGGAGTCATCGTTTTTCATCCGAAAATTGATTTTTTTTTAACTGTACCAAAAATGATTTGAAATGTCAATTGGATCGTGCCTCATGTTGAATAACCACTTTTTAAACCCTCACAGTGACCAAAATTGCCAATTTTACAGAGTTTTGCTTACTCAAAAGCTTCAATTTTGACCCATTTCAGGCACAGAAATGACTTTAAACAACCTTATTTTAGTTGACAAAGTCATAATTCACATCCAACAGTCATTTAGAGTCAAAAGATTAAATGTTAAAATTTCATCATTATAGACCATTTTGGGAACGTTCGACAGGTCCGGAGTCATCGTTTTTCGTCTGAAAATTGATTTTTTGGACTGTACCAAAAATGATTCAAAATGTCAATTGGATCGTGCCTCATGTTGAATAACCACTTTTTAAACCCTCACAGTGACCAAAATTGCCATTTTTACAGAGTTTTGATTACTCAAAAGCTTCAATTTTGAGCCATTTCAGGCACAGAAATGACTTTAAACACAATTATTTTAGTTGACAAAGTCATAATTCACATCCAACAGTCATTTACAGTCAAAAGATTAAATGTTAAAATTTCATCCATATTGACCATTTTGGGATCGTTCGACATGCCCGGAGTCATTGTTTTTCATCCGAAAATTGATTTTTTGGACTGTACCAAAAATGATTCAAAATGTCAATTGGATCGTGCCTCATGTTGAATAACCACTTTTTAAACCCTCACAGTGACCAAAATTGCCAATTTTACAGAGTTTTGCTTACTCAAAAGCTTCAATTTTGACCCGTTTCAGGCACAGAAATGACTTTAAACACACTTATTTTAGTTGACAAAGTCATTATTCACATCCAACAGTCATTTAGAGTCAAAAGATTAAATGTTAAAATTTCATCCATATTGACCATTTTGGGATCGTTCGACATGTCCGGAGTCATCGTTTTTCATCCAAAAATTGATTTTTTGGACCGTACCAAAAATGATTCAAAATGTCAATTGGATCGTGCCTCATGTTGAATAACCACTTTTTAAACCCTCACAGTGACCAAAATTGCCATTTTTACAGAGTTTTGATTACTCAAAAGCTTCAATTTTGACCCATTTCAGGCACAGAAATGACTTTAAACACACTTATTTTAGTTGACAAAGTCATAATTCACATCCAACAGTCATTTACAGTCAAAAGATTAAATGTTAAAATTTCATCCATATTGACCATTTTGGGATCGTTCGACATGTCCGGAGTCATCGTTTTTCATCCGAAAATTGATTTTTTGGACTGTACCAAAAATGATTCAAAATGTCAATTGGATCGTGCCTCATGTTGAATAACCACTTTTTAAACCCTCACAGTGACCAAAATTGCCATTTTTACAGAGTTTTGCTTACTCAAAAGCTTCAATTTTGACCCATTTCAGGCACAGAAATGACTTTAAACACACTTATTTTAGTTGACAAAGTCATAATTCACATCCAACAGTCATTTACAGTCAAAAGATTAAATGTTAAAATTTCATCCATATTGACCATTTTGGGATCGTTCGACATGTCCGGAGTCATCGTTTTTCATCCGAAAATTGATTTTTTGGACTGTACCAAAAATGATTCAAAATGTCAATTGGATCGTGCCTCATGTTGAATAACCACTTTTTAAACCCTCACAGTGACCAAAATTGCCAATTTTACAGAGTTTTGCTTACTCAAAAGCTTCAATTTTGACCCATTTCAGGCACAGAAATGACTTTAAACACACTTATTTTAGTTGACAAAGTCATAATTCACATCCAACAGTCATTTATAGTCAAAAGATTAAATGTTAAAATTTCATCATTATAGACCATTTTGGGAACGTTCGACAGGTCCGGAGTCATCGTTTTTCGTCTGAAAATTGATTTTTTGGACTGTACTAAAAATGATTCAAAATGTCAATTGGATCGTGCCTCATGTTGAATAACCACTTTTTAAACCCTCACAGTGACCAAAATTGCCAATTTTACAGAGTTTTGCTTACTCAAAAGCTTCAATTTTGACCCATTTCAGGCACAGAAATGACTTTAAACACACTTATTTTAGTTGACAAAGCCATAATTCACATCCAACAGTCATTTTGAGTCAAAAGATTAAATGTTAAAATTTCATCATTATAGACCATTTTGGGAACGTTCGACAGGTCCGGAGTCATCGTTTTTCGTCTGAAAATTGATTTTTTGGACTGTACCAAAAATGATTCAAAATGTCAATTGGATCGTGCCTCATGTTGAATAACCACTTTTTAAACCCTCACAGTGACCAAAATTGTCATTTTTACAGAGTTTTGATTACTCAAAAGCTTCAATTTTGATCCATTTCAGGCACAGAAATGACTTTAAACACACTTATTTTAGTTGACAAAGTCATAATTCACATCCAACAGTCATTTACAATCAAAAGATTAAATGTTAAAATTTCATCCATATTGACCATTTTGGGATCGTTCGACATGTCCGGAGTCATCGTTTTTCATCCGAAAATTGATTTTTTGGACTGTACCAAAAATGATTCAAAATGTCAATTGGATCGTGCCTCATGTTGAATAACCACTTTTAAACCCTCACAGTGACCAAAATTGCCAATTTTACAGAGTTTTGCTTACTCAAAAGCTTCAATTTTGACCCATTTCAGGCACAGAAATGACTTTAAACAACCTTATTTTAGTTGACAAAGCCATAATTCACATCCAACAGTCATTTAGAGTCAAAAGATTAAATGTTAAAATTTCATCATTATAGACCATTTTGGGAACGTTCGACAGGTCCGGAGTCATCGTTTTTCGTCTGAAAATTGATTTTTTGGACTGTACCAAAAATGATTCAAAATGTCAATTGGATGGTGCCTCATGTTGAATAACCACTTTTTAAACCCTCACAGTGACCAAAATTGCCATTTTTACAGAGTTTTGATTACTCAAAAGCTTCAATTTTGAGCCATTTCAGGCACAGAAATGACTTTAAACACAATTATTTTAGTTGACAAAGTCATAATTCACATCCAACAGTCATTTACAGTCAAAAGATTAAATGTTAAAATTTCATCCATATTGACCATTTTGGGATCGTTCGACATGCCCGGAGTCATTGTTTTTCATCCGAAAATTGATTTTTTGGACTGTACCAAAAATGATTCAAAATGTCAATTGGATCGTGCCTCATGTTGAATAACCACTTTTTAAACCCTCACAGTGACCAAAATTGCCAATTTTACAGAGTTTTGCTTACTCAAAAGCTTCAATTTTGACCCGTTTCAGGCACAGAAATGACTTTAAACACACTTATTTTAGTTGACAAAGTCATTATTCACATCCAACAGTCATTTAGAGTCAAAAGATTAAATGTTAAAATTTCATCCATATTGACCATTTTGGGATCGTTCGACATGTCCGGAGTCATCGTTTTTCATCCAAAAATTGATTTTTTGGACCGTACCAAAAATGATTCAAAATGTCAATTGGATCGTACCTCATGTTGAATAACCACTTTTTAAACCCTCACAGTGACCAAAATTGCCATTTTTACAGAGTTTTGATTACTCAAAAGCTTCAATTTTGACCCATTTCAGGCACAGAAATGACTTTAAACACACTTATTTTAGTTGACAAAGTCATAATTCACATCCAACAGTCATTTACAGTCAAAAGATTAAATGTTAAAATTTCATCCATATTGACCATTTTGGGATCGTTCGACATGTCCGGAGTCATCGTTTTTCATCCGAAAATTGATTTTTTGGACTGTACCAAAAATGATTCAAAATGTCAATTGGATCGTGCCTCATGTTGAATAACCACTTTTTAAACCCTCACAGTGACCAAAATTGCCATTTTTACAGAGTTTTGCTTACTCAAAAGCTTCAATTTTGACCCATTTCAGGCACAGAAATGACTTTAAACACACTTATTTTAGTTGACAAAGTCATAATTCACATCCAACAGTCATTTACAGTCAAAAGATTAAATGTTAAAATTTCATCCATATTGACCATTTTGGGATCGTTCGACATGTCCGGAGTCATCGTTTTTCATCCGAAAATTGATTTTTTGGACTGTACCAAAAATGATTCAAAATGTCAATTGGATCGTGCCTCATGTTGAATAACCACTTTTTAAACCCTCACAGTGACCAAAATTGCCAATTTTACAGAGTTTTGCTTACTCAAAAGCTTCAATTTTGACCCATTTCAGGCACAGAAATGACTTTAAACACACTTATTTTAGTTGACAAAGTCATAATTCACATCCAACAGTCATTTATAGTCAAAAGATTAAATGTTAAAATTTCATCATTATAGACCATTTTGGGAACGTTCGACAGGTCCGGAGTCATCGTTTTTCGTCTGAAAATTGATTTTTTGGACTGTACCAAAAATGATTCAAAATGTCAATTGGATCGTGCCTCATGTTGAATAACCACTTTTTAAACCCTCACAGTGACCAAAATTGCCAATTTTACAGAGTTTTGCTTACTCAAAAGCTTCAATTTTGACCCATTTCAGGCACAGAAATGACTTTAAACACACTTATTTTAGTTGACAAAGCCATAATTCACATCCAACAGTCATTTAGAGTCAAAAGATTAAATGTTAAAATTTCATCATTATAGACCATTTTGGGAACGTTCGACAGGTCCGGAGTCATCGTTTTTCGTCTGAAAATTGATTTTTTGGACTGTACCAAAAATGATTCAAAATGTCAATTGGATCGTGCCTCATGTTGAATAACCACTTTTTAAACCCTCACAGTGACCAAAATTGTCATTTTTACAGAGTTTTGATTACTCAAAAGCTTCAATTTTGATCCATTTCAGGCACAGAAATGACTTTAAACACACTTATTTTAGTTGACAAAGTCATAATTCACATCCAACAGTCATTTACAATCAAAAGATTAAATGTTAAAATTTCATCCATATTGACCATTTTGGGATCGTTCGACATGTCCGGAGTCATCGTTTTTCATCCGAAAATTGATTTTTTGGACTGTACCAAAAATGATTCAAAATGTCAATTGGATCGTGCCTCATGTTGAATAACCACTTTTTAAACCCTCACAGTGACCAAAATTGCCATTTTTACAGAGTTTTGATTACTCAAAAGCTTGAATTTTTACCCCTTTGAGGCACAGAAATGACTTTAAACACACTTATTTTAGTTGACAAAGTCATAATTCACATCCAACAGTCATTTACAGTCAAAAGATTAAATGTTAAAATTTCATCCATATTGACCATTTTGGGATCGTTCGACATGTCCGGAGTCATCGTTTTTCATCCGAAAATTGATTTTTTGGACTGTACCAAAAATGATTCAAAATGTCAATTGGATCGTGCCTCATGTTGAATAACCACTTTTTAAACCCTCACAGTGACCAAAATTGCCATTTTTACAGAGTTTTGATTACTCAAAAGCTTCCATTTTTACCCCTTTGAGGCACAGAAATGACTTTAAACACACTTATTTTAGTTGACAAAGTCATAATTCACATCCAACAGTCATTTACAGTCAAAAGATTAAATGTTAAAATTTCATCCATATTGACCATTTTGGGATCGTTCGACATGTCCGGAGTCATCGTTTTTCATCCGAAAATTGATTTTTTGGACTGTACCAAAAATGATTCAAAATGTCAATTGGATCGTGCCTCATGTTGAATAACCACTTTTTAAACCCTCACAGTGACCAAAATTGCCAATTTTACAGAGTTTTGCTTACTCAAAAGCTTCAATTTTGACCCATTTCAGGCACAGAAATGACTTTAAACAACCTTATTTTAGTTGACAAAGTCATAATTCACATCCAACAGTCATTTAGAGTCAAAAGATTAAATGTTAAAATTTCATCATTATAGACCATTTTGGGAACGTTCAACAGGTCCGGAGTCATCGTTTTTCGTCTGAAAATTGATTTTTTGGACTGTACCAAAAATGATTCAAAATGTCAATTGGATCGTGCCTCATGTTTAATAACCACTTTTTAAACCCTCACAGTGACCAAAATTGCCATTTTTACAGAGTTTTGATTACTCAAAAGCTTCAATTTTGACCCATTTCAGGAACAGAAATGACTTTAAACACACTTATTTTAGTTGACAAAGCCATAATTCACATCCAACAGTCATTTACAGTCAAAAGATTAAATGTTAAAATTTCAACCATATTGACCATTTTGGGATTGTTCGACATGTCCGGAGTCATCGTTTTTCATCCGAAAATTGATTTTTTGGACTGTACCAAAAATGATTCAAAATGTCAATTGGATCGTGCCTCATGTTGAATAACCACTTTTTAAACCCTCACAGTGACCAAAATTGCCATTTTTACAGAGTTTTTCTTACTCAAAAGCTTCAATTTTGACCCATTTCAGGCACAGAAATGACTTTAAACACACTTATTTTAGTTGACAAAGTCATAATTCACATCCAACAGTCATTTACAGTCATAAGATTAAATGTTAAAATTTCATCCATATTGACCATTTTGGGATCGTTCGACATGTCCGGAGTCATCGTTTTTCATCCGAAAATTGATTTTTTGGACTGTACCAAAAATGATTCAAAATGTCAATTGGATTGTGCCTCATGTTGAATAACCACTTTTTAAACCCTCACAGTGACCAAAATTGCCATTTTTACAGAGTTTTGATTACTCAAAAGCTTCAATTTTTACCCCTTTGAGGCACAGAAATGACTTTAAACACACTTATTTTAGTTGACAAAGTCATAATTCACATCCAACAGTCATTTACAGTCAAAAGATTAAATGTTAAAATTTCATCCATATTGACCATTTTGGGATCGTTCGACATGTCCGGAGTCATCGTTTTTCATCCGAAAATTGATTTTTTTTTAACTGTACCAAAAATGATTTGAAATGTCAATTGGATCGTGCCTCATGTTGAATAACCACTTTTTAAACCCTCACAGTGACCAAAATTGCCAATTTTACAGAGTTTTGCTTACTCAAAAGCTTCAATTTTGACCCATTTCAGGCACAGAAATGACTTTAAACAACCTTATTTTAGTTGACAAAGTCATAATTCACATCCAACAGTCATTTAGAGTCAAAAGATTAAATGTTAAAATTTCATCATTATAGACCATTTTGGGAACGTTCGACAGGTCCGGAGTCATCGTTTTTCGTCTGAAAATTGATTTTTTGGACTGTACCAAAAATGATTCAAAATGTCAATTGGATCGTGCCTCATGTTGAATAACCACTTTTTAAACCCTCACAGTGACCAAAATTGCCATTTTTACAGAGTTTTGATTACTCAAAAGCTTCAATTTTGACCCATTTCAGGAACAGAAATGACTTTAAACACACTTATTTTAGTTGACAAAGCCATAATTCACATCCAACAGTCATTTAGAGTCAAAAGATTAAATGTTAAAATTTCATCATTATAGACCATTTTGGGAACGTTCGACAGGTCCGGAGTCATCGTTTTTCGTCTGAAAATTGATTTTTTGGACTGTACCAAAAATGATTCAAAATGTCAATTGGATGGTGCCTCATGTTGAATAACCACTTTTTAAACCCTCACAGTGACCAAAATTGCCATTTTTACAGAGTTTTGATTACTCAAAAGCTTCAATTTTGAGCCATTTCAGGCACAGAAATGACTTTAAACACACTTATTTTAGTTGACAAAGTCATAATTCACATCCAACAGTCATTTACAGTCATAAGATTAAATGTTAAAATTTCATCCATATTGACCATTTTGGGATCGTTCGACATGTCCGGAGTCATCGTTTTTCATCCGAAAATTGATTTTTTGGACTGTACCAAAAATGATTCAAAATGTCAATTGGATTGTGCCTCATGTTGAATAACCACTTTTTAAACCCTCACAGTGACCAAAATTGCCATTTTTACAGAGTTTTGATTAGTCAAAAGCTTCAATTTTTACCCCTTTGAGGCACAGAAATGACTTTAAACACACTTATTTTAGTTGACAAAGTCATAATTCACATCCAACAGTCATTTACAGTCAAAAGATTAAATGTTAAAATTTCATCCATATTGACCATTTTGGGATCGTTCGACATGTCCGGAGTCATCGTTTTTCATCCGAAAATTGATTTTTTGGACTGTACCAAAAATGATTCAAAATGTCAATTGGATCGTGCCTCATGTTGAATAACCACTTTTTAAACCCTCACAGTGACCAAAATTGCCATTTTTACAGAGTTTTGATTACTCAAAAGCTTCCATTTTTACCCCTTTGAGGCACAGAAATGACTTTAAACACACTTATTTTAGTTGACAAAGTCATAATTCACATCCAACAGTCATTTACAGTCAAAAGATTAAATGTTAAAATTTCATCCATATTGACCATTTTGGGATCGTTCGACATGTCCGGAGTCATCGTTTTTCATCCGAAAATTGATTTTTTGGACTGTACCAAAAATGATTCAAAATGTCAATTGGATCGTGCCTCATGTTGAATAACCACTTTTTAAACCCTCACAGTGACCAAAATTGCCAATTTTACAGAGTTTTGCTTACTCAAAAGCTTCAATTTTGACCCATTTCAGGCACAGAAATGACTTTAAACAACCTTATTTTAGTTGACAAAGTCATAATTCACATCCAACAGTCATTTAGAGTCAAAAGATTAAATGTTAAAATTTCATCATTATAGACCATTTTGGGAACGTTCAACAGGTCCGGAGTCATCGTTTTTCGTCTGAAAATTGATTTTTTGGACTGTACCAAAAATGATTCAAAATGTCAATTGGATCGTGCCTCATGTTTAATAACCACTTTTTAAACCCTCACAGTGACCAAAATTGCCATTTTTACAGAGTTTTGATTACTCAAAAGCTTCAATTTTGACCCATTTCAGGAACAGAAATGACTTTAAACACACTTATTTTAGTTGACAAAGCCATAATTCACATCCAACAGTCATTTACAGTCAAAAGATTAAATGTTAAAATTTCAACCATATTGACCATTTTGGGATTGTTCGACATGTCCGGAGTCATCGTTTTTCATCCGAAAATTGATTTTTTGGACTGTACCAAAAATGATTCAAAATGTCAATTGGATCGTGCCTCATGTTGAATAACCACTTTTTAAACCCTCACAGTGACCAAAATTGCCATTTTTACAGAGTTTTTCTTACTCAAAAGCTTCAATTTTGACCCATTTCAGGCACAGAAATGACTTTAAACACACTTATTTTAGTTGACAAAGTCATAATTCACATCCAACAGTCATTTACAGTCATAAGATTAAATGTTAAAATTTCATCCATATTGACCATTTTGGGATCGTTCGACATGTCCGGAGTCATCGTTTTTCATCCGAAAATTGATTTTTTGGACTGTACCAAAAATGATTCAAAATGTCAATTGGATTGTGCCTCATGTTGAATAACCACTTTTTAAACCCTCACAGTGACCAAAATTGCCATTTTTACAGAGTTTTGATTACTCAAAAGCTTCAATTTTTACCCCTTTGAGGCACAGAAATGACTTTAAACACACTTATTTTAGTTGACAAAGTCATAATTCACATCCAACAGTCATTTACAGTCAAAAGATTAAATGTTAAAATTTCATCCATATTGACCATTTTGGGATCGTTCGACATGTCCGGAGTCATCGTTTTTCATCCGAAAATTGATTTTTTTTTAACTGTACCAAAAATGATTTGAAATGTCAATTGGATCGTGCCTCATGTTGAATAACCACTTTTTAAACCCTCACAGTGACCAAAATTGCCAATTTTACAGAGTTTTGCTTACTCAAAAGCTTCAATTTTGACCCATTTCAGGCACAGAAATGACTTTAAACAACCTTATTTTAGTTGACAAAGTCATAATTCACATCCAACAGTCATTTAGAGTCAAAAGATTAAATGTTAAAATTTCATCATTATAGACCATTTTGGGAACGTTCGACAGGTCCGGAGTCATCGTTTTTCGTCTGAAAATTGATTTTTTGGACTGTACCAAAAATGATTCAAAATGTCAATTGGATCGTGCCTCATGTTGAATAACCACTTTTTAAACCCTCACAGTGACCAAAATTGCCATTTTTACAGAGTTTTGATTACTCAAAAGCTTCAATTTTGACCCATTTCAGGAACAGAAATGACTTTAAACACACTTATTTTAGTTGACAAAGCCATAATTCACATCCAACAGTCATTTAGAGTCAAAAGATTAAATGTTAAAATTTCATCATTATAGACCATTTTGGGAACGTTCGACAGGTCCGGAGTCATCGTTTTTCGTCTGAAAATTGATTTTTTGGACTGTACCAAAAATGATTCAAAATGTCAATTGGATGGTGCCTCATGTTGAATAACCACTTTTTAAACCCTCACAGTGACCAAAATTGCCATTTTTACAGAGTTTTGATTACTCAAAAGCTTCAATTTTGAGCCATTTCAGGCACAGAAATGACTTTAAACACACTTATTTTAGTTGACAAAGTCATAATTCACATCCAACAGTCATTTACAGTCATAAGATTAAATGTTAAAATTTCATCCATATTGACCATTTTGGGATCGTTCGACATGTCCGGAGTCATCGTTTTTCATCCGAAAATTGATTTTTTGGACTGTACCAAAAATGATTCAAAATGTCAATTGGATTGTGCCTCATGTTGAATAACCACTTTTTAAACCCTCACAGTGACCAAAATTGCCATTTTTACAGAGTTTTGATTACTCAAAAGCTTCAATTTTTACCCCTTTGAGGCACAGAAATGACTTTAAACACACTTATTTTAGTTGACAAAGTCATAATTCACATCCAACAGTCATTTACAGTCAAAAGATTAAATGTTAAAATTTCATCCATATTGACCATTTTGGGATCGTTCGACATGTCCGGAGTCATCGTTTTTCATCCGAAAATTGATTTTTTTTGAACTGTACCAAAAATGATTTGAAATGTCAATTGGATCGTGCCTCATGTTGAATAACCACTTTTTAAACCCTCACAGTGACCAAAATTGCCAATTTTACAGAGTTTTGCTTACTCAAAAGCTTCAATTTTGACCCATTTCAGGCACAGAAATGACTTTAAACAACCTTATTTTAGTTGACAAAGTCATAATTCACATCCAACAGTCATTTAGAGTCAAAAGATTAAATGTTAAAATTTCATCATTATAGACCATTTTGGGAACGTTCGACAGGTCCGGAGTCATCGTTTTTCGTCTGAAAATTGATTTTTTGGACTGTACCAAAAATGATTCAAAATGTCAATTGGATCGTGCCTCATGTTGAATAACCACTTTTTAAACCCTCAAAGTGACCAAAATTGCCATTTTTACAGAGTTTTGATTACTCAAAAGCTTCAATTTTGAGCCATTTCAGGCACAGAAATGACTTTAAACACAATTATTTTAGTTGACAAAGTCATAATTCACATCCAACAGTCATTTACAGTCAAAAGATTAAATGTTAAAATTTCATCCATATTGACCATTTTGGGATCGTTCGACATGCCCGGAGTCATTGTTTTTCATCCGAAAATTGATTTTTTGGACTGTACCAAAAATGATTCAAAATGTCAATTGGATCGTGCCTCATGTTGAATAACCACTTTTTAAACCCTCACAGTGACCAAAATTGCCAATTTTACAGAGTTTTGCTTACTCAAAAGCTTCAATTTTGACCCGTTTCAGGCACAGAAATGACTTTAAACACACTTATTTTAGTTGACAAAGTCATTATTCACATCCAACAGTCATTTAGAGTCAAAAGATTAAATGTTAAAATTTCATCCATATTGACCATTTTGGGATCGTTCGACATGTCCGGAGTCATCGTTTTTCATCCAAAAATTGATTTTTTGGACCGTACCAAAAATGATTCAAAATGTCAATTGGATCGTGCCTCATGTTGAATAACCACTTTTTAAACCCTCACAGTGACCAAAATTGCCATTTTTACAGAGTTTTGATTACTCAAAAGCTTCAATTTTGACCCATTTCAGGCACAGAAATGACTTTAAACACACTTATTTTAGTTGACAAAGTCATAATTCACATCCAACAGTCATTTACAGTCAAAAGATTAAATGTTAAAATTTCATCCATATTGACCATTTTGGGATCGTTCGACATGTCCGGAGTCATCGTTTTTCATCCGAAAATTGATTTTTTGGACTGTACCAAAAATGATTCAAAATGTCAATTGGATCGTGCCTCATGTTGAATAACCACTTTTTAAACCCTCACAGTGACCAAAATTGCCATTTTTACAGAGTTTTGCTTACTCAAAAGCTTCAATTTTGACCCATTTCAGGCACAGAAATGACTTTAAACACACTTATTTTAGTTGACAAAGTCATAATTCACATCCAACAGTCATTTACAGTCAAAAGATTAAATGTTAAAATTTCATCCATATTGACCATTTTGGGATCGTTCGACATGTCCGGAGTCATCGTTTTTCATCCGAAAATTGATTTTTTGGACTGTACCAAAAATGATTCAAAATGTCAATTGGATCGTGCCTCATGTTGAATAACCACTTTTTAAACCCTCACAGTGACCAAAATTGCCAATTTTACAGAGTTTTGCTTACTCAAAAGCTTCAATTTTGACCCATTTCAGGCACAGAAATGACTTTAAACACACTTATTTTAGTTGACAAAGTCATAATTCACATCCAACAGTCATTTATAGTCAAAAGATTAAATGTTAAAATTTCATCATTATAGACCATTTTGGGAACGTTCGACAGGTCCGGAGTCATCGTTTTTCGTCTGAAAATTGATTTTTTGGACTGTACCAAAAATGATTCAAAATGTCAATTGGATCGTGCCTCATGTTGAATAACCACTTTTTAAACCCTCACAGTGACCAAAATTGCCAATTTTACAGAGTTTTGCTTACTCAAAAGCTTCAATTTTGACCCATTTCAGGCACAGAAATGACTTTAAACACACTTATTTTAGTTGACAAAGCCATAATTCACATCCAACAGTCATTTAGAGTCAAAAGATTAAATGTTAAAATTTCATCATTATAGACCATTTTGGGAACGTTCGACAGGTCCGGAGTCATCGTTTTTCGTCTGAAAATTGATTTTTTGGACTGTACCAAAAATGATTCAAAATGTCAATTGGATCGTGCCTCATGTTGAATAACCACTTTTTAAACCCTCACAGTGACCAAAATTGTCATTTTTACAGAGTTTTGATTACTCAAAAGCTTCAATTTTGATCCATTTCAGGCACAGAAATGACTTTAAACACACTTATTTTAGTTGACAAAGTCATAATTCACATCCAACAGTCATTTACAATCAAAAGATTAAATGTTAAAATTTCATCCATATTGACCATTTTGGGATCGTTCGACATGTCCGGAGTCATCGTTTTTCATCCGAAAATTGATTTTTTGGACTGTACCAAAAATGATTCAAAATGTCAATTGGATCGTGCCTCATGTTTAATAACCACTTTTTAAACCCTCACAGTGACCAAAATTGCCATTTTTACAGAGTTTTGATTACTCAAAAGCTTCCATTTTTACCCCTTTGAGGCACAGAAATGACTTTAAACACACTTATTTTAGTTGACAAAGTCATAATTCACATCCAACAGTCATTTACAGTCAAAAGATTAAATGTTAAAATTTCATCCATATTGACCATTTTGGGATCGTTCGACATGTCCGGAGTCATCGTTTTTCATCCGAAAATTGATTTTTTGGACTGTACCAAAAATGATTCAAAATGTCAATTGGATCGTGCCTCATGTTGAATAACCACTTTTTAAACCCTCACAGTGACCAAAATTGCCAATTTTACAGAGTTTTGCTTACTCAAAAGCTTCAATTTTGACCCATTTCAGGCACAGAAATGACTTTAAACAACCTTATTTTAGTTGACAAAGTCATAATTCACATCCAACAGTCATTTAGAGTCAAAAGATTAAATGTTAAAATTTCATCATTATAGACCATTTTGGGAACGTTCAACAGGTCCGGAGTCATCGTTTTTCGTCTGAAAATTGATTTTTTGGACTGTACCAAAAATGATTCAAAATGTCAATTGGATCGTGCCTCATGTTTAATAACCACTTTTTAAACCCTCACAGTGACCAAAATTGCCATTTTTACAGAGTTTTGATTACTCAAAAGCTTCAATTTTGACCCATTTCAGGAACAGAAATGACTTTAAACACACTTATTTTAGTTGACAAAGCCATAATTCACATCCAACAGTCATTTACAGTCAAAAGATTAAATGTTAAAATTTCAACCATATTGACCATTTTGGGATTGTTTGACATGTCCGGAGTCATCGTTTTTCATCCGAAAATTGATTTTTTGGACTGTACCAAAAATGATTCAAAATGTCAATTGGATCGTGCCTCATGTTGAATAACCACTTTTTAAACCCTCACAGTGACCAAAATTGCCAATTTTACAGAGTTTTGCTTACTCAAAAGCTTCAATTTTGACCCATTTCAGGCACAGAAATGACTTTAAACACACTTATTTTAGTTGACAAAGTCATAATTCACATCCAACAGTCATTTAGAGTCAAAAGATTAAATGTTAAAATTTCATCATCATAGACCATTTTGGGAACGTTCGACAGGTCGGGAGTCATCGTTTTTCGTCTGAAAATTGATTTTTTGGACTGTACCAAAAATGATTCAAAATGTCAATTGGATGGTGCCTCATGTTGAATAACCACTTTTTAAACCCTCACAGTGACCAAAATTGCCATTTTTACAGAGTTTTGATTACTCAAAAGCTTCAATTTTGAGCCATTTCAGGCACAGAAATGACTTTAAACACACTTATTTTAGTTGACAAAGTCATAATTCACATCCAACAGTCATTTACAGTCAAAAGATTAAATGTTAAAATTTCATCCATATTGACCATTTTGGGATCGTTCGACATGTCCGGAGTCATCGTTTTTCATCCGAAAATTGATTTTTTGGACTGTACCAAAAATGATTCAAAATGTCAATTGGATCGTGCCTCATGTTGAATAACCACTTTTTAAACCCTCACAGTGACCAAAATTGCCATTTTTACAGAGTTTTGATTACTCAAAAGCTTCAATTTTGACCCATTTCAGGCACAGAAATGACTTTAAACACACTTATTTTAGTTGACAAAGTCATAATTCACATCCAACAGTCATTTACAGTCAAAAGATTAAATGTTAAAATTTCATCCATATTGACCATTTTGGGATCGTTCGACATGTCCGGAGTCATCGTTTTTCATCCGAAAATTGATTTTTTGGACTGTACCAAAAATGATTCAAAATGTCAATTGGATCGTGCCTCATGTTGAATAACCACTTTTTAAACCCTCACAGTGACCAAAATTGCCAATTTTACAGAGTGTTGCTTACTCAAAAGCTTCAATTTTGACCCGTTTCAGGCACAGAAATGACTTTAAACACACTTATTTTAGTTGACAAAGTCATTATTCACATCCAACAGTCATTTAGAGTCAAAAGATTAAATGTTAAAATTTCATCCATATTGACCATTTTGGGATCGTTCGACATGTCCGGAGTCATCGTTTTTCATCCGAAAATTGATTTTTTGAACTGTACCAAAAATGATTCAAAATGTCAATTGGATCGTGCCTCATGTTGAATAACCACTTTTTAAACCCTCACAGTGACCAAAATTGCCATTTTTACAGAGTTTTGATTACTCAAAAGCTTCAATTTTGACCCATTTCAGGCACAGAAATGACTTTAAACACACTTATTTTAGTTGACAAAGTCATAATTCACATCCAACAGTCATTTACAGTCAAAAGATTAAATGTTAAAATTTCATCCATATTGACCATTTTGGGATCGTTCGACATGTCCGGAGTCATCGTTTTTCATCCGAAAATTGATTTTTTGAACTGTACCAAAAATGATTCAAAATGTCAATTGGATCGTGCCTCATGTTGAATACCCACTTTTTAAACCCTCACAGTGACCAAAATTGCCAATTTTACAGAGTTTTGCTTACTCAAAAGCTTCAATTTTGACCCATTTCAGGCACAGAAATGACTTTAAACACACTTATTTTAGTTGACAAAGCCATAATTCACATCCAACAGTCATTTACAGTCAAAAGATTAAATGTTAAAATTTCATCCATATTGACCATTTTGGGATCGTTCGACATGTCCGGAGTCATCGTTTTTCATCCGAAAATTAATTTTTTGGACTGTACCAAAAATGATTCAAAATGTCAATTGGATGGTGCCTCATTTTGAATAACCACTTTTTAAACCCTCACAGTGACCAAAATTGCCAATTTTACAAAGTTTTGCTTACTCAAAAGCTTCAATTTTGACCCGTTTCAGGCACAGAAATGACTTTAAACACACTTATTTTAGTTGACAAAGTCATTATTCACATCCAACAGTCATTTAGAGTCAAAAGATTAAATGTTAAAATTTCATCCATATTGACCATTTTGGGATCGTTCGACATGTCCGGAGTCATCGTTTTTCATCCGAAAATTGATTTTTTGGACTGTACCAAAAATGATTCAAAATGTCAATTGGATCGTGCCTCATGTTGAATAACCACTTTTTAAACCCTCACAGTGACCAAAATTGCCATTTTTACAGAGTTTTGATTACTCAAAAGCTTCAATTTTGACCCATTTCAGGCACAGAAATGACTTTAAACACACTTATTTTAGTTGACAAAGTCATAATTCACATCCAACAGTCATTTACAGTCAAAAGATTAAATGTTAAAATTTCATCCATATTGACCATTTTGGGATCGTTCGACATGTCCGGAGTCATCGTTTTTCATCCGAAAATTGATTTTTTGGACTGTACCAAAAATGATTCAAAATGTCAATTGGATCGTGCCTCATGTTGAATAACCACTTTTTAAACCCTCACAGTGACCAAAATTGCCATTTTTACAGAGTTTTGCTTACTCAAAAGGTTCAATTTTGACCCATTTCAGGCACAGAAATGACTTTAAACACACTTATTTTAGTTGACAAAGTCATAATTCACATCCAACAGTCATTTACAGTCAAAAGATTAAATGTTAAAATTTCATCCATATTGACCATTTTGGGATCGTTCGACATGTCCGGAGTCATCGTTTTTCATCCGAAAATTGATTTTTTGGACTGTACCAAAAATGATTCAAAATGTCAATTGGATCGTGCCTCATGATGAATAACCACTTTTTAAACCCTCACAGTGACCAAAATTGCCATTTTTACAGAGTTTTGATTACTCAAAAGCTTCAATTTTTACCCCTTTGAGGCACAGAAATGACTTTAAACACACTTATTTTAGTTGACAAAGTCATAATTCACATCCAACAGTCATTTACAGTCAAAAGATTAAATGTTAAAATTTCATCCATATTGACCATTTTGGGATCGTTCGACATGTCCGGAGTCATCGTTTTTCATCCGAAAATTGATTTTTTGAACTGTACCAAAAATGATTCAAAATGTCAATTGGATCGTGCCTCATGTTGAATAACCACTTTTTAAACCCTCACAGTGACCAAAATTGCCAATTTTACAGAGTTTTGCTTACTCAAAAGCTTCAATTTTGACCCATTTCAGGCACAGAAATGACTTTAAACACACTTATTTTAATTGACAAAGCCATAATTCACATCCAACAGTCATTTAGAGTCAAAAGATTAAATGTTAAAATTTCATCATTATAGACCATTTTGGGAACGTTTGACAGGTCCGGAGTCATCGTTTTTCGTCTGAAAATTGATTTTTTGGACTGTACCAAAAATGATTCAAAATGTCAATTGGATCGTGCCTCATGTTGAATAACCACTTTTTAAACCCTCAGAGTGACCAAAATTGCCATTTTTACAGAGTTTTGCTTACTCAAAAGCTTCAATTTTGATCCGTTTTAGGCACAGAAATGACTTTAAACACACTTATTTTAGTTGACAAAGTCATAATTCACATCCAACAGTCATTTACAGTCAAAAGATTAAATGTTAAAATTTCATCCATATTGACCATTTTGGGATCGTTCGACATGTCCGGAGTCATCGTTTTTCATCCGAAAATTAATTTTTTGGACTGTACCAAAAATGATTCAAAATGTCAATTGGATCGTGCCTCATGTTGAATAACCACTTTTTAAACCCTCACAGTGACCAAAATTGCCATTTTTACAGAGTTTTGCTTACTCAAAAGCTTCAATTTTGACCCATTTCAGGCACAGAAATGACTTTAAACAAACTTATTTTAGTTGACAAAGTCATAATTCACATCCAACAGTCATTTACAGTCAAAAGATTAAATGTTAAAATTTCATCCATATTGACCATTTTGGGATCGTTCGACATGTCCGGAGTCATCGTTTTTCATCCGAAAATTGATTTTTTGGACTGTACCAAAAATGATTCAAAATGTCAATTGGATCGTGCCTCATGTTGAATAACCACTTTTTAAACCCTCACAGTGACCAAAATTGCCATTTTTACAGAGTTTTGATTACTCAAAAGCTTCAATTTTTACCCCTTTGAGGCACAGAAATGACTTTAAACACACTTATTTTAGTTGACAAAGTCATAATTCACATCCAACAGTCATTTACAGTCAAAAGATTAAATGTTAAAATTTCATCCATATTGACCATTTTGGGATCGTTCGACATGTCCGGAGTCATCGTTTTTCATCCGAAAATTGATTTTTTGAACTGTACCAAAAATGATTCAAAATGTCAATTGGATCGTGCCTCATGTTGAATAACCACTTTTTAAACCCTCACAGTGACCAAAATTGCCAATTTTACAGAGTTTTGCTTACTCAAAAGCTTCAATTTTGACCCATTTCAGGCACAGAAATGACTTTAAACACACTTATTTTAGTTGACAAAGCCATAATTCACATCCAACAGTCATTTAGAGTCAAAAGATTAAATGTTAAAATTTCATCATTAGAGACCATTTTGGGAACGTTCGACAGGTCCGGAGTCATCGTTTTTCGTCTGAAAATTGATTTTTTGGACTGTACCAAAAATGATTCAAAATGTCAATTGGATCGTGCCTCATTTTGAATAACCACTTTTTAAACCCTCACAGTGACCAAAATTGCCAATTTTACAGAGTTTTGCTTACACAAAAGCTTCAATTTTGACCCGTTTCAGGCACAGAAATGACTTTAAACACACTTATTTTAGTTGACAAAGTCATTATTCACACCCAACAGTCATTTAGAGTCAAAAGATTAAATGTTAAAATTTCATCCATATTGACCATTTTGGGATCGTTCGACATGTCCGGAGTCATCGTTTTTTATCCGAAAATTGATTTTTTGGACTGTACCAAAAATGATTCAAAATGTCAATTGGATCGTGCCTCATGTTGAATAACCACTTTTTAAACCCTCACAGTGACCAAAATTGCCATTTTTACAGAGTTTTGATTACTCAAAAGCTTCAATTTTGACCCATTTCAGGCACAGAAATGACGTTAAACACACCTATTTTAGTTGACAAAGTCATAATTCACATCCAACAGTCATTTACAGTCAAAAGATTAAATGTTAAAATTTCATCCATATTGACCATTTTGGGATCGTTCGACATGTCCGGAGTCATCGTTTTTCATCCGAAAATTGATTTTTTGGACTGTACCAAAAATGATTCAAAATGTCAATTGGATCGTGCCTCATGTTGAATAACCACTTTTTAAACCCTCACAGTGACCAAAATTGCCATTTTTACAGAGTTTTGCTTACTCAAAAGCTTCAATTTTTACCCATTTCAGGCACAGAAATGACTTTAAACACACTTATTTTAGTTGACAAAGTCATAATTCACATCCAACAGTCATTTACAGTCAAAAGATTAAATGTTAAAATTTCATCCATATTGACCATTTTGGGATCGTTCGACATGTCCGGAGTCATCGTTTTTCATCCGAAAATTGATTTTTTGGACTGTACCACAAATGATTCAAAATGTCAATTGGATCGTGCCTCATGTTGAATAACCACTTTTTAAACCCTCACAGTGACCAAAATTGCCATTTTTACAGAGTTTTGCTTACTCAAAAGCTTCAATTTTGACCCATTTCAGGCACAGAAATGACTTTAAACACACTTATTTTAGTTGACAAAGTCATAATTCACATCCAACAGTCATTTACAGTCAAAAGATTAAATGTTAAAATTTCATCCATATTGACCATTTTGGGATCGTTCGACATGTCAGGAGTCATCGTTTTTCATCCGAAAATTGATTTTTTGGACTGTACCAAAAATGATTCAAAATGTCAATTGGATCGTGCCTCATGTTGAATAACCACTTTTTAAACCCTCACAGTGACCAAAATTGCCATTTTTACAGAGTTTTGATTACTCAAAAGCTTCAATTTTTACCCCTTTGAGGCACAGAAATGACTTTAAACACACTTATTTTAGTTGACAAAGTCATAATTCACATCCAACAGTCATTTACAGTCAAAAGATTAAATGTTAAAATTTCATCCATATTGACCATTTTGGGATCGTTCGACATGTCCGGAGTCATCGTTTTTCATCCGAAAATTGATTTTTTGAACTGTACCAAAAATGATTCAAAATGTCAATTGGATCGTGCCTCATGTTGAATAACCACTTTTTAAACCCTCACAGTGACCAAAATTGCCAATTTTACACAGTTTTGCTTACTCAAAAGCTTCAATTTTGACCCATTTCAGGCACAGAAATGACTTTAAACACACTTACTTTAGTTGACAAAGCCATAATTCACATCCAACAGTCATTTAGAGTCAAAAGATTAAATGTTAAAATTTCATCATTATAGACCATTTTGGGAACGTTCGACAGGTCCGGAGTCATCGTTTTTCGTCTGAAAATTGATTTTTTGGACTGTACCAAAAATGATTCAAAATGTCAATTGGATCGTGCCTCATGTTGGATAACCACTTTTTAAACCCTCAGAGTGACCAAAATTGCCATTTTTACAGAGTTTTGCTTACTCAAAAGCTTCAATTTTGACCCATTTCAGGCACAGAAATGACTTTAAACACACTTATTTTAGTTGACAAAGTAATAACTCACATCCAACAGTCATTTAGAGTCAAAAGATTAAATGTTAAAATGTTATCATTATAGACCATTTTGGGAACGTTCGACAGGTCCGGAGTCATCGTTTTTCGTCTGAAAATTGATTTTTTGGACTGTACCAAAAATGATTCAAAATGTCAATTGGATCGTGCCTCATGTTGAATAACCACTTTTTAAACCCTCACAGTGACCAAAATTGCCATTTTTACAGAGTTTTGATTACTCAAAAGCATCAATTTTTACCCCTTTGAGGCACAGAAATGACTTTAAACACACTTATTTTAGTTGACAAAGTCATAATTCACATCCAACAGTCATTTACAGTCAAAAGATTAAATGTTAAAATTTCATCCATATTGACCATTTTGGGATCGTTCGACATGTCCGGAGTCATCGTTTTTCATCCGAAAATAGATTTTTTGGACTGTACCAAAAATGATTCAAAATGTCAATTGGATCGTGCCTCATGTTGAATAACCACTTTTTAAACCCTCACAGTGACCAAAATTGCCATTTTTACAGAGTTTTGCTTACTCAAAAGCTTCAATTTTGACCCATTTCAGGCACAGAAATGACTTTAAACACACTTATTTTAGTTGACAAAGTCATAATTCACATCCAACAGTCATTTACAATCAAAAGAATAAATGTTAAAATTTCATCCATATTGACCATTTTGGGATCGTTCGACATGTCCGGAGTCATCGTTTTTCATCCGAAAATTGATTTTTTGGACTGTACCAAAAATGATTCAAAATGTCAATTGGATCGTGCCTCATGTTGAATAACCACTTTTTAAACCCTCACAGTGACCAAAATTGCCATTTTTACAGAGTTTTGATTACTCAAAAGCTTCAATTTTTACCCCTTTGAGGCACAGAAATGACTTTAAACACACTTATTTTAGTTGACAAAGTCATAATTCACATCCAACAGTCATTTAGAGTCAAAAGATTAAATGGTAAAATTTCATCATTATAAACCATTTTGGGAACGTTCGACAGGTCCGGAGTCATCGTTTTTCGTCTGAAAATTGATTTTTTGGACTGTACCAAAAATGATTCAAAATGTCAATTGGATCGTGCCTCTTGTTGAATTACCACTTTTTAAACCCTCACAGTGACCAAAATTGCCATTTTTACAGAGTTTTGATTACTCAAAAGCTTCAATTTTTACCCCTTTGAGGCACAGAAATGACTTTAAACACACTTATTTTAGTTGACAAAGTCATAATTCACATCCAACAGTCATTTACAGTCAAAAGATTAAATGTTAAAATTTTATCCATATTGACCATTGTGGGATCGTTCGACATGTCCGGAGTCATCGTTTTTCATCCGAAAATTGATTTTTTGGACTGTACCAAAAAAGATTCAAAATGTCAATTGGATCGTGCCTCATGTTGAATAACCACTTTTTAAACCCTCACAGTGACCAAAATTGCCATTTTTACAGAGTTTTGATTACTCAAAAGCTTCCATTTTTACCCCTTTGAGGCACAGAAATGACTTTAAACACACTTATTTTAGTTGACAAAGTCATAATTCACATCCAACAGTCATTTACAGTCAAAAGATTAAATGTTAAAATTTCATCCATATTGACCATTTTGGGATCGTTCGACATGTCCGGAGTCATCGTTTTTCATCCGAAAATAGATTTTTTGAACTGTACCAAAAATGATTCAAAATGTCAATTGGATCGTGCCTCATGTTGAATACCCACTTTTTAAACCCTCACAGTGACCAAAATTGCCAATTTTACAGAGTTTTGCTTACTCAAAAGCTTCAATTTTGACCCATTTCAGGCACAGAAATGACTTTAAACACACTTATTTTAGTTGACAAAGCCATAATTCACATCCAACAGTCATTTACAGTCAAAAGATTAAATGTTAAAATTTCATCCATATTGACCATTTTGGGATCGTTCGACATGTCCGGAGTCATCGTTTTTCATCCGAAAATTAATTTTTTGGACTGTACCAAAAATGATTCAAAATGTCAATTGGATGGTGCCTCATTTTGAATAACCACTTTTTAAACCCTCACAGTGACCAAAATTGCCAATTTTACAAAGTTTTGCTTACTCAAAAGCTTCAATTTTGACCCGTTTCAGGCACAGAAATGACTTTAAACACACTTATTTTAGTTGACAAAGTCATTATTCACATCCAACAGTCATTTAGAGTCAAAAGATTAAATGTTAAAATTTCATCCATATTGACCATTTTGGGATCGTTCGACATGTCCGGAGTCATCGTTTTTCATCCGAAAATTGATTTTTTGGACTGTACCAAAAATGATTCAAAATGTCAATTGGATCGTGCCTCATGTTGAATAACCACTTTTTAAACCCTCACAGTGACCAAAATTGCCATTTTTACAGAGTTTTGATTACTCAAAAGCTTCAATTTTGACCCATTTCAGGCACAGAAATGACTTTAAACACACTTATTTTAGTTGACAAAGTCATAATTCACATCCAACAGTCATTTACAGTCAAAAGATTAAATGTTAAAATTTCATCCATATTGACCATTTTGGGATCGTTCGACATGTCCGGAGTCATCGTTTTTCATCCGAAAATTGATTTTTTGGACTGTACCAAAAATGATTCAAAATGTCAATTGGATCGTGCCTCATGTTGAATAACCACTTTTTAAACCCTCACAGTGACCAAAATTGCCATTTTTACAGAGTTTTGCTTACTCAAAAGGTTCAATTTTGACCCATTTCAGGCACAGAAATGACTTTAAACACACTTATTTTAGTTGACAAAGTCATAATTCACATCCAACAGTCATTTACAGTCAAAAGATTAAATGTTAAAATTTCATCCATATTGACCATTTTGGGATCGTTCGACATGTCCGGAGTCATCGTTTTTCATCCGAAAATTGATTTTTTGGACTGTACCAAAAATGATTCAAAATGTCAATTGGATCGTGCCTCATGTTGAATAACCACTTTTTAAACCCTCACAGTGACCAAAATTGCCATTTTTACAGAGTTTTGATTACTCAAAAGCTTCAATTTTTACCCCTTTGAGGCACAGAAATGACTTTAAACACACTTATTTTAGTTGACAAAGTCATAATTCACATCCAACAGTCATTTACAGTCAAAAGATTAAATGTTAAAATTTCATCCATATTGACCATTTTGGGATCGTTCGACATGTCCGGAGTCATCGTTTTTCATCCGAAAATTGATTTTTTGAACTGTACCAAAAATGATTCAAAATGTCAATTGGATCGTGCCTCATGTTGAATAACCACTTTTTAAACCCTCACAGTGACCAAAATTGCCAATTTTACAGAGTTTTGCTTACTCAAAAGCTTCAATTTTGACCCATTTCAGGCACAGAAATGACTTTAAACACACTTATTTTAATTGACAAAGCCATAATTCACATCCAACAGTCATTTAGAGTCAAAAGATTAAATGTTAAAATTTCATCATTATAGACCATTTTGGGAACGTTTGACAGGTCCGGAGTCATCGTTTTTCGTCTGAAAATTGATTTTTTGGACTGTACCAAAAATGATTCAAAATGTCAATTGGATCGTGCCTCATGTTGAATAACCACTTTTTAAACCCTCAGAGTGACCAAAATTGCCATTTTTACAGAGTTTTGCTTACTCAAAAGCTTCAATTTTGATCCGTTTTAGGCACAGAAATGACTTTAAACACACTTATTTTAGTTGACAAAGTCATAATTCACATCCAACAGTCATTTACAGTCAAAAGATTAAATGTTAAAATTTCATCCATATTGACCATTTTGGGATCGTTCGACATGTCCGGAGTCATCGTTTTTCATCCGAAAATTAATTTTTTGGACTGTACCAAAAATGATTCAAAATGTCAATTGGATCGTGCCTCATGTTGAATAACCACTTTTTAAACCCTCACAGTGACCAAAATTGTCATTTTTACAGAGTTTTGCTTACTCAAAAGCTTCAATTTTGACCCATTTCAGGCACAGAAATGACTTTAAACAAACTTATTTTAGTTGACAAAGTCATAATTCACATCCAACAGTCATTTACAGTCAAAAGATTAAATGTTAAAATTTCATCCATATTGACCATTTTGGGATCGTTCGACATGTCCGGAGTCATCGTTTTTCATCCGAAAATTGATTTTTTGGACTGTACCAAAAATGATTCAAAATGTCAATTGGATCGTGCCTCATGTTGAATAACCACTTTTTAAACCCTCACAGTGACCAAAATTGCCATTTTTACAGAGTTTTGATTACTCAAAAGCTTCAATTTTTACCCCTTTGAGGCACAGAAATGACTTTAAACACACTTATTTTAGTTGACAAAGTCATAATTCACATCCAACAGTCATTTACAGTCAAAAGATTAAATGTTAAAATTTCATCCATATTGACCATTTTGGGATCGTTCGACATGTCCGGAGTCATCGTTTTTCATCCGAAAATTGATTTTTTGAACTGTACCAAAAATGATTCAAAATGTCAATTGGATCGTGCCTCATGTTGAATAACCACTTTTTAAACCCTCACAGTGACCAAAATTGCCAATTTTACAGAGTTTTGCTTACTCAAAAGCTTCAATTTTGACCCATTTCAGGCACAGAAATGACTTTAAACACACTTATTTTAGTTGACAAAGCCATAATTCACATCCAACAGTCATTTAGAGTCAAAAGATTAAATGTTAAAATTTCATCATTAGAGACCATTTTGGGAACGTTCGACAGGTCCGGAGTCATCGTTTTTCGTCTGAAAATTGATTTTTTGGACTGTACCAAAAATGATTCAAAATGTCAATTGGATCGTGCCTCATTTTGAATAACCACTTTTTAAACCCTCACAGTGACCAAAATTGCCAATTTTACAGAGTTTTGCTTACACAAAAGCTTCAATTTTGACCCGTTTCAGGCACAGAAATGACTTTAAACACACTTATTTTAGTTGACAAAGTCATTATTCACACCCAACAGTCATTTAGAGTCAAAAGATTAAATGTTAAAATTTCATCCATATTGACCATTTTGGGATCGTTCGACATGTCCGGAGTCATCGTTTTTTATCCGAAAATTGATTTTTTGGACTGTACCAAAAATGATTCAAAATGTCAATTGGATCGTGCCTCATGTTGAATAACCACTTTTTAAACCCTCACAGTGACCAAAATTGCCATTTTTACAGAGTTTTGATTACTCAAAAGCTTCAATTTTGACCCATTTCAGGCACAGAAATGACGTTAAACACACCTATTTTAGTTGACAAAGTCATAATTCACATCCAACAGTCATTTACAGTCAAAAGATTAAATGTTAAAATTTCATCCATATTGACCATTTTGGGATCGTTCGACATGTCCGGAGTCATCGTTTTTCATCCGAAAATTGATTTTTTGGACTGTACCAAAAATGATTCAAAATGTCAATTGGATCGTGCCTCATGTTGAATAACCACTTTTTAAACCCTCACAGTGACCAAAATTGCCATTTTTACAGAGTTTTGCTTACTCAAAAGCTTCAATTTTTACCCATTTCAGGCACAGAAATGACTTTAAACACACTTATTTTAGTTGACAAAGTCATAATTCACATCCAACAGTCATTTACAGTCAAAAGATTAAATGTTAAAATTTCATCCATATTGACCATTTTGGGATCGTTCGACATGTCCGGAGTCATCGTTTTTCATCCGAAAATTGATTTTTTGGACTGTACCACAAATGATTCAAAATGTCAATTGGATCGTGCCTCATGTTGAATAACCACTTTTTAAACCCTCACAGTGACCAAAATTGCCATTTTTACAGAGTTTTGCTTACTCAAAAGCTTCAATTTTGACCCATTTCAGGCACAGAAATGACTTTAAACACACTTATTTTAGTTGACAAAGTCATAATTCACATCCAACAGTCATTTACAGTCAAAAGATTAAATGTTAAAATTTCATCCATATTGACCATTTTGGGATCGTTCGACATGTCAGGAGTCATCGTTTTTCATCCGAAAATTGATTTTTTGGACTGTACCAAAAATGATTCAAAATGTCAATTGGATCGTGCCTCATGTTGAATAACCACTTTTTAAACCCTCACAGTGACCAAAATTGCCATTTTTACAGAGTTTTGATTACTCAAAAGCTTCAATTTTTACCCCTTTGAGGCACAGAAATGACTTTAAACACACTTATTTTAGTTGACAAAGTCATAATTCACATCCAACAGTCATTTACAGTCAAAAGATTAAATGTTAAAATTTCATCCATATTGACCATTTTGGGATCGTTCGACATGTCCGGAGTCATCGTTTTTCATCCGAAAATTGATTTTTTGAACTGTACCAAAAATGATTCAAAATGTCAATTGGATCGTGCCTCATGTTGAATAACCACTTTTTAAACCCTCACAGTGACCAAAATTGCCAATTTTACACAGTTTTGCTTACTCAAAAGCTTCAATTTTGACCCATTTCAGGCACAGAAATGACTTTAAACACACTTACTTTAGTTGACAAAGCCATAATTCACATCCAACAGTCATTTAGAGTCAAAAGATTAAATGTTAAAATTTCATCATTATAGACCATTTTGGGAACGTTCGACAGGTCCGGAGTCATCGTTTTTCGTCTGAAAATTGATTTTTTGGACTGTACCAAAAATGATTCAAAATGTCAATTGGATCGTGCCTCATGTTGGATAACCACTTTTTAAACCCTCAGAGTGACCAAAATTGCCATTTTTACAGAGTTTTGCTTACTCAAAAGCTTCAATTTTGACCCATTTCAGGCACAGAAATGACTTTAAACACACTTATTTTAGTTGACAAAGTAATAACTCACATCCAACAGTCATTTAGAGTCAAAAGATTAAATGTTAAAATGTTATCATTATAGACCATTTTGGGAACGTTCGACAGGTCCGGAGTCATCGTTTTTCGTCTGAAAATTGATTTTTTGGACTGTACCAAAAATGATTCAAAATGTCAATTGGATCGTGCCTCATGTTGAATAACCACTTTTTAAACCCTCACAGTGACCAAAATTGCCATTTTTACAGAGTTTTGATTACTCAAAAGCATCAATTTTTACCCCTTTGAGGCACAGAAATGACTTTAAACACACTTATTTTAGTTGACAAAGTCATAATTCACATCCAACAGTCATTTACAGTCAAAAGATTAAATGTTAAAATTTCATCCATATTGACCATTTTGGGATCGTTCGACATGTCCGGAGTCATCGTTTTTCATCCGAAAATAGATTTTTTGGACTGTACCAAAAATGATTCAAAATGTCAATTGGATCGTGCCTCATGTTGAATAACCACTTTTTAAACCCTCACAGTGACCAAAATTGCCATTTTTACAGAGTTTTGCTTACTCAAAAGCTTCAATTTTGACCCATTTCAGGCACAGAAATGACTTTAAACACACTTATTTTAGTTGACAAAGTCATAATTCACATCCAACAGTCATTTACAATCAAAAGAATAAATGTTAAAATTTCATCCATATTGACCATTTTGGGATCGTTCGACATGTCCGGAGTCATCGTTTTTCATCCGAAAATTGATTTTTTGGACTGTACCAAAAATGATTCAAAATGT
Source organism: Lissotriton vulgaris (assembly GCF_964263255.1). NCBI lineage: Eukaryota > Metazoa > Chordata > Amphibia > Caudata > Salamandridae > Lissotriton > Lissotriton vulgaris. The sequence continues at coordinate 160,996 of NW_028248434.1, forward strand.
CAATTGGATCGTGCCTCATGTTGAATAACCACTTTTTAAACCCTCACAGTGACCAAAATTGCCATTTTTACAGAGTTTTGATTACTCAAAAGCTTCAATTTTTACCCCTTTGAGGCACAGAAATGACTTTAAACACACTTATTTTAGTTGACAAAGTCATAATTCACATCCAACAGTCATTTAGAGTCAAAAGATTAAATGGTAAAATTTCATCATTATAGACCATTTTGGGAACGTTCGACAGGTCCGGAGTCATCGTTTTTCGTCTGAAAATTGATTTTTTGGACTGTACCAAAAATGATTCAAAATGTCAATTGGATCGTGCCTCTTGTTGAATTACCACTTTTTAAACCCTCACAGTGACCAAAATTGCCATTTTTACAGAGTTTTGATTACTCAAAAGCTTCAATTTTTACCCCTTTGAGGCACAGAAATGACTTTAAACACACTTATTTTAGTTGACAAAGTCATAATTCACATCCAACAGTCATTTACAGTCAAAAGATTAAATGTTAAAATTTTATCCATATTGACCATTGTGGGATCGTTCGACATGTCCGGAGTCATCGTTTTTCATCCGAAAATTGATTTTTTGGACTGTACCAAAAAAGATTCAAAATGTCAATTGGATCGTGCCTCATGTTGAATAACCACTTTTTAAACCCTCACAGTGACCAAAATTGCCATTTTTACAGAGTTTTGATTACTCAAAAGCTTCCATTTTTACCCCTTTGAGGCACAGAAATGACTTTAAACACACTTATTTTAGTTGACAAAGTCATAATTCACATCCAACAGTCATTTACAGTCAAAAGATTAAATGTTAAAATTTCATCCATATTGACCATTTTGGGATCGTTCGACATGTCCGGAGTCATCGTTTTTCATCCGAAAATTGATTTTTTGAACTGTACCAAAAATGATTCAAAATGTCAATTGGATCGTGCCTCATGTTGAATAACCACTTTTTAAACCCTCACAGTGACCAAAATTGCCAATTTTACAGAGTTTTGCTTACTCAAAAGCTTCAATTTTGACCCATTTCAGGCACAGAAATGACTTTAAACACACTTATTTTAGTTGACAAAGCCATAATTCACATCCAACAGTCATTTAGAGTCAAAAGATTAAATGTTAAAATTTCATCATTAGAGACCATTTTGGGAACGTTCGACAGGTCCGGAGTCATCGTTTTTCGTCTGAAAATTGATTTTTTGGACTGTACCAAAAATGATTCAAAATGTCAATTGGATCGTGCCTCATTTTGAATAACCACTTTTTAAACCCTCACAGTGACCAAAATTGCCAATTTTACAGAGTTTTGCTTACACAAAAGCTTCAATTTTGACCCGTTTCAGGCACAGAAATGACTTTAAACACACTTATTTTAGTTGACAAAGTCATTATTCACACCCAACAGTCATTTAGAGTCAAAAGATTAAATGTTAAAATTTCATCCATATTGACCATTTTGGGATCGTTCGACATGTCCGGAGTCATCGTTTTTTATCCGAAAATTGATTTTTTGGACTGTACCAAAAATGATTCAAAATGTCAATTGGATCGTGCCTCATGTTGAATAACCACTTTTTAAACCCTCACAGTGACCAAAATTGCCATTTTTACAGAGTTTTGATTACTCAAAAGCTTCAATTTTGACCCATTTCAGGCACAGAAATGACGTTAAACACACCTATTTTAGTTGACAAAGTCATAATTCACATCCAACAGTCATTTACAGTCAAAAGATTAAATGTTAAAATTTCATCCATATTGACCATTTTGGGATCGTTCGACATGTCCGGAGTCATCGTTTTTCATCCGAAAATTGATTTTTTGGACTGTACCAAAAATGATTCAAAATGTCAATTGGATCGTGCCTCATGTTGAATAACCACTTTTTAAACCCTCACAGTGACCAAAATTGCCATTTTTACAGAGTTTTGCTTACTCAAAAGCTTCAATTTTTACCCATTTCAGGCACAGAAATGACTTTAAACACACTTATTTTAGTTGACAAAGTCATAATTCACATCCAACAGTCATTTACAGTCAAAAGATTAAATGTTAAAATTTCATCCATATTGACCATTTTGGGATCGTTCGACATGTCCGGAGTCATCGTTTTTCATCCGAAAATTGATTTTTTGGACTGTACCACAAATGATTCAAAATGTCAATTGGATCGTGCCTCATGTTGAATAACCACTTTTTAAACCCTCACAGTGACCAAAATTGCCATTTTTACAGAGTTTTGCTTACTCAAAAGCTTCAATTTTGACCCATTTCAGGCACAGAAATGACTTTAAACACACTTATTTTAGTTGACAAAGTCATAATTCACATCCAACAGTCATTTACAGTCAAAAGATTAAATGTTAAAATTTCATCCATATTGACCATTTTGGGATCGTTCGACATGTCAGGAGTCATCGTTTTTCATCCGAAAATTGATTTTTTGGACTGTACCAAAAATGATTCAAAATGTCAATTGGATCGTGCCTCATGTTGAATAACCACTTTTTAAACCCTCACAGTGACCAAAATTGCCATTTTTACAGAGTTTTGATTACTCAAAAGCTTCAATTTTTACCCCTTTGAGGCACAGAAATGACTTTAAACACACTTATTTTAGTTGACAAAGTCATAATTCACATCCAACAGTCATTTACAGTCAAAAGATTAAATGTTAAAATTTCATCCATATTGACCATTTTGGGATCGTTCGACATGTCCGGAGTCATCGTTTTTCATCCGAAAATTGATTTTTTGAACTGTACCAAAAATGATTCAAAATGTCAATTGGATCGTGCCTCATGTTGAATAACCACTTTTTAAACCCTCACAGTGACCAAAATTGCCAATTTTACACAGTTTTGCTTACTCAAAAGCTTCAATTTTGACCCATTTCAGGCACAGAAATGACTTTAAACACACTTACTTTAGTTGACAAAGCCATAATTCACATCCAACAGTCATTTAGAGTCAAAAGATTAAATGTTAAAATTTCATCATTATAGACCATTTTGGGAACGTTCGACAGGTCCGGAGTCATCGTTTTTCGTCTGAAAATTGATTTTTTGGACTGTACCAAAAATGATTCAAAATGTCAATTGGATCGTGCCTCATGTTGGATAACCACTTTTTAAACCCTCAGAGTGACCAAAATTGCCATTTTTACAGAGTTTTGCTTACTCAAAAGCTTCAATTTTGACCCATTTCAGGCACAGAAATGACTTTAAACACACTTATTTTAGTTGACAAAGTAATAACTCACATCCAACAGTCATTTAGAGTCAAAAGATTAAATGTTAAAATGTTATCATTATAGACCATTTTGGGAACGTTCGACAGGTCCGGAGTCATCGTTTTTCGTCTGAAAATTGATTTTTTGGACTGTACCAAAAATGATTCAAAATGTCAATTGGATCGTGCCTCATGTTGAATAACCACTTTTTAAACCCTCACAGTGACCAAAATTGCCATTTTTACAGAGTTTTGATTACTCAAAAGCATCAATTTTTACCCCTTTGAGGCACAGAAATGACTTTAAACACACTTATTTTAGTTGACAAAGTCATAATTCACATCCAACAGTCATTTACAGTCAAAAGATTAAATGTTAAAATTTCATCCATATTGACCATTTTGGGATCGTTCGACATGTCCGGAGTCATCGTTTTTCATCCGAAAATAGATTTTTTGGACTGTACCAAAAATGATTCAAAATGTCAATTGGATCGTGCCTCATGTTGAATAACCACTTTTTAAACCCTCACAGTGACCAAAATTGCCATTTTTACAGAGTTTTGCTTACTCAAAAGCTTCAATTTTGACCCATTTCAGGCACAGAAATGACTTTAAACACACTTATTTTAGTTGACAAAGTCATAATTCACATCCAACAGTCATTTACAATCAAAAGAATAAATGTTAAAATTTCATCCATATTGACCATTTTGGGATCGTTCGACATGTCCGGAGTCATCGTTTTTCATCCGAAAATTGATTTTTTGGACTGTACCAAAAATGATTCAAAATGTCAATTGGATCGTGCCTCATGTTGAATAACCACTTTTTAAACCCTCACAGTGACCAAAATTGCCATTTTTACAGAGTTTTGATTACTCAAAAGCTTCAATTTTTACCCCTTTGAGGCACAGAAATGACTTTAAACACACTTATTTTAGTTGACAAAGTCATAATTCACATCCAACAGTCATTTAGAGTCAAAAGATTAAATGGTAAAATTTCATCATTATAGACCATTTTGGGAACGTTCGACAGGTCCGGAGTCATCGTTTTTCGTCTGAAAATTGATTTTTTGGACTGTACCAAAAATGATTCAAAATGTCAATTGGATCGTGCCTCTTGTTGAATTACCACTTTTTAAACCCTCACAGTGACCAAAATTGCCATTTTTACAGAGTTTTGATTACTCAAAAGCTTCAATTTTTACCCCTTTGAGGCACAGAAATGACTTTAAACACACTTATTTTAGTTGACAAAGTCATAATTCACATCCAACAGTCATTTACAGTCAAAAGATTAAATGTTAAAATTTTATCCATATTGACCATTGTGGGATCGTTCGACATGTCCGGAGTCATCGTTTTTCATCCGAAAATTGATTTTTTGGACTGTACCAAAAAAGATTCAAAATGTCAATTGGATCGTGCCTCATGTTGAATAACCACTTTTTAAACCCTCACAGTGACCAAAATTGCCATTTTTACAGAGTTTTGATTACTCAAAAGCTTCCATTTTTACCCCTTTGAGGCACAGAAATGACTTTAAACACACTTATTTTAGTTGACAAAGTCATAATTCACATCCAACAGTCATTTACAGTCAAAAGATTAAATGTTAAAATTTCATCCATATTGACCATTTTGGGATCGTTCGACATGTCCGGAGTCATCGTTTTTCATCCGAAAATAGATTTTTTGAACTGTACCAAAAATGATTCAAAATGTCAATTGGATCGTGCCTCATGTTGAATACCCACTTTTTAAACCCTCACAGTGACCAAAATTGCCAATTTTACAGAGTTTTGCTTACTCAAAAGCTTCAATTTTGACCCATTTCAGGCACAGAAATGACTTTAAACACACTTATTTTAGTTGACAAAGCCATAATTCACATCCAACAGTCATTTACAGTCAAAAGATTAAATGTTAAAATTTCATCCATATTGACCATTTTGGGATCGTTCGACATGTCCGGAGTCATCGTTTTTCATCCGAAAATTAATTTTTTGGACTGTACCAAAAATGATTCAAAATGTCAATTGGATGGTGCCTCATTTTGAATAACCACTTTTTAAACCCTCACAGTGACCAAAATTGCCAATTTTACAAAGTTTTGCTTACTCAAAAGCTTCAATTTTGACCCGTTTCAGGCACAGAAATGACTTTAAACACACTTATTTTAGTTGACAAAGTCATTATTCACATCCAACAGTCATTTAGAGTCAAAAGATTAAATGTTAAAATTTCATCCATATTGACCATTTTGGGATCGTTCGACATGTCCGGAGTCATCGTTTTTCATCCGAAAATTGATTTTTTGGACTGTACCAAAAATGATTCAAAATGTCAATTGGATCGTGCCTCATGTTGAATAACCACTTTTTAAACCCTCACAGTGACCAAAATTGCCATTTTTACAGAGTTTTGATTACTCAAAAGCTTCAATTTTGACCCATTTCAGGCACAGAAATGACTTTAAACACACTTATTTTAGTTGACAAAGTCATAATTCACATCCAACAGTCATTTACAGTCAAAAGATTAAATGTTAAAATTTCATCCATATTGACCATTTTGGGATCGTTCGACATGTCCGGAGTCATCGTTTTTCATCCGAAAATTGATTTTTTGGACTGTACCAAAAATGATTCAAAATGTCAATTGGATCGTGCCTCATGTTGAATAACCACTTTTTAAACCCTCACAGTGACCAAAATTGCCATTTTTACAGAGTTTTGCTTACTCAAAAGGTTCAATTTTGACCCATTTCAGGCACAGAAATGACTTTAAACACACTTATTTTAGTTGACAAAGTCATAATTCACATCCAACAGTCATTTACAGTCAAAAGATTAAATGTTAAAATTTCATCCATATTGACCATTTTGGGATCGTTCGACATGTCCGGAGTCATCGTTTTTCATCCGAAAATTGATTTTTTGGACTGTACCAAAAATGATTCAAAATGTCAATTGGATCGTGCCTCATGTTGAATAACCACTTTTTAAACCCTCACAGTGACCAAAATTGCCATTTTTACAGAGTTTTGATTACTCAAAAGCTTCAATTTTTACCCCTTTGAGGCACAGAAATGACTTTAAACACACTTATTTTAGTTGACAAAGTCATAATTCACATCCAACAGTCATTTACAGTCAAAAGATTAAATGTTAAAATTTCATCCATATTGACCATTTTGGGATCGTTCGACATGTCCGGAGTCATCGTTTTTCATCCGAAAATTGATTTTTTGAACTGTACCAAAAATGATTCAAAATGTCAATTGGATCGTGCCTCATGTTGAATAACCACTTTTTAAACCCTCACAGTGACCAAAATTGCCAATTTTACAGAGTTTTGCTTACTCAAAAGCTTCAATTTTGACCCATTTCAGGCACAGAAATGACTTTAAACACACTTATTTTAATTGACAAAGCCATAATTCACATCCAACAGTCATTTAGAGTCAAAAGATTAAATGTTAAAATTTCATCATTATAGACCATTTTGGGAACGTTTGACAGGTCCGGAGTCATCGTTTTTCGTCTGAAAATTGATTTTTTGGACTGTACCAAAAATGATTCAAAATGTCAATTGGATCGTGCCTCATGTTGAATAACCACTTTTTAAACCCTCAGAGTGACCAAAATTGCCATTTTTACAGAGTTTTGCTTACTCAAAAGCTTCAATTTTGATCCGTTTTAGGCACAGAAATGACTTTAAACACACTTATTTTAGTTGACAAAGTCATAATTCACATCCAACAGTCATTTACAGTCAAAAGATTAAATGTTAAAATTTCATCCATATTGACCATTTTGGGATCGTTCGACATGTCCGGAGTCATCGTTTTTCATCCGAAAATTAATTTTTTGGACTGTACCAAAAATGATTCAAAATGTCAATTGGATCGTGCCTCATGTTGAATAACCACTTTTTAAACCCTCACAGTGACCAAAATTGCCATTTTTACAGAGTTTTGCTTACTCAAAAGCTTCAATTTTGACCCATTTCAGGCACAGAAATGACTTTAAACAAACTTATTTTAGTTGACAAAGTCATAATTCACATCCAACAGTCATTTACAGTCAAAAGATTAAATGTTAAAATTTCATCCATATTGACCATTTTGGGATCGTTCGACATGTCCGGAGTCATCGTTTTTCATCCGAAAATTGATTTTTTGGACTGTACCAAAAATGATTCAAAATGTCAATTGGATCGTGCCTCATGTTGAATAACCACTTTTTAAACCCTCACAGTGACCAAAATTGCCATTTTTACAGAGTTTTGATTACTCAAAAGCTTCAATTTTTACCCCTTTGAGGCACAGAAATGACTTTAAACACACTTATTTTAGTTGACAAAGTCATAATTCACATCCAACAGTCATTTACAGTCAAAAGATTAAATGTTAAAATTTCATCCATATTGACCATTTTGGGATCGTTCGACATGTCCGGAGTCATCGTTTTTCATCCGAAAATTGATTTTTTGAACTGTACCAAAAATGATTCAAAATGTCAATTGGATCGTGCCTCATGTTGAATAACCACTTTTTAAACCCTCACAGTGACCAAAATTGCCAATTTTACAGAGTTTTGCTTACTCAAAAGCTTCAATTTTGACCCATTTCAGGCACAGAAATGACTTTAAACACACTTATTTTAGTTGACAAAGCCATAATTCACATCCAACAGTCATTTAGAGTCAAAAGATTAAATGTTAAAATTTCATCATTAGAGACCATTTTGGGAACGTTCGACAGGTCCGGAGTCATCGTTTTTCGTCTGAAAATTGATTTTTTGGACTGTACCAAAAATGATTCAAAATGTCAATTGGATCGTGCCTCATTTTGAATAACCACTTTTTAAACCCTCACAGTGACCAAAATTGCCAATTTTACAGAGTTTTGCTTACACAAAAGCTTCAATTTTGACCCGTTTCAGGCACAGAAATGACTTTAAACACACTTATTTTAGTTGACAAAGTCATTATTCACACCCAACAGTCATTTAGAGTCAAAAGATTAAATGTTAAAATTTCATCCATATTGACCATTTTGGGATCGTTCGACATGTCCGGAGTCATCGTTTTTTATCCGAAAATTGATTTTTTGGACTGTACCAAAAATGATTCAAAATGTCAATTGGATCGTGCCTCATGTTGAATAACCACTTTTTAAACCCTCACAGTGACCAAAATTGCCATTTTTACAGAGTTTTGATTACTCAAAAGCTTCAATTTTGACCCATTTCAGGCACAGAAATGACGTTAAACACACCTATTTTAGTTGACAAAGTCATAATTCACATCCAACAGTCATTTACAGTCAAAAGATTAAATGTTAAAATTTCATCCATATTGACCATTTTGGGATCGTTCGACATGTCCGGAGTCATCGTTTTTCATCCGAAAATTGATTTTTTGGACTGTACCAAAAATGATTCAAAATGTCAATTGGATCGTGCCTCATGTTGAATAACCACTTTTTAAACCCTCACAGTGACCAAAATTGCCATTTTTACAGAGTTTTGCTTACTCAAAAGCTTCAATTTTTACCCATTTCAGGCACAGAAATGACTTTAAACACACTTATTTTAGTTGACAAAGTCATAATTCACATCCAACAGTCATTTACAGTCAAAAGATTAAATGTTAAAATTTCATCCATATTGACCATTTTGGGATCGTTCGACATGTCCGGAGTCATCGTTTTTCATCCGAAAATTGATTTTTTGGACTGTACCACAAATGATTCAAAATGTCAATTGGATCGTGCCTCATGTTGAATAACCACTTTTTAAACCCTCACAGTGACCAAAATTGCCATTTTTACAGAGTTTTGCTTACTCAAAAGCTTCAATTTTGACCCATTTCAGGCACAGAAATGACTTTAAACACACTTATTTTAGTTGACAAAGTCATAATTCACATCCAACAGTCATTTACAGTCAAAAGATTAAATGTTAAAATTTCATCCATATTGACCATTTTGGGATCGTTCGACATGTCAGGAGTCATCGTTTTTCATCCGAAAATTGATTTTTTGGACTGTACCAAAAATGATTCAAAATGTCAATTGGATCGTGCCTCATGTTGAATAACCACTTTTTAAACCCTCACAGTGACCAAAATTGCCATTTTTACAGAGTTTTGATTACTCAAAAGCTTCAATTTTTACCCCTTTGAGGCACAGAAATGACTTTAAACACACTTATTTTAGTTGACAAAGTCATAATTCACATCCAACAGTCATTTACAGTCAAAAGATTAAATGTTAAAATTTCATCCATATTGACCATTTTGGGATCGTTCGACATGTCCGGAGTCATCGTTTTTCATCCGAAAATTGATTTTTTGAACTGTACCAAAAATGATTCAAAATGTCAATTGGATCGTGCCTCATGTTGAATAACCACTTTTTAAACCCTCACAGTGACCAAAATTGCCAATTTTACACAGTTTTGCTTACTCAAAAGCTTCAATTTTGACCCATTTCAGGCACAGAAATGACTTTAAACACACTTACTTTAGTTGACAAAGCCATAATTCACATCCAACAGTCATTTAGAGTCAAAAGATTAAATGTTAAAATTTCATCATTATAGACCATTTTGGGAACGTTCGACAGGTCCGGAGTCATCGTTTTTCGTCTGAAAATTGATTTTTTGGACTGTACCAAAAATGATTCAAAATGTCAATTGGATCGTGCCTCATGTTGGATAACCACTTTTTAAACCCTCAGAGTGACCAAAATTGCCATTTTTACAGAGTTTTGCTTACTCAAAAGTTTCAATTTTGACCCATTTCAGGCACAGAAATGACTTTAAACACACTTATTTTAGTTGACAAAGTAATAACTCACATCCAACAGTCATTTAGAGTCAAAAGATTAAATGTTAAAATGTTATCATTATAGACCATTTTGGGAACGTTCGACAGGTCCGGAGTCATCGTTTTTCGTCTGAAAATTGATTTTTTGGACTGTACCAAAAATGATTCAAAATGTCAATTGGATCGTGCCTCATGTTGAATAACCACTTTTTAAACCCTCACAGTGACCAAAATTGCCATTTTTACAGAGTTTTGATTACTCAAAAGCATCAATTTTTACCCCTTTGAGGCACAGAAATGACTTTAAACACACTTATTTTAGTTGACAAAGTCATAATTCACATCCAACAGTCATTTACAGTCAAAAGATTAAATGTTAAAATTTCATCCATATTGACCATTTTGGGATCGTTCGACATGTCCGGAGTCATCGTTTTTCATCCGAAAATAGATTTTTTGGACTGTACCAAAAATGATTCAAAATGTCAATTGGATCGTGCCTCATGTTGAATAACCACTTTTTAAACCCTCACAGTGACCAAAATTGCCATTTTTACAGAGTTTTGCTTACTCAAAAGCTTCAATTTTGACCCATTTCAGGCACAGAAATGACTTTAAACACACTTATTTTAGTTGACAAAGTCATAATTCACATCCAACAGTCATTTACAATCAAAAGAATAAATGTTAAAATTTCATCCATATTGACCATTTTGGGATCGTTCGACATGTCCGGAGTCATCGTTTTTCATCCGAAAATTGATTTTTTGGACTGTACCAAAAATGATTCAAAATGTCAATTGGATCGTGCCTCATGTTGAATAACCACTTTTTAAACCCTCACAGTGACCAAAATTGCCATTTTTACAGAGTTTTGATTACTCAAAAGCTTCAATTTTTACCCCTTTGAGGCACAGAAATGACTTTAAACACACTTATTTTAGTTGACAAAGTCATAATTCACATCCAACAGTCATTTAGAGTCAAAAGATTAAATGGTAAAATTTCATCATTATAGACCATTTTGGGAACGTTCGACAGGTCCGGAGTCATCGTTTTTCGTCTGAAAATTGATTTTTTGGACTGTACCAAAAATGATTCAAAATGTCAATTGGATCGTGCCTCTTGTTGAATTACCACTTTTTAAACCCTCACAGTGACCAAAATTGCCATTTTTACAGAGTTTTGATTACTCAAAAGCTTCAATTTTTACCCCTTTGAGGCACAGAAATGACTTTAAACACACTTATTTTAGTTGACAAAGTCATAATTCACATCCAACAGTCATTTACAGTCAAAAGATTAAATGTTAAAATTTTATCCATATTGACCATTGTGGGATCGTTCGACATGTCCGGAGTCATCGTTTTTCATCCGAAAATTGATTTTTTGGACTGTACCAAAAAAGATTCAAAATGTCAATTGGATCGTGCCTCATGTTGAATAACCACTTTTTAAACCCTCACAGTGACCAAAATTGCCATTTTTACAGAGTTTTGATTACTCAAAAGCTTCCATTTTTACCCCTTTGAGGCACAGAAATGACTTTAAACACACTTATTTTAGTTGACAAAGTCATAATTCACATCCAACAGTCATTTACAGTCAAAAGATTAAATGTTAAAATTTCATCCATATTGACCATTTTGGGATCGTTCGACATGTCCGGAGTCATCGTTTTTCATCCGAAAATAGATTTTTTGGACTGTACCAAAAATGATTCAAAATGTCAATTGGATCGTGCCTTATGTTGAATAACCACTTTTTAAACCCTCAGAGTGACCAAAATTGCCAATTTTACAGAGTTTTGCTTACTCAAAAGCTTCAATTTTGACCCATTTCAGGCACAGAAATGACTTTAAACACACTTATTTTAGTTGACAAAGTCATAATTCACATCCAACAGTCATTTAGAGTCAAAAGATTAAATGTTAAAATTTCATCATTATAGACCATTTTGGGAACGTTCGACAGGTCCGGAGTCATCGTTTTTCGTCTGAAAATTGATTTTTTGGACTGTACCAAAAATGATTCAAAATGTCAATTGGATCGTGCCTCATGTTGAATAATCACTTTTTAAACCCTCAGAGTGACCAAAATTGCCAATTTTACAGAGTTTTGCTTACACAAAAGCTTCAATTTTGACCCGTTTCAGGCACAGAAATGACTTTAAACACACTTATTTTAGTTGACAAAGTCATTATTCACATCCAACAGTCATTTACAGTCAAAAGATTAAATGTTAAAATTTCATCCATATTGACCATTTTGGGATCGTTCGACATGTCCGGAGTCATCGTTTTTCATCCGAAAATTGATTTTTTGGACTGTACCAAAAATGATTCAAAATGTCAATTGGATCGTGCCTCATTTTGAATAACCACTTTTTAAACCCTCACAGTGACCAAAATTGCCAATTTTACAGAGTTTTGCTTACACAAAAGCTTCAATTTTGACCCGTTTCAGGCACAGAAATGACTTTAAACACACTTATTTTAGTTGACAAAGTCATTATTCACATCCAACAGTCATTTAGAGTCAAAAGATTAAATGTTAAAATTTCATCCATATTGACCATTTTGGGATCGTTCGACATGTCCGGAGTCATCGTTTTTCATCCGAAAATTAATTTTTTGGACTGTACCAAAAATGATTCAAAATGTCAATTGGATCGTGCCTCATGTTGAATAACCACTTTTTAAACCCTCACAGTGACCAAAATTGCCATTTTTACAGAGTTTTGATTACTCAAAAGCTTCAATTTTGACCCATTTCAGGCACAGAAATGACGTTAAACACACTTATTTTAGTTGACAAAGTCATAATTCACATCCAACAGTCATTTAGAGTCAAAAGATTAAATGTTAAAATTTCATCATTATAGACCATTTTGGGAACGTTCGACAGGTCCGGAGTCATCGTTTTTCGTCTGAAAATTGATTTTTTGGACTGTACCAAAAATGATTCAAAATGTCAATTGGATCGTGCCTCATGTTGAATAATCACTTTTTAAACCCTCAGAGTGACCAAAATTGCCAATTTTACAGAGTTTTGCTTACTCAAAAGCTTCAATTTTGATCCGTTTTAGGCACAGAAATGACTTTAAACACACTTATTTTAGTTGACAAAGTCATAATTCTCATCCAACAGTCATTTACAGTCAAAAGATTAAATGTTAAAATTTCATCCATATTGACCATTTTGGGATCGTTCGACATGTCCGGAGTCATCGTTTTTCATCCGAAAATTGATTTTTTGGACTGTACCAAAAATGATTCAAAATGTCAATTGGATCGTGCCTCATTTTGAATAACCACTTTTTAAACCCTCACAGTGACCAAAATTGCCAATTTTACAGAGTTTTGCTTACACAAAAGCTTCAATTTTGACCCGTTTCAGGCACAGAAATGACTTTAAACACACTTATTTTAGTTGACAAAGTCATTATTCACATCCAACAGTCATTTAGAGTCAAAAGATTAAATGTTAAAATTTCATCCATATTGACCATTTTGGGAACGTTCGACAGGTCCGGAGTCATCGTTTTTCATCCGAAAATTGATTTTTTGGACTGTACCAAAAATGATTCAAAATGTCAATTGGATCGTGCCTCATGTTGAATAACCACTTTTTAAACCCTCACAGTGACCAAAATTGCCATTTTTACAGAGTTTTGATTACTCAAAAGCTTCAATTTTGACCCATTTCAGGCACAGAAATGACTTTAAACACACTTATTTTAGTTGACAAAGTCATAATTCAGATCCAACAGTCATTTACAGTCAAAAGAATAAATGTTAAAATTTCATCCATATTGACCATTTTGGGATCGTTCGACATGTCAGGAGTCATCGTTTTTCATCCGAAAATTGATTTTTTGGACTGTACCAAAAATGATTCAAAATGTCAATTGGATCGTGCCTCATGTTGAATAACCACTTTTTAAACCCTCACAGTGACCAAAATTGCCATTTTTACAGACTTTTGATTACTCAAAAGCTTCAATTTTTACCCCTTTGAGGCACAGAAATGACTTTAAACACACTTATTTTAGTTGACAAAGTCATAATTCACATCCAACAGTCATTTACAGTCAAAAGATTAAATGTTAAAATTTCATCCATATTGACCATTTTGGGATCGTTCGACATGTCCGGAGTCATCGTTTTTCATCAGAAAATTGATTTTTTGAACTGTACCAAAAATGATTCAAAATGTCAATTGGATCGTGCCTCATGTTGAATAACCACTTTTTAAACCCTCACAGTGACCAAAATTGCCAATTTTACACAGTTTTGCTTACTCAAAAGCTTCAATTTTGACCCATTTCAGGCACAGAAATGACTTTAAACACACTTATTTTAGTTGACAAAGCCATAATTCACATCCAACAGTCATTTAGAGTCAAAAGATTAAATGTTAAAATTTCATCATTATAGACCATTTTGGGAACGTTCGACAGGTCCGGAGTCATTGTTTTTCGTCTGAAAATTGATTTTTTGGACTGTACCAAAAATGATTCAAAATGTCAATTGGATCGTGCCTCATGTTGAATAACCACTTTTTAAACCCTCAGAGTGACCAAAATTGCCATTTTTACAGAGTTTTGCTTACTCAAAAGCTTCAATTTTGACCCATTTCAGGCACAGAAATGACTTTAAACACACTTATTTTAGTTGACAAAGTAATAATTCACATCCAACAGTCATTTAGAGTCAAAAGATTAAATGTTAAAATTTCATCATTATAGACCATTTTGGGAACGTTCGACAGGTCCGGAGTCATCGTTTTTCGTCTGAAAATTGATTTTTTGGACTGTACCAAAAATGATTCAAAATGTCAATTGGATCGTGCCTCATGTTGAATAACCACTTTTTAAACCCTCACAGTGACCAAAATTGCCATTTTTACAGAGTTTTGATTACTCAAAAGCTTCAATTTTGAGCCATTTGAGGCACAGAAATGACTTTAAACACACTTAT
The DNA here is from genome assembly GCF_964263255.1 of Lissotriton vulgaris. NCBI lineage: Eukaryota > Metazoa > Chordata > Amphibia > Caudata > Salamandridae > Lissotriton > Lissotriton vulgaris. The sequence goes on from NW_028248434.1 coordinate 176,066, forward strand.
TTTAGTTGACAAAGTCATAATTCACATCCAACAGTCATTTACAGTCAAAAGATTAAATGTTAAAATTTCATCCATATTGACCATTTTGGGATCGTTCGACATGTCCGGAGTCATTGTTTTTCATCCGAAAATTGATTTTTTGGACTGTACCAAAAATGATTCAAAATGTCAATTGGATCGTGCCTCATGTTGAATAACCACTTTTTAAACCCTCACAGTGACCAAAATTGCCAATTTTACAAAGTTTTGCTTACTCAAAAGCTTCAATTTTGACCCGTTTCAGGCACAGAAATGACTTTAAACACACTTATTTTAGTTGACAAAGTCATTATTCACATCCAACAGTCATTTAGAGTCAAAAGATTAAATGTTAAAATTTCATCCATATTGACCATTTTGGGATCGTTCGACATGTCCGGAGTCATCGTTTTTCATCCGAAAATTGATTTTTTGGACTGTACCAAAAATGATTCAAAATGTCAATTGGATCGTGCCTCATGTTGAATAACCACTTTTTAAACCCTCACAGTGACCAAAATTGCCATTTTTACAGAGTTTTGATTACTCAAAAGCTTCAATTTTGACCCATTTCAGGCACAGAAATGACTTTAAACACACTTATTTTAGTTGACAAAGTCATAATTCACATCCAACAGTCATTTACAGTCAAAAGATTAAATGTTAAAATTTCATCCATATTGACCATTTTGGGATCGTTCGACATGTCCGGAGTCATCGTTTTTCATCCGAAAATTGATTTTTTGGACTGTACCAAAAATGATTCAAAATGTCAATTGGATCGTGCCTCATGTTGAATAACCACTTTTTAAACCCTCACAGTGACCAAAATTGCCATTTTTACAGAGTTTTGATTACTCAAAAGCTTCAATTTTTACCCCTTTGAGGCACAGAAATGACTTTAAACACACTTATTTTAGTTGACAAAGTCATAATTCACATCCAACAGTCATTTACAGTCAAAAGATTAAATGTTAAAATTTCATCCATATTGACCATTTTGGGATCGTTCGACATGTCCGGAGTCATCGTTTTTCATCCGAAAATTGATTTTTTGAACTGTACCAAAAATGATTCAAAATGTCAATTGGATCGTGCCTCATGTTGAATAACCACTTTTTAAACCCTCACAGTGACCAAAATTGCCAATTTTACAGAGTTTTGCTTACTCAAAAGCTTCAATTTTGACCCATTTCAGGCACAGAAATGACTTTAAACACACTTATTTTAGTTGACAAAGCCATAATTCACATCCAACAGTCATTTAGAGTCAAAAGATTAAATGTTAAAATTTCATCATTAGAGACCATTTTGGGAACGTTCGACAGGTCTGGAGTCATCGTTTTTCGTCTGAAAATTGATTTTTTGGACTGTACCAAAAATGATTCAAAATGTCAATTGGATCGTGCCTCATTTTGAATAACCACTTTTTAAACCCTCACAGTGACCAAAATTGCCAATTTTACAGAGTTTTGCTTACACAAAAGCTTCAATTTTGACCCGTTTCAGGCACAGAAATGACTTTAAACACACTTATTTTAGTTGACAAAGTCATTATTCACACCCAACAGTCATTTAGAGTCAAAAGATTAAATGTTAAAATTTCATCCATATTGACCATTTTGGGATCGTTCGACATGTCCGGAGTCATCGTTTTTTATCCGAAAATTGATTTTTTGGACTGTACCAAAAATGATTCAAAATGTCAATTGGATCGTGCCTCATGTTGAATAACCACTTTTTAAACCCTCACAGTGACCAAAATTGCCATTTTTACAGAGTTTTGATTACTCAAAAGCTTCAATTTTGACCCATTTCAGGCACAGAAATGACGTTAAACACACCTATTTTAGTTGACAAAGTCATAATTCACATCCAACAGTCATTTACAGTCAAAAGATTAAATGTTAAAATTTCATCCATATTGACCATTTTGGGATCGTTCGACATGTCCGGAGTCATCGTTTTTCATCCGAAAATTGATTTTTTGGACTGTACCAAAAATGATTCAAAATGTCAATTGGATCGTGCCTCATGTTGAATAACCACTTTTTAAACCCTCACAGTGACCAAAATTGCCATTTTTACAGAGTTTTGCTTACTCAAAAGCTTCAATTTTTACCCATTTCAGGCACAGAAATGACTTTAAACACACTTATTTTAGTTGACAAAGTCATAATTCACATCCAACAGTCATTTACAGTCAAAAGATTAAATGTTAAAATTTCATCCATATTGACCATTTTGGGATCGTTCGACATGTCCGGAGTCATCGTTTTTCATCCGAAAATTGATTTTTTGGACTGTACCACAAATGATTCAAAATGTCAATTGGATCGTGCCTCATGTTGAATAACCACTTTTTAAACCCTCACAGTGACCAAAATTGCCATTTTTACAGAGTTTTGCTTACTCAAAAGCTTCAATTTTGACCCATTTCAGGCACAGAAATGACTTTAAACACACTTATTTTAGTTGACAAAGTCATAATTCACATCCAACAGTCATTTACAGTCAAAAGATTAAATGTTAAAATTTCATCCATATTGACCATTTTGGGATCGTTCGACATGTCAGGAGTCATCGTTTTTCATCCGAAAATTGATTTTTTGGACTGTACCAAAAATGATTCAAAATGTCAATTGGATCGTGCCTCATGTTGAATAACCACTTTTTAAACCCTCACAGTGACCAAAATTGCCATTTTTACAGAGTTTTGATTACTCAAAAGCTTCAATTTTTACCCCTTTGAGGCACAGAAATGACTTTAAACACACTTATTTTAGTTGACAAAGTCATAATTCACATCCAACAGTCATTTACAGTCAAAAGATTAAATGTTAAAATTTCATCCATATTGACCATTTTGGGATCGTTCGACATGTCCGGAGTCATCGTTTTTCATCCGAAAATTGATTTTTTGAACTGTACCAAAAATGATTCAAAAAGTCAATTGGATCGTGCCTCATGTTGAATAACCACTTTTTAAACCCTCACAGTGACCAAAATTGCCAATTTTACACAGTTTTGCTTACTCAAAAGCTTCAATTTTGACCCATTTCAGGCACAGAAATGACTTTAAACACACTTATTTTAGTTGACAAAGTCATAATTCACATCCAACAGTCATTTACAGTCAAAAGATTAAATGTTAAAATTTCATCATTATAGACCATTTTGGGAACGTTCGACAGGTCCGGAGTCATCGTTTTTCGTCTGAAAATTGATTTTTTGGACTGTACCAAAAATGATTCAAAATGTCAATTGGATCGTGCCTCATGTTGGATAACCACTTTTTAAACCCTCACAGTGACCAAAATTGCCATTTTTACAGAGTTTTGATTACTCAAAAGCTTCAATTTTGACCCATTTCAGGCACAGAAATGACTTTAAACACACTTATTTTAGTTGACAAAGCCATAATTCACATCCAACAGTCATTTACAGTCAAAAGATTAAATGTTAAAATTTCATCCATATTGACCATTTTGGGATCGTTCGACATGTCCGGAGTCATCGTTTTTCATCCGAAAATTGATTTTTTGGACTGTACCAAAAATGATTCAAAATGTCAATTGGATCGTGCCTCATGTTGAATAACCACTTTTTAAACCCTCACAGTGACCAAAATTGCCATTTTTACAGAGTTTTGCTTACTCAAAAGCTTCAATTTTTACCCATTTCAGGCACAGAAATGACTTTAAACACACTTATTTTAGTTGACAAAGTCATAATTCACATCCAACAGTCATTTACAGTCAAAAGATTAAATGTTAAAATTTCATCCATATTGACCATTTTGGGATCGTTCGACATGTCCGGAGTCATCGTTTTTCATCCGAAAATTGATTTTTTGGACTGTACCACAAATGATTCAAAATGTCAATTGGATCGTGCCTCATGTTGAATAACCACTTTTTAAACCCTCACAGTGACCAAAATTGCCATTTTTACAGAGTTTTGCTTACTCAAAAGCTTCAATTTTGACCCATTTCAGGCACAGAAATGACTTTAAACACACTTATTTTAGTTGACAAAGTCATAATTCACATCCAACAGTCATTTACAGTCAAAAGATTAAATGTTAAAATTTCATCCATATTGACCATTTTGGGATCGTTCGACATGTCAGGAGTCATCGTTTTTCATCCGAAAATTGATTTTTTGGACTGTACCAAAAATGATTCAAAATGTCAATTGGATCGTGCCTCATGTTGAATAACCACTTTTTAAACCCTCACAGTGACCAAAATTGCCATTTTTACAGAGTTTTGATTACTCAAAAGCTTCAATTTTTACCCCTTTGAGGCACAGAAATGACTTTAAACACACTTATTTTAGTTGACAAAGTCATAATTCACATCCAACAGTCATTTACAGTCAAAAGATTAAATGTTAAAATTTCATCCATATTGACCATTTTGGGATCGTTCGACATGTCCGGAGTCATCGTTTTTCATCCGAAAATTGATTTTTTGAACTGTACCAAAAATGATTCAAAATGTCAATTGGATCGTGCCTCATGTTGAATAACCACTTTTTAAACCCTCACAGTGACCAAAATTGCCAATTTTACACAGTTTTGCTTACTCAAAAGCTTCAATTTTGACCCATTTCAGGCACAGAAATGACTTTAAACACACTTACTTTAGTTGACAAAGCCATAATTCACATCCAACAGTCATTTAGAGTCAAAAGATTAAATGTTAAAATTTCATCATTATAGACCATTTTGGGAACGTTCGACAGGTCCGGAGTCATCGTTTTTCGTCTGAAAATTGATTTTTTGGACTGTACCAAAAATGATTCAAAATGTCAATTGGATCGTGCCTCATGTTGGATAACCACTTTTTAAACCCTCAGAGTGACCAAAATTGCCATTTTTACAGAGTTTTGCTTACTCAAAAGCTTCAATTTTGACCCATTTCAGGCACAGAAATGACTTTAAACACACTTATTTTAGTTGACAAAGTAATAACTCACATCCAACAGTCATTTAGAGTCAAAAGATTAAATGTTAAAATTTCATCATTATAGACCATTTTGGGAACGTTCGACAGGTCCGGAGTCATCGTTTTTCGTCTGAAAATTGATTTTTTGGACTGTACCAAAAATGATTCAAAATGTCAATTGGATCGTGCCTCATGTTGAATAACCACTTTTTAAACCCTCACAGTGACCAAAATTGCCATTTTTACAGAGTTTTGATTACTCAAAAGCATCAATTTTTACCCCTTTGAGGCACAGAAATGACTTTAAACACACTTATTTTAGTTGACAAAGTCATAATTCACATCCAACAGTCATTTACAGTCAAAAGATTAAATGTTAAAATTTCATCCATATTGACCATTTTGGGATCGTTCGACATGTCCGGAGTCATCGTTTTTCATCCGAAAATAGATTTTTTGGACTGTACCAAAAATGATTCAAAATGTCAATTGGATCGTGCCTCATGTTGAATAACCACTTTTTAAACCCTCACAGTGACCAAAATTGCCATTTTTACAGAGTTTTGCTTACTCAAAAGCTTCAATTTTGACCCATTTCAGGCACAGAAATGACTTTAAACACACTTATTTTAGTTGACAAAGTCATAATTCACATCCAACAGTCATTTACAATCAAAAGAATAAATGTTAAAATTTCATCCATATTGACCATTTTGGGATCGTTCGACATGTCCGGAGTCATCGTTTTTCATCCGAAAATTGATTTTTTGGACTGTACCAAAAATGATTCAAAATGTCAATTGGATCGTGCCTCATGTTGAATAACCACTTTTTAAACCCTCACAGTGACCAAAATTGCCATTTTTACAGAGTTTTGATTACTCAAAAGCTTCAATTTTTACCCCTTTGAGGCACAGAAATGACTTTAAACACACTTATTTTAGTTGACAAAGTCATAATTCACATCCAACAGTCATTTAGAGTCAAAAGATTAAATGGTAAAATTTCATCATTATAGACCATTTTGGGAACGTTCGACAGGTCCGGAGTCATCGTTTTTCGTCTGAAAATTGATTTTTTGGACTGTACCAAAAATGATTCAAAATGTCAATTGGATCGTGCCTCATGTTGAATTACCACTTTTTAAACCCTCACAGTGACCAAAATTGCCATTTTTACAGAGTTTTGATTACTCAAAAGCTTCAATTTTTACCCCTTTGAGGCACAGAAATGACTTTAAACACACTTATTTTAGTTGACAAAGTCATAATTCACATCCAACAGTCATTTACAGTCAAAAGATTAAATGTTAAAATTTTATCCATATTGACCATTGTGGGATCGTTCGACATGTCCGGAGTCATCGTTTTTCATCCGAAAATTGATTTTTTGGACTGTACCAAAAATGATTCAAAATGTCAATTGGATCGTGCCTCATGTTGAATAACCACTTTTTAAACCCTCACAGTGACCAAAATTGCCATTTTTACAGAGTTTTGATTACTCAAAAGCTTCCATTTTTACCCCTTTGAGGCACAGAAATGACTTTAAACACACTTATTTTAGTTGACAAAGTCATAATTCACATCCAACAGTCATTTACAGTCAAAAGATTAAATGTTAAAATTTCATCCATATTGACCATTTTGGGATCGTTCGACATGTCCGGAGTCATCGTTTTTCATCCGAAAATAGATTTTTTGGACTGTACCAAAAATGATTCAAAATGTCAATTGGATCGTGCCTCATGTTGAATAACCACTTTTTAAACCCTCAGAGTGACCAAAATTGCCATTTTTACAGAGTTTTGATTACTCAAAAGCTTCAATTTTTACCCCTTTGAGGCACAGAAATGACTTTAAACACACTTATTTTAGTTGACAAAGTCATAATTCACATCCAACAGTCATTTACAGTCAAAAGATTAAATGTTAAAATTTCATCCATATTGACCATTTTGGGATCGTTCGACATGTCCGGAGTCATCGTTTTTCATCCGAAAATTGATTTTTTGAACTGTACCAAAAATGATTCAAAATGTCAATTGGATCGTGCCTCATGTTGAATAACCACTTTTTAAACCCTCACAGTGACCAAAATTGCCAATTTTACAGAGTTTTGCTTACTCAAAAGCTTCAATTTTGACCCATTTCAGGCACAGAAATGACTTTAAACACACTTATTTTAGTTGACAAAGCCATAATTCACATCCAACAGTCATTTAGAGTCAAAAGATTAAATGTTAAAATTTCATCATTAGAGACCATTTTGGGAACGTTCGACAGGTCTGGAGTCATCGTTTTTCGTCTGAAAATTGATTTTTTGGACTGTACCAAAAATGATTCAAAATGTCAATTGGATCGTGCCTCATTTTGAATAACCACTTTTTAAACCCTCACAGTGACCAAAATTGCCAATTTTACAGAGTTTTGCTTACACAAAAGCTTCAATTTTGACCCGTTTCAGGCACAGAAATGACTTTAAACACACTTATTTTAGTTGACAAAGTCATTATTCACACCCAACAGTCATTTAGAGTCAAAAGATTAAATGTTAAAATTTCATCCATATTGACCATTTTGGGATCGTTCGACATGTCCGGAGTCATCGTTTTTTATCCGAAAATTGATTTTTTGGACTGTACCAAAAATGATTCAAAATGTCAATTGGATCGTGCCTCATGTTGAATAACCACTTTTTAAACCCTCACAGTGACCAAAATTGCCATTTTTACAGAGTTTTGATTACTCAAAAGCTTCAATTTTGACCCATTTCAGGCACAGAAATGACGTTAAACACACCTATTTTAGTTGACAAAGTCATAATTCACATCCAACAGTCATTTACAGTCAAAAGATTAAATGTTAAAATTTCATCCATATTGACCATTTTGGGATCGTTCGACATGTCCGGAGTCATCGTTTTTCATCCGAAAATTGATTTTTTGGACTGTACCAAAAATGATTCAAAATGTCAATTGGATCGTGCCTCATGTTGAATAACCACTTTTTAAACCCTCACAGTGACCAAAATTGCCATTTTTACAGAGTTTTGCTTACTCAAAAGCTTCAATTTTTACCCATTTCAGGCACAGAAATGACTTTAAACACACTTATTTTAGTTGACAAAGTCATAATTCACATCCAACAGTCATTTACAGTCAAAAGATTAAATGTTAAAATTTCATCCATATTGACCATTTTGGGATCGTTCGACATGTCCGGAGTCATCGTTTTTCATCCGAAAATTGATTTTTTGGACTGTACCACAAATGATTCAAAATGTCAATTGGATCGTGCCTCATGTTGAATAACCACTTTTTAAACCCTCACAGTGACCAAAATTGCCATTTTTACAGAGTTTTGCTTACTCAAAAGCTTCAATTTTGACCCATTTCAGGCACAGAAATGACTTTAAACACACTTATTTTAGTTGACAAAGTCATAATTCACATCCAACAGTCATTTACAGTCAAAAGATTAAATGTTAAAATTTCATCCATATTGACCATTTTGGGATCGTTCGACATGTCAGGAGTCATCGTTTTTCATCCGAAAATTGATTTTTTGGACTGTACCAAAAATGATTCAAAATGTCAATTGGATCGTGCCTCATGTTGAATAACCACTTTTTAAACCCTCACAGTGACCAAAATTGCCATTTTTACAGAGTTTTGATTACTCAAAAGCTTCAATTTTTACCCCTTTGAGGCACAGAAATGACTTTAAACACACTTATTTTAGTTGACAAAGTCATAATTCACATCCAACAGTCATTTACAGTCAAAAGATTAAATGTTAAAATTTCATCCATATTGACCATTTTGGGATCGTTCGACATGTCCGGAGTCATCGTTTTTCATCCGAAAATTGATTTTTTGAACTGTACCAAAAATGATTCAAAATGTCAATTGGATCGTGCCTCATGTTGAATAACCACTTTTTAAACCCTCACAGTGACCAAAATTGCCAATTTTACACAGTTTTGCTTACTCAAAAGCTTCAATTTTGACCCATTTCAGGCACAGAAATGACTTTAAACACACTTATTTTAGTTGACAAAGTCATAATTCACATCCAACAGTCATTTACAGTCAAAAGATTAAATGTTAAAATTTCATCATTATAGACCATTTTGGGAACGTTCGACAGGTCCGGAGTCATCGTTTTTCGTCTGAAAATTGATTTTTTGGACTGTACCAAAAATGATTCAAAATGTCAATTGGATCGTGCCTCATGTTGGATAACCACTTTTTAAACCCTCACAGTGACCAAAATTGCCATTTTTACAGAGTTTTGATTACTCAAAAGCTTCAATTTTGACCCATTTCAGGCACAGAAATGACTTTAAACACACTTATTTTAGTTGACAAAGCCATAATTCACATCCAACAGTCATTTACAGTCAAAAGATTAAATGTTAAAATTTCATCCATATTGACCATTTTGGGATCGTTCGACATGTCCGGAGTCATCGTTTTTCATCCGAAAATTGATTTTTTGGACTGTACCAAAAATGATTCAAAATGTCAATTGGATCGTGCCTCATGTTGAATAACCACTTTTTAAACCCTCACAGTGACCAAAATTGCCATTTTTACAGAGTTTTGCTTACTCAAAAGCTTCAATTTTTACCCATTTCAGGCACAGAAATGACTTTAAACACACTTATTTTAGTTGACAAAGTCATAATTCACATCCAACAGTCATTTACAGTCAAAAGATTAAATGTTAAAATTTCATCCATATTGACCATTTTGGGATCGTTCGACATGTCCGGAGTCATCGTTTTTCATCCGAAAATTGATTTTTTGGACTGTACCACAAATGATTCAAAATGTCAATTGGATCGTGCCTCATGTTGAATAACCACTTTTTAAACCCTCACAGTGACCAAAATTGCCATTTTTACAGAGTTTTGCTTACTCAAAAGCTTCAATTTTGACCCATTTCAGGCACAGAAATGACTTTAAACACACTTATTTTAGTTGACAAAGTCATAATTCACATCCAACAGTCATTTACAGTCAAAAGATTAAATGTTAAAATTTCATCCATATTGACCATTTTGGGATCGTTCGACATGTCAGGAGTCATCGTTTTTCATCCGAAAATTGATTTTTTGGACTGTACCAAAAATGATTCAAAATGTCAATTGGATCGTGCCTCATGTTGAATAACCACTTTTTAAACCCTCACAGTGACCAAAATTGCCATTTTTACAGAGTTTTGATTACTCAAAAGCTTCAATTTTTACCCCTTTGAGGCACAGAAATGACTTTAAACACACTTATTTTAGTTGACAAAGTCATAATTCACATCCAACAGTCATTTACAGTCAAAAGATTAAATGTTAAAATTTCATCCATATTGACCATTTTGGGATCGTTCGACATGTCCGGAGTCATCGTTTTTCATCCGAAAATTGATTTTTTGAACTGTACCAAAAATGATTCAAAATGTCAATTGGATCGTGCCTCATGTTGAATAACCACTTTTTAAACCCTCACAGTGACCAAAATTGCCAATTTTACACAGTTTTGCTTACTCAAAAGCTTCAATTTTGACCCATTTCAGGCACAGAAATGACTTTAAACACACTTACTTTAGTTGACAAAGCCATAATTCACATCCAACAGTCATTTAGAGTCAAAAGATTAAATGTTAAAATTTCATCATTATAGACCATTTTGGGAACGTTCGACAGGTCCGGAGTCATCGTTTTTCGTCTGAAAATTGATTTTTTGGACTGTACCAAAAATGATTCAAAATGTCAATTGGATCGTGCCTCATGTTGGATAACCACTTTTTAAACCCTCAGAGTGACCAAAATTGCCATTTTTACAGAGTTTTGCTTACTCAAAAGCTTCAATTTTGACCCATTTCAGGCACAGAAATGACTTTAAACACACTTATTTTAGTTGACAAAGTAATAACTCACATCCAACAGTCATTTAGAGTCAAAAGATTAAATGTTAAAATTTCATCATTATAGACCATTTTGGGAACGTTCGACAGGTCCGGAGTCATCGTTTTTCGTCTGAAAATTGATTTTTTGGACTGTACCAAAAATGATTCAAAATGTCAATTGGATCGTGCCTCATGTTGAATAACCACTTTTTAAACCCTCACAGTGACCAAAATTGCCATTTTTACAGAGTTTTGATTACTCAAAAGCATCAATTTTTACCCCTTTGAGGCACAGAAATGACTTTAAACACACTTATTTTAGTTGACAAAGTCATAATTCACATCCAACAGTCATTTACAGTCAAAAGATTAAATGTTAAAATTTCATCCATATTGACCATTTTGGGATCGTTCGACATGTCCGGAGTCATCGTTTTTCATCCGAAAATAGATTTTTTGGACTGTACCAAAAATGATTCAAAATGTCAATTGGATCGTGCCTCATGTTGAATAACCACTTTTTAAACCCTCACAGTGACCAAAATTGCCATTTTTACAGAGTTTTGCTTACTCAAAAGCTTCAATTTTGACCCATTTCAGGCACAGAAATGACTTTAAACACACTTATTTTAGTTGACAAAGTCATAATTCACATCCAACAGTCATTTACAATCAAAAGAATAAATGTTAAAATTTCATCCATATTGACCATTTTGGGATCGTTCGACATGTCCGGAGTCATCGTTTTTCATCCGAAAATTGATTTTTTGGACTGTACCAAAAATGATTCAAAATGTCAATTGGATCGTGCCTCATGTTGAATAACCACTTTTTAAACCCTCACAGTGACCAAAATTGCCATTTTTACAGAGTTTTGATTACTCAAAAGCTTCAATTTTTACCCCTTTGAGGCACAGAAATGACTTTAAACACACTTATTTTAGTTGACAAAGTCATAATTCACATCCAACAGTCATTTAGAGTCAAAAGATTAAATGGTAAAATTTCATCATTATAGACCATTTTGGGAACGTTCGACAGGTCCGGAGTCATCGTTTTTCGTCTGAAAATTGATTTTTTGGACTGTACCAAAAATGATTCAAAATGTCAATTGGATCGTGCCTCATGTTGAATTACCACTTTTTAAACCCTCACAGTGACCAAAATTGCCATTTTTACAGAGTTTTGATTACTCAAAAGCTTCAATTTTTACCCCTTTGAGGCACAGAAATGACTTTAAACACACTTATTTTAGTTGACAAAGTCATAATTCACATCCAACAGTCATTTACAGTCAAAAGATTAAATGTTAAAATTTTATCCATATTGACCATTGTGGGATCGTTCGACATGTCCGGAGTCATCGTTTTTCATCCGAAAATTGATTTTTTGGACTGTACCAAAAATGATTCAAAATGTCAATTGGATCGTGCCTCATGTTGAATAACCACTTTTTAAACCCTCACAGTGACCAAAATTGCCATTTTTACAGAGTTTTGATTACTCAAAAGCTTCCATTTTTACCCCTTTGAGGCACAGAAATGACTTTAAACACACTTATTTTAGTTGACAAAGTCATAATTCACATCCAACAGTCATTTACAGTCAAAAGATTAAATGTTAAAATTTCATCCATATTGACCATTTTGGGATCGTTCGACATGTCCGGAGTCATCGTTTTTCATCCGAAAATAGATTTTTTGGACTGTACCAAAAATGATTCAAAATGTCAATTGGATCGTGCCTTATGTTGAATAACCACTTTTTAAACCCTCAGAGTGACCAAAATTGCCAATTTTACAGAGTTTTGCTTACTCAAAAGCTTCAATTTTGACCCATTTCAGGCACAGAAATGACTTTAACCCCATGGCTGCTAGGCGTTTTCCCGTCCTGCGCTGGGTTTTATTATTTTTCATTGTTTTATGACGAGCTGGCCTTGTCATCCGCGCACGGCAGGTAAGCGCCATGACGAGCCCAGCTCGTCATTAGCCTCGAAGGGGTTAAACACACTTATTTTAGTTGACAAAGTCATAATTCACATCCAACAGTCATTTAGAGTCAAAAGATTAAATGTTAAAATTTCATCATTATAGACCATTTTGGGAACGTTCGACAGGTCCGGAGTCATCGTTTTTCGTCTGAAAATTGATTTTTTGGACTGTACCAAAAATGATTCAAAATGTCAATTGGATCGTGCCTCATGTTGAATAATCACTTTTTAAACCCTCAGAGTGACCAAAATTGCCAATTTTACAGAGTTTTGCTTACACAAAAGCTTCAATTTGACCCGTTTCAGGCACAGAAATGACTTTAAACACACTTATTTTAGTTGACAAAGTCATTATTCACATCCAACAGTCATTTACAGTCAAAAGATTAAATGTTAAAATTTCATCCATATTGACCATTTTGGGATCGTTCGACATGTCCGGAGTCATCGTTTTTCATCCGAAAATTGATTTTTTGGACTGTACCAAAAATGATTCAAAATGTCAATTGGATCGTGCCTCATGTTGAATAACCACTTTTTAAACCCTCACAGTGACCAAAATTGCCATTTTTACAGAGTTTTGATTACTCAAAAGCTTCAATTTTGACCCATTTCAGGCACAGAAATGACGTTAAACACACTTATTTTAGTTGACAAAGTCATAATTCACATCCAACAGTCATTTAGAGTCAAAAGATTAAATGTTAAAATTTCATCATTATAGACCATTTTGGGAACGTTCGACAGGTCCGGAGTCATCGTTTTTCGTCTGAAAATTGATTTTTTGGACTGTACCAAAAATGATTCAAAATGTCAATTGGATCGTGCCTCATGTTGAATAACCACTTTTTAAACCCTCACAGTGACCAAAATTGCCATTTTTACAGAGTTTTGCTTACTCAAAAGCTTCAATTTTGACCCATTTCAGGCACAGAAATGACTTTAAACACACTTATTTTAGTTGACAAAGTCATAATTCACATCCAACAGTCATTTACAATCAAAAGAATAAATGTTAAAATTTCATCCATATTGACCATTTTGGGATCGTTCGACATGTCCGGAGTCATCGTTTTTCATCCGAAAATTGATTTTTTGGACTGTACCAAAAATGATTCAAAATGTCAATTGGATCGTGCCTCATGTTGAATAACCACTTTTTAAACCCTCACAGTGACCAAAATTGCCATTTTTACAGAGTTTTGATTACTCAAAAGCTTCCATTTTTACCCCTTTGAGGCACAGAAATGACTTTAAACACACTTATTTTAGTTGACAAAGTCATAATTCACATCCAACAGTCATTTACAGTCAAAAGATTAAATGTTAAAATTTCATCCATATTGACCATTTTGGGATCGTTCGACATGTCCGGAGTCATCGTTTTTCATCCGAAAATAGATTTTTTGGACTGTACCAAAAATGATTCAAAATGTCAATTGGATCGTGCCTTATGTTGAATAACCACTTTTTAAACCCTCAGAGTGACCAAAATTGCCAATTTTACAGAGTTTTGCTTACTCAAAAGCTTCAATTTTGACCCATTTCAGGCACAGAAATGACTTTAACCCCATGGCTGCTAGGCGTTTTCCCGTCCTGCGCTGGGTTTTATTATTTTTCATTGTTTTATGACGAGCTGGCCTTGTCATCCGCGCACGGCAGGTAAGCGCCATGACGAGCCCAGCTCGTCATTAGCCTCGAAGGGGTTAAACACACTTATTTTAGTTGACAAAGTCATAATTCACATCCAACAGTCATTTAGAGTCAAAAGATTAAATGTTAAAATTTCATCATTATAGACCATTTTGGGAACGTTCGACAGGTCCGGAGTCATCGTTTTTCGTCTGAAAATTGATTTTTTGGACTGTACCAAAAATGATTCAAAATGTCAATTGGATCGTGCCTCATGTTGAATAATCACTTTTTAAACCCTCAGAGTGACCAAAATTGCCAATTTTACAGAGTTTTGCTTACACAAAAGCTTCAATTTGACCCGTTTCAGGCACAGAAATGACTTTAAACACACTTATTTTAGTTGACAAAGTCATTATTCACATCCAACAGTCATTTACAGTCAAAAGATTAAATGTTAAAATTTCATCCATATTGACCATTTTGGGATCGTTCGACATGTCCGGAGTCATCGTTTTTCATCCGAAAATTGATTTTTTGGACTGTACCAAAAATGATTCAAAATGTCAATTGGATCGTGCCTCATTTTGAATAACCACTTTTTAAACCCTCACAGTGACCAAAATTGCCAATTTTACAGAGTTTTGCTTACACAAAAGCTTCAATTTTGACCCGTTTCAGGCACAGAAATGACTTTAAACACACTTATTTTAGTTGACAAAGTCATTATTCACATCCAACAGTCATTTAGAGTCAAAAGATTAAATGTTAAAATTTCATCCATATTGACCATTTTGGGATCGTTCGACATGTCCGGAGTCATCGTTTTTCATCCGAAAATTAATTTTTTGGACTGTACCAAAAATGATTCAAAATGTCAATTGGATCGTGCCTCATGTTGAATAACCACTTTTTAAACCCTCACAGTGACCAAAATTGCCATTTTTACAGAGTTTTGATTACTCAAAAGCTTCAATTTTGACCCATTTCAGGCACAGAAATGACGTTAAACACACTTATTTTAGTTGACAAAGTCATAATTCACATCCAACAGTCATTTAGAGTCAAAAGATTAAATGTTAAAATTTCATCATTATAGACCATTTTGGGAACGTTCGACAGGTCCGGAGTCATCGTTTTTCGTCTGAAAATTGATTTTTTGGACTGTACCAAAAATGATTCAAAATGTCAATTGGATCGTGCCTCATGTTGAATAACCACTTTTTAAACCCTCACAGTGACCAAAATTGCCATTTTTACAGAGTTTTGCTTACTCAAAAGCTTCAATTTTGACCCATTTCAGGCACAGAAATGACTTTAAACACACTTATTTTAGTTGACAAAGTCATAATTCACATCCAACAGTCATTTACAATCAAAAGAATAAATGTTAAAATTTCATCCATATTGACCATTTTGGGATCGTTCGACATGTCCGGAGTCATCGTTTTTCATCCGAAAATTGATTTTTTGGACTGTACCAAAAATGATTCAAAATGTCAATTGGATCGTGCCTCATGTTGAATAACCACTTTTTAAACCCTCACAGTGACCAAAATTGCCATTTTTACAGAGTTTTGATTACTCAAAAGCTTCAATTTTTACCCCTTTGAGGCACAGAAATGACTTTAAACACACTTATTTTAGTTGACAAAGTCATAATTCACATCCAACAGTCATTTAGAGTCAAAAGATTAAATGGTAAAATTTCATCATTATAGACCATTTTGGGAACTTTCGACAGGTCCGGAGTCATCGTTTTTCGTCTGAAAATTGATTTTTTGGACTGTACCAAAAATGATTCAAAATGTCAATTGGATCGTGCCTCATGTTGAATTACCACTTTTTAAACCCTCACAGTGACCAAAATTGCCATTTTTACAGAGTTTTGATTACTCAAAAGCTTCAATTTTTACCCCTTTGAGGCACAGAAATGACTTTAAACACACTTATTTTAGTTGACAAAGTCATAATTCACATCCAACAGTCATTTACAGTCAAAAGATTAAATGTTAAAATTTTATCCATATTGACCATTGTGGGATCGTTCGACATGTCCGGAGTCATCGTTTTTCATCCGAAAATTGATTTTTTGGACTGTACCAAAAATGATTCAAAATGTCAATTGGATCGTGCCTCATGTTGAATAACCACTTTTTAAACCCTCACAGTGACCAAAATTGCCATTTTTACAGAGTTTTGATTACTCAAAAGCTTCCATTTTTACCCCTTTGAGGCACAGAAATGACTTTAAACACACTTATTTTAGTTGACAAAGTCATAATTCACATCCAACAGTCATTTACAGTCAAAAGATTAAATGTTAAAATTTCATCCATATTGACCATTTTGGGATCGTTCGACATGTCCGGAGTCATCGTTTTTCATCCGAAAATAGATTTTTTGGACTGTACCAAAAATGATTCAAAATGTCAATTGGATCGTGCCTTATGTTGAATAACCACTTTTTAAACCCTCAGAGTGACCAAAATTGCCAATTTTACAGAGTTTTGCTTACTCAAAAGCTTCAATTTTGACCCATTTCAGGCACAGAAATGACTTTAACCCCATGGCTGCTAGGCGTTTTCCCGTCCTGCGCTGGGTTTTATTATTTTTCATTGTTTTATGATGAGCTGGCCTTGTCATCCGCGCACGGCAGGTAAGCGCCATGACGAGCCCAGCTCGTCATTAGCCTCGAAGGGGTTAAACACACTTATTTTAGTTGACAAAGTCATAATTCACATCCAACAGTCATTTAGAGTCAAAAGATTAAATGTTAAAATTTCATCATTATAGACCATTTTGGGAACGTTCGACAGGTCCGGAGTCATCGTTTTTCGTCTGAAAATTGATTTTTTGGACTGTACCAAAAATGATTCAAAATGTCAATTGGATCGTGCCTCATGTTGAATAATCACTTTTTAAACCCTCAGAGTGACCAAAATTGCCAATTTTACAGAGTTTTGCTTACACAAAAGCTTCAATTTGACCCGTTTCAGGCACAGAAATGACTTTAAACACACTTATTTTAGTTGACAAAGTCATTATTCACATCCAACAGTCATTTACAGTCAAAAGATTAAATGTTAAAATTTCATCCATATTGACCATTTTGGGATCGTTCGACATGTCCGGAGTCATCGTTTTTCATCCGAAAATTGATTTTTTGGACTGTACCAAAAATGATTCAAAATGTCAATTGGATCGTGCCTCATTTTGAATAACCACTTTTTAAACCCTCACAGTGACCAAAATTGCCAATTTTACAGAGTTTTGCTTACACAAAAGCTTCAATTTTGACCCGTTTCAGGCACAGAAATGACTTTAAACACACTTATTTTAGTTGACAAAGTCATTATTCACATCCAACAGTCATTTAGAGTCAAAAGATTGAATGTTAAAATTTCATCCATATTGACCATTTTGGGATCGTTCGACATGTCCGGAGTCATCGTTTTTCATCCGAAAATTAATTTTTTGGACTGTACCAAAAATGATTCAAAATGTCAATTGGATCGTGCCTCATGTTGAATAACCACTTTTTAAACCCTCACAGTGACCAAAATTGCCATTTTTACAGAGTTTTGATTACTCAAAAGCTTCAATTTTGACCCATTTCAGGCACAGAAATGACGTTAAACACACTTATTTTAGTTGACAAAGTCATAATTCACATCCAACAGTCATTTAGAGTCAAAAGATTAAATGTTAAAATTTCATCATTATAGACCATTTTGGGAACGTTCGACAGGTCCGGAGTCATCGTTTTTCGTCTGAAAATTGATTTTTTGGACTGTACCAAAAATGATTCAAAATGTCAATTGGATCGTGCCTCATGTTGAATAATCACTTTTTAAACCCTCAGAGTGACCAAAATTGCCAATTTTACAGAGTTTTGCTTACTCAAAAGCTTCAATTTTGATCCGTTTTAGGCACAGAAATGACTTTAAACACACTTATTTTAGTTGACAAAGTCATAATTCTCATCCAACAGTCATTTACAGTCAAAAGATTAAATGTTAAAATTTCATCCATATTGACCATTTTGGGATCGTTCGACATGTCCGGAGTCATCGTTTTTCATCCGAAAATTGATTTTTTGGACTGTACCAAAAATGATTCAAAATGTCAATTGGATCGTGCCTCATTTTGAATAACCACTTTTTAAACCCTCACAGTGACCAAAATTGCCAATTTTACAGAGTTTTGCTTACACAAAAGCTTCAATTTTGACCCGTTTCAGGCACAGAAATGACTTTAAACACACTTATTTTAGTTGACAAAGTCATTATTCACATCCAACAGTCATTTAGAGTCAAAAGATTAAATGTTAAAATTTCATCCATATTGACCATTTTGGGAACGTTCGACAGGTCCGGAGTCATCGTTTTTCATCCGAAAATTGATTTTTTGGACTGTACCAAAAATGATTCAAAATGTCAATTGGATCGTGCCTCATGTTGAATAACCACTTTTTAAACCCTCACAGTGACCAAAATTGCCATTTTTACAGAGTTTTGATTACTCAAAAGCTTCAATTTTGACCCATTTCAGGCACAGAAATGACTTTAAACACACTTATTTTAGTTGACAAAGTCATAATTCAGATCCAACAGTCATTTACAGTCAAAAGATTAAATGTTAAAATTTCATCCATATTGACCATTTTGGGATCGTTCGACATGTCAGGAGTCATCGTTTTTCATCCGAAAATTGATTTTTTGGACTGTACAAAAATGATTCAAAATGTCAATTGGATCGTGCCTCATGTTGAATAACCACTTTTTAAACCCTCACAGTGACCAAAATTGCCATTTTTACAGAGTTTTGATTACTCAAAAGCTTCAATTTTTACCCCTTTGAGGCACAGAAATGACTTTAAACACACTTATTTTAGTTGACAAAGTCATAATTCACATCCAACAGTCATTTACAGTCAAAAGATTAAATGTTAAAATTTCATCCATATTGACCATTTTGGGATCGTTCGACATGTCCGGAGTCATCGTTTTTCATCCGAAAATTGATTTTTTGAACTGTACCAAAAATGATTCAAAATGTCAATTGGATCGTGCCTCATGTTGAATAACCACTTTTTAAACCCTCACAGTGACCAAAATTGCCAATTTTACACAGTTTTGCTTACTCAAAAGCTTCAATTTTGACCCATTTCAGGCACAGAAATGACTTTAAACACACTTATTTTAGTTGACAAAGCCATAATTCACATCCAACAGTCATTTAGAGTCAAAAGATTAAATGTTAAAATTTCATCATTATAGACCATTTTGGGAACGTTCGACAGGTCCGGAGTCATCGTTTTTCGTCTGAAAATTGATTTTTTGGACTGTACCAAAAATGATTCAAAATGTCAATTGGATCGTGCCTCATGTTGAATAACCACTTTTTAAACCCTCAGAGTGACCAAAATTGCCATTTTTACAGAGTTTTGCTTACTCAAAAGCTTCAATTTTGACCGATTTCAGGCACAGAAATGACTTTAAACACACTTATTTTAGTTGACAAAGTAATAATTCACATCCAACAGTCATTTAGAGTCAAAAGATTAAATGTTAAAATTTCATCATTATAGACCATTTTGGGAACGTTCGACAGGTCCGGAGTCATCGTTTTTCGTCTGAAAATTGATTTTTTGGACTGTACCAAAAATGATTCAAAATGTCAATTGGATCGTGCCTCATGTTGAATAACCACTTTTTAAACCCTCACAGTGACCAAAATTGCCATTTTTACAGAGTTTTGATTACTCAAAAGCATCAATTTTTACCCCTTTGAGGCACAGAAATGACTTTAAACACACTTATTTTAGTTGACAAAGTCATAATTCACATCCAACAGTCATTTACAGTCAAAAGATTAAATGTTAAAATTTCATCCATATTGACCATTTTGGGATCGTTCGACATGTCCGGAGTCATTGTTTTTCATCCGAAAATTGATTTTTTGGACTGTACCAAAAATGATTCAAAATGTCAATTGGATCGTGCCTCATGTTGAATAACCACTTTTTAAACCCTCACAGTGACCAAAATTGCCAATTTTACAAAGTTTTGCTTACTCAAAAGCTTCAATTTTGACCCGTTTCAGGCACAGAAATGACTTTAAACACACTTATTTTAGTTGACAAAGTCATTATTCACATCCAACAGTCATTTAGAGTCAAAAGATTAAATGTTAAAATTTCATCCATATTGACCATTTTGGGATCGTTCGACATGTCCGGAGTCATCGTTTTTCATCCGAAAATTGATTTTTTGGACTGTACCAAAAATGATTCAAAATGTCAATTGGATCGTGCCTCATGTTGAATAACCACTTTTTAAACCCTCACTGTGACCAAAATTGCCATTTTTACAGAGTTTTGATTACTCAAAAGCTTCAATTTTGACCCATTTCAGGCACAGAAATGACTTTAAACACACTTATTTTAGTTGACAAAGTCATAATTCACATCCAACAGTCATTTACAGTCAAAAGATTAAATGTTAAAATTTCATCCATATTGACCATTTTGGGATCGTTCGACATGTCCGGAGTCATCGTTTTTCGTCTGAAAATTGATTTTTTGGACTGTACCAAAAATGATTCAAAATGTCAATTGGATCGTGCCTCATGTTGAATAACCACTTTTTAAACCCTCAGAGTGACCAAAATTGCCATTTTTACAGAGTTTTGCTTACTCAAAAGCTTCAATTTTGATCCGTTTTAGGCACAGAAATGACTTTAAACACACTTATTTTAGTTGACAAAGTCATAATTCACATCCAACAGTCATTTACAGTCAAAAGATTAAATGTTAAAATTTCATCCATATTGACCATTTTGGGATCGTTCGACATGTCCGGAGTCATCGTTTTTCATCCGAAAATTAATTTTTTGGACTGTACCAAAAATAATTCAAAATGTCAATTGGATCGTGCCTCATTTTGAATAACCACTTTTTAAACCCTCACAGTGACCAAAATTGCCAATTTTACAGAGTTTTGCTTACACAAAAGCTTCAATTTTGACCCGTTTCAGGCACAGAAATGACTTTAAACACACTTATTTTAGTTGACAAAGTCATTATTCACATCCAACAGTCATTTAGAGTCAAAAGATTAAATGTTAAAATTTCATCCATATTGACCATTTTGGGAACGTTCGACAGGTCCGGAGTCATCGTTTTTCATCCGAAAATTGATTTTTTGGACTGTACCAAAAATGATTCAAAATGTCAATTGGATCGTGCCTCATGTTGAATAACCACTTTTTAAACCCTCACAGTGACCAAAATTGCCATTTTTACAGAGTTTTGATTACTCAAAAGCTTCAATTTTGACCCATTTCAGGCACAGAAATGACTTTAAACACACTTATTTTAGTTGACAAAGTCATAATTCAGATCCAACAGTCATTTACAGTCAAAAGATTAAATGTTAAAATTTCATCCATATTGACCATTTTGGGATCGTTCGACATGTCAGGAGTCATCGTTTTTCATCCGAAAATTGATTTTTTGGACTGTACCAAAAATGATTCAAAATGTCAATTGGATCGTGCCTCATGTTGAATAACCACTTTTTAAACCCTCACAGTGACCAAAATTGCCATTTTTACAGAGTTTTGATTACTCAAAAGCTTCAATTTTTACCCCTTTGAGGCACAGAAATGACTTTAAACACACTTATTTTAGTTGACAAAGTCATAATTCACATCCAACAGTCATTTACAGTCAAAAGATTAAATGTTAAAATTTCATCCATATTGACCATTTTGGGATCGTTCGACATGTCCGGAGTCATCGTTTTTCATCCGAAAATTGATTTTTTGAACTGTACCAAAAATGATTCAAAATGTCAATTGGATCGTGCCTCATGTTGAATAACCACTTTTTAAACCCTCACAGTGACCAAAATTGCCAATTTTACACAGTTTTGCTTACTCAAAAGCTTCAATTTTGACCCATTTCAGGCACAGAAATGACTTTAAACACACTTATTTTAGTTGACAAAGTAATAATTCACATCCAACAGTAATTTAGAGTCAAAAGATTAAATGTTAAAATTTCATCATTATAGACCATTTTGGGAACGTTCGACAGGTCCGGAGTCATCGTTTTTCGTCTGAAAATTGATTTTTTGGACTGTACCAAAAATGATTCAAAATGTCAATTGGATCGTGCCTCATGTTGAATAACCACTTTTTAAACCCTCACAGTGACCAAAATTGCCATTTTTACAGAGTTTTGATTACTCAAAAGCATCAATTTTGAGCCATTTGAGGCACAGAAATGACTTTAAACACACTTATTTTAGTTGACAAAGTCATAATTCACATCCAACAGTCATTTACAGTCAAAAGATTAAATGTTAAAATTTCATCCATATTGACCATTTTGGGATCGTTCGACATGTCCGGAGTCATCGTTTTTCATCCGAAAATAGATTTTTTGGACTGTACCAAAAATGATTCAAAATGTCAATTGGATCATGCCTCATGTTGAATAACCACTTTTTAAACCCTCACAGTGACCAAAATTGCCATTTTTACAGAGTTTTGATTACTCAAAAGCTTCAATTTTGAGCCATTTGAGGCACAGAAATGACTTTAAACACACTTATTTTAGTTGACAAAGTCATAATTCACATCCAACAGTCATTTACAGTCAAAAGATTAAATGTTAAAATTTCATCCATATTGACCATTTTGGGATCGTTCGACATGTCCGGAGTCATTGTTTTTCATCCGAAAATTGATTTTTTGGACTGTACCAAAAATGATTCAAAATGTCAATTGGATCGTGCCTCATGTTGAATAACCACTTTTTAAACCCTCACAGTGACCAAAATTGCCAATTTTACAAAGTTTTGCTTACTCAAAAGCTTCAATTTTGACCCGTTTCAGGCACAGAAATGACTTTAAACACACTTATTTTAGTTGACAAAGTCATTATTCACATCCAACAGTCATTTAGAGTCAAAAGATTAAATGTTAAAATTTCATCCATATTGACCATTTTGGGATCGTTCGACATGTCCGGAGTCATCGTTTTTCATCCGAAAATTGATTTTTTGGACTGTACCAAAAATGATTCAAAATGTCAATTGGATCGTGCCTCATGTTGAATAACCACTTTTTAAACCCTCACAGTGACCAAAATTGCCATTTTTACAGAGTTTTGATTACTCAAAAGCTTCAATTTTGACCCATTTCAGGCACAGAAATTACTTTAAACACACTTATTTTAGTTGACAAAGTCATAATTCACATCCAACAGTCATTTACAGTCAAAAGATTAAATGTTAAAATTTCATCCATATTGACCATTTTGGGATCGTTCGACATGTCCGGAGTCATCGTTTTTCATCCGAAAATTGATTTTTTGGACTGTACCAAAAATGATTCAAAATGTCAATTGGATCGTGCCTCATGTTGAATAACCACTTTTTAAACCCTCACAGTGACCAAAATTGCCATTTTTACAGAGTTTTGCTTACTCAAAAGCTTCAATTTTGACCCATTTCAGGCACAGAAATGACTTTAAACACACTTATTTTAGTTGACAAAGTCATAATTCACATCCAACAGTCATTTACAGTCAAAAGATTAAATGTTAAAATTTCATCCATATTGACCATTTTGGGATCGTTCGACATGTCCGGAGTCATCGTTTTTCATCCGAAAATAGATTTTTTGGACTGTACCAAAAATGATTCAAAATGTCAATTGGATCGTGCCTCATGTTGAATAACCACTTTTTAAACCCTCACATTCACCAAAATTGCCATTTTTACAGAGTTTTGACTACTCAAAAGCTTCAATTTTGACCCATTTCAGGCACAGAAATGACTTTAAACACACTTATTTTAGTTGACAAAGTCATAATTCACATCCAACAGTCATTTACAGTCAAAAGATTAAATGTTAAAATTTCATCCATATTGACCATTTTGGGATCGTTCGACATGTCCGGAGTCATCGTTTTTCATCCGAAAATTGATTTTTTGAACTGTACCAAAAATGATTCAAAATGTCAATTGGATCGTGCCTCATGTTGAATAACCACTTTTTAAACCCTCACAGTGACCAAAATTGCCAATTTTACAGAGTTTTGCTTACTCAAAAGCTTCAATTTTGACCCATTTCAGGCACAGAAATGACTTTAAACACACTTATTTTAGTTGACAAAGCCATAATTCACATCCAACAGTCATTTAGAGTCAAAAGATTAAATGTTAAAATTTCATCATTATAGACCATTTTGGGAACGTTCGACAGGTCCGGAGTCATCGTTTTTCGTCTGAAAATTGATTTTTTGGACTGTACCAAAAATGATTCAAAATGTCAATTGGATCGTGCCTCATGTTGAATAACCACTTTTTGAACCCTCAGAGTGACCAAAATTGCCATTTTTACAGAGTTTTGCTTACTCAAAAGCTTCAATTTTGATCCGTTTTAGGCACAGAAATGACTTTAAACACACTTATTTTAGTTGACAAAGTCATAATTCACATCCAACAGACATTTACAGTCAAAAGATTAAATGTTAAAATTTCATCCATATTGACCATTTTGGGATCGTTCGACATGTCCGGAGTCATCGTTTTTCATCCGAAAATTAATTTTTTGGACTGTACCAAAAATGATTCAAAATGTCAATTGGATCGTGCCTCATGTTGAATAACCACTTTTTAAACCCTCACAGTGACCAAAATTGCCATTTTTACAGAGTTTTGCTTACTCAAAAGCTTCAATTTTGACCCATTTCAGGCACAGAAATGACTTTAAACACACTTATTTTAGTTGACAAAGTCATAATTCACATCCAACAGTCATTTACAGTCAAAAGATTAAATGTTAAAATTTCATCCATATTGACCATTTTGGGATCGTTCGACATGTCCGGAGTCATCGTTTTTCATCCGAAAATTGATTTTTTGGACTGTACCAAAAATGATTCAAAATGTCAATTGGATCGTGCCTCATGTTGGATAACCACTTTTTAAACCCTCAGAGTGACCAAAATTGCCATTTTTACAGAGTTTTGCTTACTCAAAAGCTTCAATTTTGACCCATTTCAGGCACAGAAATGACTTTAAACACACTTATTTTAGTTGACAAAGTCATAATTCACATCCAACAGTCATTTACAGTCAAAAGATTAAATGTTAAAATTTCATCCATATTGACCATTTTGGGATCGTTCGACATGTCCGGAGTCATCGTTTTTCATCCGAAAATTGATTTTTTGAACTGTACCAAAAATGATTCAAAATGTCAATTGGATCGTGCCTCATGTTGAATAACCACTTTTTAAACCCTCACAGTGACCAAAATTGCCAATTTTACACAGTTTTGCTTACTCAAAAGCTTCAATTTTGACCCATTTCAGGCACAGAAATGACTTTAAACACACTTATTTTAGTTGACAAAGCCATAATTCACATCCAACAGTCATTTAGAGTCAAAAGATTAAATGTTAAAATTTCATCATTATAGACCATTTTGGGAACGTTCGACAGGTCCGGAGTCATCGTTTTTCGTCTGAAAATTGATTTTTTGGACTGTACCAAAAATGATTCAAAATGTCAATTGGATCGTGCCTCATGTTGAATAACCACTTTTTAAACCCTCAGAGTGACCAAAATTGCCATTTTTACAGAGTTTTGCTTACTCAAAAGTTTCAATTTTGACCCATTTCAGGCACAGAAATGACTTTAAACACACTTATTTTAGTTGACAAAGTAATAATTCACATCCAACAGTAATTTAGAGTCAAAAGATTAAATGTTAAAATTTCATCATTATAGACCATTTTGGGAACGTTCGACAGGTCCGGAGTCATCGTTTTTCGTCTGAAAATTGATTTTTTGGACTGTACCAAAAATGATTCAAAATGTCAATTGGATCGTGCCTCATGTTGAATAACCACTTTTTAAACCCTCACAGTGACCAAAATTGCCATTTTTACAGAGTTTTGATTACTCAAAAGCATCAATTTTTACCCCTTTGAGGCACAGAAATGACTTTAAACACACTTATTTTAGTTGACAAAGTCATAATTCACATCCAACAGTCATTTACAGTCAAAAGATTAAATGTTAAAATTTCATCCATATTGACCATTTTGGGATCGTTCGACATGTCCGGAGTCATCGTTTTTCATCCAAAAATAGATTTTTTGGACTGTACCAAAAATGATTCAAAATGTCAATTGGATCGTGCCTCATGTTGAATAACCACTTTTTAAACCCTCACAGTGACCAAAATTGCCATTTTTACAGAGTTTTGATTACTCAAAAGCTTCAATTTTGAGCCATTTGAGGCACAGAAATGACTTTAAACACACTTATTTTAGTTGACAAAGTCATAATTCACATCCAACAGTCATTTACAGTCAAAAGATTAAATGTTAAAATTTCATCCATATTGACCATTTTGGGATCGTTCGACATGTCCGGAGTCATCGTTTTTCATCCGAAAATTGATTTTTTGGACTGTACCAAAAATGATTCAAAATGTCAATTGGATCGTGCCTCATGTTGAATAACCACTTTTTAAACCCTCACAGTGACCAAAATTGCCATTTTTACAGAGTTTTGATTACTCAAAAGCATCAATTTTTACCCCTTTGAGGCACAGAAATGACTTTAAACACACTTATTTTAGTTGACAAAGTCATAATTCACATCCAACAGTCATTTACAGTCAAAAGATTAAATGTTAAAATTTCATCCATATTGACCATTTTGGGATCGTTCGACATGTCCGGAGTCATCGTTTTTCATCCAAAAATAGATTTTTTGGACTGTACCAAAAATGATTCAAAATGTCAATTGGATCGTGCCTCATGTTGAATAACCACTTTTTAAACCCTCACAGTGACCAAAATTGCCATTTTTACAGAGTTTTGATTACTCAAAAGCTTCAATTTTGAGCCATTTGAGGCACAGAAATGACTTTAAACACACTTATTTTAGTTGACAAAGTCATAATTCACATCCAACAGTCATTTACAGTCAAAAGATTAAATGTTAAAATTTCATCCATATTGACCATTTTGGGATCGTTCGACATGTCCGGAGTCATTGTTTTTCATCCGAAAATTGATTTTTTGGACTGTACCAAAAATGATTCAAAATGTCAATTGGATCGTGCCTCATGTTGAATAACCACTTTTTAAACCCTCACAGTGACCAAAATTGCCAATTTTACAAAGTTTTGCTTACTCAAAAGCTTCAATTTTGACCCGTTTCAGGCACAGAAATGACTTTAAACACACTTATTTTAGTTGACAAAGTCATTATTCACATCCAACAGTCATTTAGAGTCAAAAAATTAAATGTTAAAATTTCATCCATATTGACCATTTTGGGATCGTTCGACATGTCCGGAGTCATCGTTTTTCATCCGAAAATTGATTTTTTGGACTGTACCAAAAATGATTCAAAATGTCAATTGGATCGTGCCTCATGTTGAATAACCACTTTTTAAACCCTCACAGTGACCAAAATTGCCATTTTTACAGAGTTTTGATTACTCAAAAGCTTCAATTTTGACCCATTTCAGGCACAGAAATGACTTTAAACACACTTATTTTAGTTGACAAAGTCATAATTCACATCCAACAGTCATTTACAGTCAAAAGATTAAATGTTAAAATTTCATCCATATTGACCATTTTGGGATCGTTCGACATGTTCGGAGTCATCGTTTTTCATCCGAAAATTGATTTTTTGGACTGTACCAAAAATGATTCAAAATGTCAATTGGATCGTGCCTCATGTTGAATAACCACTTTTTAAACCCTCACAGTGACCAAAATTGCCATTTTTAAAGAGTTTTGCTTACTCAAAAGCTTCAATTTTGACCCATTTCAGGCACAGAAATGACTTTAAACACACTTATTTTAGTTGACAAAGTCATAATTCACATCCAACAGTCATTTACAGTCAAAAGATTAAATGTTAAAATTTCATCCATATTGACCATTTTGGGATCGTTCGACATGTCCGGAGTCATCGTTTTTCATCCGAAAATAGATTTTTTGGACTGTACCAAAAATGATTCAAAATGTCAATTGGATCGTGCCTCATGTTGAATAACCCCTTTTTAAACCCTCACAGTGACCAAAATTGCCATTTTTACAGAGTTTTGACTACTCAAAAGCTTCAATTTTGACCCATTTCAGGCACAGAAATGACTTTAAACACACTTATTTTAGTTGACAAAGTCATAATTCACATCCAACAGTCATTTACAGTCAAAAGATTAAATGTTAAAATTTCATCCATATTGACCATTTTGGGATCGTTCGACATGTCCGGAGTCATCGTTTTTCATCCGAAAATTGATTTTTTGAACTGTACCAAAAATGATTCAAAATGTCAATTGGATCGTGCCTCATGTTGAATAACCACTTTTTAAACCCTCACAGTGACCAAAATTGCCAATTTTACAGAGTTTTGCTTACTCAAAAGCTTCAATTTTGACCCATTTCAGGCACAGAAATGACTTTAAACACACTTATTTTAGTTGACAAAGCCATAATTCACATCCAACAGTCATTTAGAGTCAAAAGATTAAATGTTAAAATTTCATCATTATAGACCATTTTGGGAACGTTCGACAGGTCCGGAGTCATCGTTTTTCGTCTGAAAATTGATTTTTTGGACTGTACCAAAAATGATTCAAAATGTCAATTGGATCGTGCCTCATGTTGAATAACCACTTTTTAAACCCTCACAGTGACCAAAATTGCCATTTTTACAGAGTTTTGCTTACTCAAAAGCTTCAATTTTGACCCATTTCAGGCACAGAAATGACTTTAAACACACTTATTTTAGTTGACAAAGTCATAATTCACATCCAACAGTCATTTACAGTCAAAAGATTAAATGTTAAAATTTCATCCATATTGACCATTTTGGGATCGTTCGACATGTCCGGAGTCATCGTTTTTCATCCGAAAATTGATTTTTTGGACTGTACCAAAAATGATTCAAAATGTCAATTGGATCGTGCCTCATGTTGAATAACCACTTTTTAAACCCTCACAGTGACGAAAATTGCCATTTTTACAGAGTATTGCTTACTCAAAAGCTTCAATTTTGACCCATTTCAGGCACAGAAATGACTTTAAACACACTTATTTTAGTTGACAAAGTCATAATTCACATCCAACAGTCATTTACAGTCAAAAGATTAAATGTTAAAATTTCATCCATATTGACCATTTTGGGATCGTTCGACATGTCCGGAGTCATCGTTTTTCATCCGAAAATTGATTTTTTGAACTGTACCAAAAATGATTCAAAATGTCAATTGGATCGTGCCTCATGTTGAATAACCACTTTTTAAACCCTCACAGTGACCAAAATTGCCAATTTTACAGAGTTTTGCTTACTCAAAAGCTTCAATTTTGATCCGTTTTAGGCACAGAAATGACTTTAAACACACTTATTTTAGTTGACAAAGTCATAATTCACATCCAACAGTCATTTACAGTCAAAAGATTAAATGTTAAAATTTCATCCATATTGACCATTTTGGGATCGTTCGACATGTCCGGAGTCATCGTTTTTCATCCGAAAATTAATTTTTTGGACTGTACCAAAAATGATTCAAAATGTCAATTGGATCGTGCCTCATGTTGAATAACCACTTTTTAAACCCTCACAGTGACCAAAATTGCCATTTTTACAGAGTTTTGCTTACTCAAAAGCTTCAATTTTGACCCATTTCAGGCACAGAAATGACTTTAAACACACTTATTTTAGTTGACAAAGTCATAATTCACATCCAACAGTCATTTACAGTCAAAAGATTAAATGTTAAAATTTCATCCATATTGACCATTTTGGGATCGTTCGACATGTCCGGAGTCATCGTTTTTCATCCGAAAATTGATTTTTTGGACTGTACCAAAAATGATTCAAAATGTCAATTGGATCGTGCCTCATGTTGGATAACCACTTTTTAAACCCTCAGAGTGACCAAAATTGCCATTTTTACAGAGTTTTGCTTACTCAAAAGCTTCAATTTTGACCCATTTCAGGCACAGAAATGACTTTAAACACACTTATTTTAGTTGACAAAGTAATAATTCACATCCAACAGTCATTTAGAGTCAAAAGATTAAATGTTAAAATTTCATCATTATAGACCATTTTGGGAACGTTCGACAGGTCCGGAGTCATCGTTTTTCGTCTGAAAATTGATTTTTTGGACTGTACCAAAAATGATTCAAAATGTCAATTGGATCGTGCCTCATGTTGAATAACCACTTTTTAAACCCTCACAGTGACCAAAATTGCCATTTTTACAGAGTTTTGATTACTCAAAAGCATCAATTTTTACCCCTTTGAGGCACAGAAATGACTTTAAACACACTTATTTTAGTTGACAAAGTCATAATTCACATCCAACAGTCATTTACAGTCAAAAGATTAAATGTTAAAATTTCATCCATATTGACCATTTTGGGATCGTTCGACATGTCCGGAGTCATCGTTTTTCATCCGAAAATAGATTTTTTGGACTGTACCAAAAATGATTCAAAATGTCAATTGGATCGTGCCTCATGTTGAATAACCACTTTTTAAACCCTCACAGTGACCAAAATTGCCATTTTTACAGAGTTTTGCTTACTCAAAAGCTTCAATTTTGACCCATTTCAGGCACAGAAATGACTTTAAACACACTTATTTTAGTTGACAAAGTCATAATTCACATCCAACAGTCATTTACAATCAAAAGAATAAATGTTAAAATTTCATCCATATTGACCATTTTGGGATCGTTCGACATGTCCGGAGTCATCGTTTTTCATCCGAAAATTGATTTTTTGGACTGTACCAAAAATGATTCAAAATGTCAATTGGATCGTGCCTCATGTTGAATAACCACTTTTTAAACCCTCACAGTGACCAAAATTGCCATTTTTACAGAGTTTTGATTACTCAAAAGCTTCAATTTTTACCCCTTTGAGGCACAGAAATGACTTTAAACACACTTATTTTAGTTGACAAAGTCATAATTCACATCCAACAGTCATTTAGAGTCAAAAGATTAAATGGTAAAATTTCATCATTATAGACCATTTTGGGAACGTTCGACAGGTCCGGAGTCATCGTTTTTCGTCTGAAAATTGATTTTTTGGACTGTACCAAAAATGATTCAAAATGTCAATTGGATCGTGCCTCATGTTGAATTACCACTTTTTAAACCCTCACAGTGACCAAAATTGCCATTTTTACAGAGTTTTGATTACTCAAAAGCTTCAATTTTTACCCCTTTGAGGCACAGAAATGACTTTAAACACACTTATTTTAGTTGACAAAGTCATAATTCACATCCAACAGTCATTTACAGTCAAAAGATTAAATGTTAAAATTTTATCCATATTGACCATTGTGGGATCGTTCGACATGTCCGGAGTCATCGTTTTTCATCCGAAAATTGATTTTTTGGACTGTACCAAAAATGATTCAAAATGTCAATTGGATCGTGCCTCATGTTGAATAACCACTTTTTAAACCCTCACAGTGACCAAAATTGCCATTTTTACAGAGTTTTGATTACTCAAAAGCTTCCATTTTTACCCCTTTGAGGCACAGAAATGACTTTAAACACACTTATTTTAGTTGACAAAGTCATAATTCACATCCAACAGTCATTTACAGTCAAAAGATTAAATGTTAAAATTTCATCCATATTGACCATTTTGGGATCGTTCGACATGTCCGGAGTCATCGTTTTTCATCCGAAAATAGATTTTTTGGACTGTACCAAAAATGATTCAAAATGTCAATTGGATCGTGCCTTATGTTGAATAACCACTTTTTAAACCCTCAGAGTGACCAAAATTGCCAATTTTACAGAGTTTTGCTTACTCAAAAGCTTCAATTTTGACCCATTTCAGGCACAGAAATGACTTTAAACACACTTATTTTAGTTGACAAAGTCATAATTCACATCCAACAGTCATTTAGAGTCAAAAGATTAAATGTTAAAATTTCATCATTATAGACCATTTTGGGAACGTTCGACAGGTCCGGAGTCATCGTTTTTCGTCTGAAAATTGATTTTTTGGACTGTACCAAAAATGATTCAAAATGTCAATTGGATCGTGCCTCATGTTGAATAATCACTTTTTAAACCCTCAGAGTGACCAAAATTGCCAATTTTACAGAGTTTTGCTTACACAAAAGCTTCAATTTTGACCCGTTTCAGGCACAGAAATGACTTTAAACACACTTATTTTAGTTGACAAAGTCATTATTCACATCCAACAGTCATTTACAGTCAAAAGATTAAATGTTAAAATTTCATCCATATTGACCATTTTGGGATCGTTCGACATGTCCGGAGTCATCGTTTTTCATCCGAAAATTGATTTTTTGGACTGTACCAAAAATGATTCAAAATGTCAATTGGATCGTGCCTCATTTTGAATAACCACTTTTTAAACCCTCACAGTGACCAAAATTGCCAATTTTACAGAGTTTTGCTTACACAAAAGCTTCAATTTTGACCCGTTTCAGGCACAGAAATGACTTTAAACACACTTATTTTAGTTGACAAAGTCATAATTCACATCCAACAGTCATTTAGAGTCAAAAGATTAAATGTTAAAATTTCATCATTATAGACCATTTTGGGAACGTTCGACAGGTCCGGAGTCATCGTTTTTCGTCTGAAAATTGATTTTTTGGACTGTACCAAAAATGATTCAAAATGTCAATTGGATCGTGCCTCATGTTGAATAATCACTTTTTAAACCCTCAGAGTGACCAAAATTGCCAATTTTACAGAGTTTTGCTTACTCAAAAGCTTCAATTTTGATCCGTTTTAGGCACAGAAATGACTTTAAACACACTTATTTTAGTTGACAAAGTCATAATTCTCATCCAACAGTCATTTACAGTCAAAAGATTAAATGTTAAAATTTCATCCATATTGACCATTTTGGGATCGTTCGGCATGTCCGGAGTCATCGTTTTTCATCCGAAAATTGATTTTTTGGACTGTACCAAAAATGATTCAAAATGTCAATTGGATCGTGCCTCATTTTGAATAACCACTTTTTAAACCCTCACAGTGACCAAAATTGCCAATTTTACAGAGTTTTGCTTACACAAAAGCTTCAATTTTGACCCGTTTCAGGCACAGAAATGACTTTAAACACACTTATTTTAGTTGACAAAGTCATTATTCACATCCAACAGTCATTTAGAGTCAAAAGATTAAATGTTAAAATTTCATCCATATTGACCATTTTGGGAACGTTCGACAGGTCCGGAGTCATCGTTTTTCATCCGAAAATTGATTTTTTGGACTGTTCCAAAAATGATTCAAAATGTCAATTGGATCGTGCCTCATGTTGAATAACCACTTTTTAAACCCTCACAGTGACCAAAATTGCCATTTTTACAGAGTTTTGATTACTCAAAAGCTTCAATTTTGACCCATTTCAGGCACAGAAATGACTTTAAACACACTTATTTTAGTTGACAAAGTCATAATTCAGATCCAACAGTCATTTACAGTCAAAAGATTAAATGTTAAAATTTCATCCATATTGACCATTTTGGGATCGTTCGACATGTCAGGAGTCATCGTTTTTCATCCGAAAATTGATTTTTTGGACTGTACCAAAAATGATTCAAAATGTCAATTGGATCGTGCCTCATGTTGAATAACCACTTTTTAAACCCTCACAGTGACCAAAATTGCCATTTTTACAGAGTTTTGATTACTCAAAAGCTTCAATTTTTACCCCTTTGAGGCACAGAAATGACTTTAAACACACTTATTTTAGTTGACAAAGTCATAATTCACATCCAACAGTCATTTACAGTCAAAAGATTAAATGTTAAAATTTCATCCATATTGACCATTTTGGGATCGTTCGACATGTCCGGAGTCATCGTTTTTCATCCGAAAATTGATTTTTTGAACTGTACCAAAAATGATTCAAAATGTCAATTGGATCGTGCCTCATGTTGAATAACCACTTTTTAAACCCTCACAGTGACCAAAATTGCCATTTTTACAGAGTTTTGATTACTCAAAAGCTTCAATTTTGACCCATTTCAGGCACAGAAATGACTTTAAACACACTTATTTTAGTTGACAAAGCCATAATTCACATCCAACAGTCATTTAGAGTCAAAAGATTAAATGTTAAAATTTCATCATTATAGACCATTTTGGGAACGTTCGACAGGTCCGGAGTCATCGTTTTTCGTCTGAAAATTGATTTTTTGGACTGTACCAAAAATTATTCAAAATGTCAATTGGATCGTGCCTCATGTTGAATAACCACTTTTTAAACCCTCAGAGTGACCATAATTGCCATTTTTACAGAGTTTTGCTTACTCAAAAGCTTCAATTTTGACCCATTTCAGGCACAGAAATGACTTTAAACACACTTATTTTAGTTGACAAAGTAATAATTCACATCCAACAGTCATTTAGAGTCAAAAGATTAAATGTTAAAATTTCATCATTATAGACCATTTTGGGAACGTTCGACAGGTCCGGAGTCATCGTTTTTCGTCTGAAAATTGATTTTTTGGACTGTACCAAAAATGATTCAAAATGTCAATTGGATCGTGCCTCATGTTGAATAACCACTTTTTAAACCCTCACAGTGACCAAAATTGCCATTTTTACAGAGTTTTGATTACTCAAAAGCTTCAATTTTGAGCCATTTGAGGCACAGAAATGACTTTAAACACACTTATTTTAGTTGACAAAGTCATAATTCACATCCAACAGTCATTTACAGTCAAAAGATTAAATGTTAAAATTTCATCCATATTGACCATTTTGGGATCGTTCGACATGTCCGGAGTCATTGTTTTTCATCCGAAAATTGATTTTTTGGACTGTACCAAAAATGATTCAAAATGTCAATTGGATCGTGCCTCATGTTGAATAACCACTTTTTAAACCCTCACAGTGACCAAAATTGCCAATTTTACAAAGTTTTGCTTACTCAAAAGCTTCAATTTTGACCCGTTTCAGGCACAGAAATGACTTTAAACACACTTATTTTAGTTGACAAAGTCATTATTCACATCCAACAGTCATTTAGAGTCAAAAGATTAAATGTTAAAATTTCATCCATATTGACCATTTTGGGATCGTTCGACATGTCCGGAGTCATCGTTTTTCATCCGAAAATTGATTTTTTGGACTGTACCAAAAATGATTCAAAATGTCAATTGGATCGTGCCTCATGTTGAATAACCACTTTTTAAACCCTCACAGTGACCAAAATTGCCATTTTTACAGAGTTTTGCTTACTCAAAAGCTTCAATTTTGACCCATTTCAGGCACAAAAATGACTTTAAACACACTTATTTTAGTTGACAAAGTCATAATTCACATCCAACAGTCATTTACAGTCAAAAGATTAAATGGTAAAATTTCATCCATATTGACCATTTTGGGATCGTTCGACATGTCCGGAGTCATCGTTTTTCATCCGAAAATTGATTTTTTGGACTGTACCAAAAATGATTCAAAATGTCAAGTGGATCGTGCCTCATGTTGAATAACCACTTTTTAAACCCTCACAGTGACCAAAATTGCCATTTTTACAGAGTTTTGATTACTCAAAAGCTTCAATTTTGACCCATTTCAGGCACAGAAATGACTTTAAACACACTTATTTTAGTTGACAAAGTCATAATTCACATCCAACAGTCATTTACAGTCAAAAGATTAAATGTTAAAATTTCATCCATATTGACCATTTTGGGATCGTTCGACATGTCCGGAGTCATCGTTTTTCATCCGAAAATTGATTTTTTGAACTGTACCAAAAATGATTCAAAATGTCAATTGGATCGTGCCTCATGTTGAATAACCACTTTTTAAACCCTCACAGTGACCAAAATTGCCAATTTTACAGAGTTTTGCTTACTCAAAAGCTTCAATTTTGAGCCATTTGAGGCACAGAAATGACTTTAAACACACTTATTTTAGTTGACAAAGTCATAATTCACATCCAACAGTCATTTACAGTCAAAAGATTAAATGTTAAAATTTCATCCATATTGACCATTTTGGGATCGTTCGACATGTCCGGAGTCATTGTTTTTCATCCGAAAATTGATTTTTTGGACTGTACCAAAAATGATTCAAAATGTCAATTGGATCGTGCCTCATGTTGAATAACCACTTTTTAAACCCTCACAGTGACCAAAATTGCCAATTTTACAAAGTTTTGCTTACTCAAAAGCTTCAATTTTGACCCGTTTCAGGCACAGAAATGACTTTAAACACACTTATTTTAGTTGACAAAGTCATTATTCACATCCAACAGTCATTTAGAGTCAGAAGATTAAATGTTAAAATTTCATCCATATTGACCATTTTGGGATCGTTCGACATGTCCGGAGTCATCGTTTTTCATCCGAAAATTGATTTTTTGGACTGTACCAAAAATGATTCAAAATGTCAATTGGATCGTGCCTCATGTTGAATAACCACTTTTTAAACCCTCACAGTGACCAAAATTGCCATTTTTACAGAGTTTTGATTACTCAAAAGCTTCAATTTTGACCCATTTCAGGCACAGAAATGACTTTAAACACACTTATTTTAGTTGACAAAGTCATAATTCACATCCAACAGTCATTTACAGTCAAAAGATTAAATGTTAAAATTTCATCCATATTGACCATTTTGGGATCGTTCGACATGTCCGGAGTCATCGTTTTTCATACGAAAATTGATTTTTTGGACTGTACCAAAAATGATTCAAAATGTCAATTGGATCGTGCCTCATGTTGAATAACCACTTTTTAAACCCTCACAGTGACCAAAATTGCCATTTTTACAGAGTTTTGATTACTCAAAAGCTTCAATTTTGAGCCATTTGAGGCACAGAAATGACTTTAAACACACTTATTTTAGTTGACAAAGTCATAATTCACATCCAACAGTCATTTACAGTCAAAAGATTAAATGTTAAAATTTCATCCATATTGACCATTTTGGGATCGTTCGACATGTCCGGAGTCATTGTTTTTCATCCGAAAATTGATTTTTTGGACTGTACCAAAAATGATTCAAAATGTCAATTGGATCGTGCCTCATGTTGAATAACCACTTTTTAAACCCTCACAGTGACCAAAATTGCCAATTTTACAAAGTTTTGCTTACTCAAAAGCTTCAATTTTGACCCGTTTCAGGCACAGAAATGACTTTAAACACACTTATTTTAGTTGACAAAGTCATTATTCACATCCAACAGTCATTTAGAGTCAAAAGATTAAATGTTAAAATTTCATCCATATTGACCATTTTGGGATCGTTCGACATGTCCGGAGTCATCGTTTTTCATCCGAAAATTGATTTTTTGGACTGTACCAAAAATGATTCAAAATGTCAATTGGATCGTGCCTCATGTTGAATAACCACTTTTTAAACCCTCACAGTGACCAAAATTGCCATTTTTACAGAGTTTTGCTTACTCAAAAGCTTCAATTTTGACCCATTTCAGGCACAGAAATGACTTTAAACACACTTATTTTAGTTGACAAAGTCATAATTCACATCCAACAATCATTTACAGTCAAAAGATTAAATGTTAAAATTTCATCCATATTGACCATTTTGGGATCGTTCAACATGTCCGGAGTCATCGTTTTTCATCCGAAAATTGATTTTTTGGACTGTACCAAAAATGATTCAAAATGTCAATTGGATCGTGCCTCATGTTGAATAACCACTTTTTAAACCCTCACAGTGACCAAAATTGCCATTTTTACAGAGTTTTGCTTACTCAAAAGCTTCAATTTTGACCCATTTCAGGCACAAAAATGACTTTAAACACACTTATTTTAGTTGACAAAGTCATAATTCACATCCAACAGTCATTTACAGTCAAAAGATTAAATGTTAAAATTTCATCCATATTGACCATTTTGGGATCGTTCGACATGTCCGGAGTCATCGTTTTTCATCCGAAAATTGATTTTTTGGACTGTACCAAAAATGATTCAAAATGTCAATTGGATCGTGCCTCATGTTGAATAACCACTTTTTAAACCCTCACAGTGACCAAAATTGCCATTTTTACAGAGTTTTGATTACTCAAAAGCTTCAATTTTGACCCATTTCAGGCACAGAAATGACTTTAAACACACTTATTTTAGTTGACAAAGTCATAATTCACATCCAACAGTCATTTACAGTCAAAAGATTAAATGTTAAAATTTCATCCATATTGACCATTTTGGGATCGTTCGACATGTCCGGAGTCATCGTTTTTCATCCGAAAATTGATTTTTTGAACTGTACCAAAAATGATTCAAAATGTCAATTGGATCGTGCCTCATGTTGAATAACCACTTTTTAAACCCTCACAGTGACCAAAATTGCCAATTTTACAGAGTTTTGCTTACTCAAAAGCTTCAATTTTGACCCATTTCAGGCACAGAAATGACTTTAAACACACTTATTTTAGTTGACAAAGCCATAATTCACATCCAACAGTCATTTAGAGTCAAAAGATTAAATGTTAAAATTTCATCATTATAGACCATTTTGGGAACGTTCGACAGGTCCGGAGTCATCGTTTTTCGTCTGAAAATTGATTTTTTGGACTGTACCAAAAATGATTCAAAATGTCAATTGGATCGTGCCTCATGTTGAATAACCACTTTTTAAACCCTCAGAGTGACCAAAATTGCCATTTTTACAGAGTTTTGCTTACTCAAAAGCTTCAATTTTGATCCGTTTTAGGCACAGAAATGACTTTAAACACACTTATTTTAGTTGACAAAGTCATAATTCACATCCAACAGTCATTTACAGTCAAAAGATTAAATGTTAAAATTTCATCCATATTGACCATTTTGGGATCGTTCGACATGTCCGGATTCATCGTTTTTCATCCGAAAATTAATTTTTTGGACTGTACCAAAAATGATTCAAAATGTCAATTGGATTGTGCCTCATGTTGAATAATCACTTTTTAAACCCTCACAGTGACCAAAATTGCCATTTTTACAGAGTTTTGCTTACTCAAAAGCTTCAATTTTGACCCATTTCAGGCACAGAAATGACTTTAAACACACTTATTTTAGTTGACAAAGTCATAATTCACATCCAACAGTCATTTACAGTCAAAAGATTAAATGTTAACATTTCATCCATATTGACCATTTTGGGATCGTTCGACATGTCCGGAGTCATCGTTTTTCATCCGAAAATTGATTTTTTGGACTGTACCAAAAATGATTCAAAATGTCAATTGGATCGTGCCTCATGTTGAATAACCACTTTTTAAACCCTCACAGTGACCAAAATTGCCATTTTTACAGAGTTTTGATTACTCAAAAGCTTCAATTTTTACCCCTTTGAGGCACAGAAATGACTTTAAACACACTTATTTTAGTTGACAAAGTCATAATTCACATCCAACAGTCATTTACAGTCAAAAGATTAAATGTTAAAATTTCATCCATATTGACCATTTTGGGATCGTTCGACATGTCCGGAGTCATCGTTTTTCATCCGAAAATTGATTTTTTGGACTGTACCAAAAATGATTCAAAATGTCAATTGGATCGTGCCTCATGTTGAATAACCACTTTTTAAACCCTCACAGTGACCAAAATTGCCATTTTTACAGAGTTTTGATTACTCAAAAGCTTCAATTTTTACCCCTTTGAGGCACAGAAATGACTTTAAACACACTTATTTTAGTTGACAAAGTCATAATTCACATCCAACAGTCATTTACAGTCAAAAGATTAAATGTTAAAATTTCATCCATATTGACCATTTTGGGATCGTTCGACATGTCCGGAGTCATCGTTTTTCATCCGAAAATTGATTTTTTGAACTGTACCAAAAATGATTCAAAATGTCAATTGGATCGTGCCTCATGTTGAATAACCACTTTTTAAACCCTCACAGTGACCAAAATTGCCAATTTTACAGAGTTTTGCTTACTCAAAAGCTTCAATTTTGACCCATTTCAGGCACAGAAATGACTTTAAACACACTTATTTTAGTTGACAAAGCCATAATTCACATCCAACAGTCATTTAGAGTCAAAAGATTAAATGTTAAAATTTCATCATTATAGACCATTTTGGGAACGTTCGACAGGTCCGGAGTCATCGTTTGTCGTCTGAAAATTGATTTTTTGGACTGTACCAAAAATGATTCAAAATGTCAATTGGATCGTGCCTCATGTTGAATAACCACTTTTTAAACCCTCAGAGTGACCAAAATTGCCATTTTTACAGAGTTTTGCTTACTCAAAAGCTTCAATTTTGATCCGTTTTAGGCACAGAAATGACTTTAAACACACTTATTTTAGTTGACAAAGTCATAATTCACATCCAACAGTCATTTACAGTCAAAAGATTAAATGTTAAAATTTCATCCATATTGACCATTTTGGGATCGTTCGACATGTCCGGAGTCATCGTTTTTCATCCGAAAATTAATTTTTTGGACTGTACCAAAAATGATTCAAAATGTCAATTGGATCGTGCCTCATGTTGAATAACCACTTTTTAAACCCTCACAGTGACCAAAATTGCCATTTTTACAGAGTTTTGCTTACTCAAAAGCTTCAATTTTGACCCATTTCAGGCACAGAAATGACTTTAAACACACTTATTTTAGTTGACAAAGTCATAATTCACATCCAACAGTCATTTACAGTCAAAAGATTAAATGTTAAAATTTCATCCATATTGACCATTTTGGGATCGTTCGACATGTCCGGAGTCATCGTTTTTCATCCGAAAATTGATTTTTTGGACTGTACCAAAAATGATTCAAAATGTCAATTGGATCGTGCCTCATGTTGAATAACCACTTTTTAAACCCTCACAGTGACCAAAATTGCCATTTTTACAGAGTTTTGATTACTCAAAAGCTTCAATTTTTACCCCTTTGAGGCACAGAAATGACTTTAAACACACTTATTTTAGTTGACAAAGTCATAATTCACATCCAACAGTCATTTACAGTCAAAAGATTAAATGTTAAAATTTCATCCATATTGACCATTTTGGGATCGTTCGACATGTCCGGAGTCATCGTTTTTCATCCGAAAATTGATTTTTTGAACTGTACCAAAAATGATTCAAAATGTCAATTGGATCGTGCCTCATGTTGAATAACCACTTTTTAAACCCTCACAGTGACCAAAATTGCCAATTTTACAGAGTTTTGCTTACTCAAAAGCTTCAATTTTGACCCATTTCAGGCACAGAAATGACTTTAAACACACTTATTTTAGTTGACAAAGCCATAATTCACATCCAACAGTCATTTAGAGTCAAAAGATTAAATGTTAAAATTTCATCATTATAGACCATTTTGGGAACGTTCGACAGGTCCGGAGTCATCGTTTGTCGTCTGAAAATTGATTTTTTGGACTGTACCAAAAATGATTCAAAATGTCAATTGGATCGTGCCTCATGTTGAATAACCACTTTTTAAACCCTCAGAGTGACCAAAATTGCCATTTTTACAGAGTTTTGCTTACTCAAAAGCTTCAATTTTGATCCGTTTTAGGCACAGAAATGACTTTAAACACACTTATTTTAGTTGACAAAGTCATAATTCACATCCAACAGTCATTTACAGTCAAAAGATTAAATGTTAAAATTTCATCCATATTGACCATTTTGGGATCGTTCGACATGTCCGGAGTCATCGTTTTTCATCCGAAAATTAATTTTTTGGACTGTACCAAAAATGATTCAAAATGTCAATTGGATCGTGCCTCATGTTGAATAACCACTTTTTAAACCCTCACAGTGACCAAAATTGCCATTTTTACAGAGTTTTGCTTACTCAAAAGCTTCAATTTTGACCCATTTCAGGCACAGAAATGACTTTAAACACACTTATTTTAGTTGACAAAGTCATAATTCACATCCAACAGTCATTTACAGTCAAAAGATTAAATGTTAAAATTTCATCCATATTGACCATTTTGGGATCGTTCGACATGTCCGGAGTCATCGTTTTTCATCCGAAAATTGATTTTTTGGACTGTACCAAAAATGATTCAAAATGTCAATTGGATCGTGCCTCATGTTGAATAACCACTTTTTAAACCCTCACAGTGACCAAAATTGCCATTTTTACAGAGTTTTGATTACTCAAAAGCTTCAATTTTTACCCCTTTGAGGAACAGAAATGACTTTAAACACACTTATTTTAGTTGACAAAGTCATAATTCACATCCAACAGTCATTTACAGTCAAAAGATTAAATGTTAAAATTTCATCCATATTGACCATTTTGGGATCGTTCGACATGTCCGGAGTCATCGTTTTTCATCCGAAAATTGATTTTTTGAACTGTACCAAAAATGATTCAAAATGTCAATTGGATCGTGCCTCATGTTGAATAACCACTTTTTAAACCCTCACAGTGACCAAAATTGCCAATTTTACAGAGTTTTGCTTACTCAAAAGCTTCAATTTTGACCCATTTCAGGCACAGAAATGACTTTAAACACACTTATTTTAGTTGACAAAGCCATAATTCACATCCAACAGTCATTTAGAGTCAAAAGATTAAATGTTAAAATTTCATCATTATAGACCATTTTGGGAACGTTCGACAGGTCCGGAGTCATCGTTTTTCGTCTGAAAATTGATTTTTTGGACTGTACCAAAAATGATTCAAAATGTCAATTGGATCGTGCCTCATGTTGAATAACCACTTTTTAAACCCTCAGAGTGACCAAAATTGCCATTTTTACAGAGTTTTGCTTACTCAAAAGCTTCAATTTTGATCCGTTTTAGGCACAGAAATGACTTTAAACACACTTATTTTAGTTGACAAAGTCATAATTCTCATCCAACAGTCATTTACAGTCAAAAGATTAAATGTTAAAATTTCATCCATATTGACCATTTTGGGATCGTTCGACATGTCCGGAGTCATCGTTTTTCATCCGAAAATTGATTTTTTGGACTGTACCAAAAATGATTCAAAATGTCAATTGGATCGTGCCTCATTTTGAATAACCACTTTTTAAACCCTCACAGTGACCAAAATTGCCAATTTTACAGAGTTTTGCTTACACAAAAGCTTCAATTTTGACCCGTTTCAGGCACAGAAATGACTTTAAACACACTTATTTTAGTTGACAAAGTCATTATTCACATCCAACAGTCATTTAGAGT
Source organism: Lissotriton vulgaris (assembly GCF_964263255.1). NCBI lineage: Eukaryota > Metazoa > Chordata > Amphibia > Caudata > Salamandridae > Lissotriton > Lissotriton vulgaris. The sequence continues at coordinate 219,762 of NW_028248434.1, forward strand.
CAAAAGATTAAATGTTAAAATTTCATCCATATTGACCATTTTGGGATCGTTCGACATGTCCGGAGTCATCGTTTTTCATCCGAAAATTTTTTTTTTGGACTGTACCAAAAATGATTCAAAATGTCAATTGGATCGTGCCTCATGTTGAATAACCACTTTTTAAACCCTCACAGTGATCAAAATTGCCATTTTTACAGAGTTTTGATTACTCAAAAGCTTCAATTTTGACCCATTTCAGGCACAGAAATGACGTTAAACACACCTATTTTAGTTGACAAAGTCATAATTCACACCCAACAGTCATTTACAGTCAAAAGATTAAATGTTAAAATTTCATCCATATTGACCATTTTGGGATCGTTCGACATGTCCGGAGTCATCGTTTTTCATCCGAAAATTGATTTTTTGGACTGTACCAAAAATGATTCAAAATGTCAATTGGATCGTGCCTCATGTTGAATAACCACTATTTAAACCCTCACAGTGACCAAAATTGCCATTTTTACAGAGTTTTGCTTACTCAAAAGCTTCAATTTTGACCCATTTCAGGCACAGAAATGACTTTAAACACACTTATTTTAGTTGACAAAGTCATAATTCACATCCAACAATCATTTACAGTCAAAAGATTAAATGTTAAAATTTCATCCATATTGACCATTTTGGGATCGTTCAACATGTCCGGAGTCATCGTTTTTCATCCGAAAATTGATTTTTTGGACTGTACCAAAAATGATTCAAAATGTCAATTGGATCGTGCCTCATGTTGAATAACCACTTTTTAAACCCTCACAGTGACCAAAATTGCCATTTTTACAGAGTTTTGCTTACTCAAAAGCTTCAATTTTGACCCATTTCAGGCACAAAAATGACTTTAAACACACTTATTTTAGTTGACAAAGTCATAATTCACATCCAACAGTCATTTACAGTCAAAAGATTAAATGTTAAAATTTCATCCATATTGACCATTTTGGGATCGTTCGACATGTCCGGAGTCATCGTTTTTCATCCGAAAATTGATTTTTTGGACTGTACCAAAAATGATTCAAAATGTCAATTGGATCGTGCCTCATGTTGAATAACCACTTTTTAAACCCTCACAGTGACCAAAATTGCCATTTTTACAGAGTTTTGATTACTCAAAAGCTTCAATTTTGACCCATTTCAGGCACAGAAATGACTTTAAACACACTTATTTTAGTTGACAAAGTCATAATTCACATCCAACAGTCATTTACAGTCAAAAGATTAAATGTTAAAATTTCATCCATATTGACCATTTTGGGATCGTTCGACATGTCCGGAGTCATCGTTTTTCATCCGAAAATTGATTTTTTGAACTGTACCAAAAATGATTCAAAATGTCAATTGGATCGTGCCTCATGTTGAATAACCACTTTTTAAACCCTCACAGTGACCAAAATTGCCAATTTTACAGAGTTTTGCTTACTCAAAAGCTTCAATTTTGACCCATTTCAGGCACAGAAATGACTTTAAACACACTTATTTTAGTTGACAAAGCCATAATTCACATCCAACAGTCATTTAGAGTCAAAAGATTAAATGTTAAAATTTCATCATTATAGACCATTTTGGGAACGTTCGACAGGTCCGGAGTCATCGTTTTTCGTCTGAAAATTGATTTTTTGGACTGTACCAAAAATGATTCAAAATGTCAATTGGATCGTGCCTCATGTTGAATAACCACTTTTTAAACCCTCAGAGTGACCAAAATTGCCATTTTTACAGAGTTTTGCTTACTCAAAAGCTTCAATTTTGATCCGTTTTAGGCACAGAAATGACTTTAAACACACTTATTTTAGTTGACAAAGTCATAATTCACATCCAACAGTCATTTACAGTCAAAAGATTAAATGTTAAAATTTCATCCATATTGACCATTTTGGGATCGTTCGACATGTCCGGAGTCATCGTTTTTCATCCGAAAATTAATTTTTTGGACTGTACCAAAAATGATTCAAAATGTCAATTGGATCGTGCCTCATGTTGAATAACCACTTTTTAAACCCTCACAGTGACCAAAATTGCCATTTTTACAGAGTTTTGCTTACTCAAAAGCTTCAATTTTGACCCATTTCAGGCACAGAAATGACTTTAAACACACTTATTTTAGTTGACAAAGTCATAATTCACATCCAACAGTCATTTACAGTCAAAAGATTAAATGTTAAAATTTCATCCATATTGACCATTTTGGGATCGTTCGACATGTCCGGAGTCATCGTTTTTCATCCGAAAATTGATTTTTTGGACTGTACCAAAAATGATTCAAAATGTCAATTGGATCGTGCCTCATGTTGAATAACCACTTTTTAAACCCTCACAGTGACCAAAATTGCCATTTTTACAGAGTTTTGATTACTCAAAAGCTTCAATTTTTACCCCTTTGAGGAACAGAAATGACTTTAAACACACTTATTTTAGTTGACAAAGTCATAATTCACATCCAACAGTCATTTACAGTCAAAAGATTAAATGTTAAAATTTCATCCATATTGACCATTTTGGGATCGTTCGACATGTCCGGAGTCATCGTTTTTCATCCGAAAATTGATTTTTTGAACTGTACCAAAAATGATTCAAAATGTCAATTGGATCGTGCCTCATGTTGAATAACCACTTTTTAAACCCTCACAGTGACCAAAATTGCCAATTTTACAGAGTTTTGCTTACTCAAAAGCTTCAATTTTGATCCGTTTTAGGCACAGAAATGACTTTAAACACACTTATTTTAGTTGACAAAGTCATAATTCTCATCCAACAGTCATTTACAGTCAAAAGATTAAATGTTAAAATTTCATCCATATTGACCATTTTGGGATCGTTCGACATGTCCGGAGTCATCGTTTTTCATCCGAAAATTGATTTTTTGGACTGTACCAAAAATGATTCAAAATGTCAATTGGATCGTGCCTCATTTTGAATAACCACTTTTTAAACCCTCACAGTGACCAAAATTGCCAATTTTACAGAGTTTTGCTTACACAAAAGCTTCAATTTTGACCCGTTTCAGGCACAGAAATGACTTTAAACACACTTATTTTAGTTGACAAAGTCATTATTCACATCCAACAGTCATTTAGAGTCAAAAGATTAAATGTTAAAATTTCATCCATATTGACCATTTTGGGATCGTTCGACATGTCCGGAGTCATCGTTTTTCATCCGAAAATTTTTTTTTTGGACTGTACCAAAAATGATTCAAAATGTCAATTGGATCGTGCCTCATGTTGAATAACCACTTTTTAAACCCTCACAGTGATCAAAATTGCCATTTTTACAGAGTTTTGATTACTCAAAAGCTTCAATTTTGACCCATTTCAGGCACAGAAATGACGTTAAACACACCTATTTTAGTTGACAAAGTCATAATTCACACCCAACAGTCATTTACAGTCAAAAGATTAAATGTTAAAATTTCATCCATATTGACCATTTTGGGATCGTTCGACATGTCCGGAGTCATCGTTTTTCATCCGAAAATTGATTTTTTGGACTGTACCAAAAATGATTCAAAATGTCAATTGGATCGTGCCTCATGTTGAATAACCACTTTTTAAACCCTCACAGTGACCAAAATTGCCATTTTTACAGAGTTTTGCTTACTCAAAAGCTTCAATTTTGACCCATTTCAGGCACAGAAATGACTTTAAACACACTTATTTTAGTTGACAAAGTCATAATTCACATCCAACAGTCATTTACAGTCAAAAGATTAAATGTTAAAATTTCATCCATATTGACCATTTTGGGATCGTTCGACATGTCCGGAGTCATCGTTTTTCATCCGAAAATTGATTTTTTGGACTGTACCAAAAATGATTCAAAATGTCAATTGGATCGTGCCTCATGTTGAATAACCACTTTTTAAACCCTCACAGTGACCAAAATTGCCATTTTTACAGAGTTTTGCTTACTCAAAAGCTTCAATTTTGACCCATTTCAGGCACAGAAATGACTTTAAACACACTTATTTTAGTTGACAAAGTCATAATTCACATCCAACAGTCATTTACAGTCAAAAGATTAAATGTTAAAATTTCATCCATATTGACCATTTTGGGATCGTTCGACATGTCAGGAGTCATCGTTTTTCATACGAAAATTGATTTTTTGGACTGTACCAAAAATGATTCAAAATGTCAATTGGATCGTGCCTCATGTTGAATAACCACTTTTTAAACCCTCACAGTGACCAAAATTGCCATTTTTACAGAGTTTTGATTACTCAAAAGCTTCAATTTTGAGCCATTTGAGGCACAGAAATGACTTTAAACACACTTATTTTAGTTGACAAAGTCATAATTCACATCCAACAGTCATTTACAGTCAAAAGATTAAATGTTAAAATTTCATCCATATTGACCATTTTGGGATCGTTCGACATGTCCGGAGTCATTGTTTTTCATCCGAAAATTGATTTTTTGGACTGTACCAAAAATGATTCAAAATGTCAATTGGATCGTGCCTCATGTTGAATAACCACTTTTTAAACCCTCACAGTGACCAAAATTGCCAATTTTACAAAGTTTTGCTTACTCAAAAGCTTCAATTTTGACCCGTTTCAGGCACAGAAATGACTTTAAACACACTTATTTTAGTTGACAAAGTCATTATTCACATCCAACAGTCATTTAGAGTCAAAAGATTAAATGTTAAAATTTCATCCATATTGACCATTTTGGGATCGTTCGACATGTCCGGAGTCATCGTTTTTCATCCGAAAATTGATTTTTTGGACTGTACCAAAAATGATTCAAAATGTCAATTGGATCGTGCCTCATGTTGAATAACCACTTTTTAAACCCTCACAGTGACCAAAATTGCCAATTTTACAGAGTTTTGCTTACTCAAAAGCTTCAATTTTGACCCGTTTCAGGCACAGAAATGACTTTAAACACACTTATTTTAGTTGACAAAGTCATTATTCACATCCAACAGTCATTTAGAGTCAAAAGATTAAATGTTAAAATTTCATCCATATTGACCATTTTGGGATCGTTCGACATGTCCGGAGTCATCGTTTTTCATCCGAAAATTTTTTTTTTGGACTGTACCAAAAATGATTCAAAATGTCAATTGGATCGTGCCTCATGTTGAATAACCACTTTTTAAACCCTCACAGTGATCAAAATTGCCATTTTTACAGAGTTTTGATTACTCAAAAGCTTCAATTTTGACCCATTTCAGGCACAGAAATGACGTTAAACACACCTATTTTAGTTGACAAAGTCATAATTCACACCCAACAGTCATTTACAGTCAAAAGATTAAATGTTAAAATTTCATCCATATTGACCATTTTGGGATCGTTCGACATGTCCGGAGTCATCGTTTTTCATCCGAAAATTGATTTTTTGGACTGTACCAAAAATGATTCAAAATGTCAATTGGATCGTGCCTCATGTTGAATAACCACTTTTTAAACCCTCACAGTGACCAAAATTGCCATTTTTACAGAGTTTTGCTTACTCAAAAGCTTCAATTTTGACCCATTTCAGGCACAGAAATGACTTTAAACACACTTATTTTAGTTGACAAAGTCATAATTCACATCCAACAGTCATTTACAGTCAAAAGATTAAATGTTAAAATTTCATCCATATTGACCATTTTGGGATCGTTCGACATGTCCGGAGTCATCGTTTTTCATCCGAAAATTGATTTTTTGGACTGTACCAAAAATGATTCAAAATGTCAATTGGATCGTGCCTCATGTTGAATAACCACTTTTTAAACCCTCACAGTGACCAAAATTGCCATTTTTACAGAGTTTTGCTTACTCAAAAGCTTCAATTTTGACCCATTTCAGGCACAGAAATGACTTTAAACACACTTATTTTAGTTGACAAAGTCATAATTCACATCCAACAGTCATTTACAGTCAAAAGATTAAATGTTAAAATTTCATCCATATTGACCATTTTGGGATCGTTCGACATGTCAGGAGTCATCGTTTTTCATACGAAAATTGATTTTTTGGACTGTACCAAAAATGATTCAAAATGTCAATTGGATCGTGCCTCATGTTGAATAACCACTTTTTAAACCCTCACAGTGACCAAAATTGCCATTTTTACAGAGTTTTGATTACTCAAAAGCTTCAATTTTGAGCCATTTGAGGCACAGAAATGACTTTAAACACACTTATTTTAGTTGACAAAGTCATAATTCACATCCAACAGTCATTTACAGTCAAAAGATTAAATGTTAAAATTTCATCCATATTGACCATTTTGGGATCGTTCGACATGTCCGGAGTCATTGTTTTTCATCCGAAAATTGATTTTTTGGACTGTACCAAAAATGATTCAAAATGTCAATTGGATCGTGCCTCATGTTGAATAACCACTTTTTAAACCCTCACAGTGACCAAAATTGCCAATTTTACAAAGTTTTGCTTACTCAAAAGCTTCAATTTTGACCCGTTTCAGGCACAGAAATGACTTTAAACACACTTATTTTAGTTGACAAAGTCATTATTCACATCCAACAGTCATTTAGAGTCAAAAGATTAAATGTTAAAATTTCATCCATATTGACCATTTTGGGATCGTTCGACATGTCCGGAGTCATCGTTTTTCATCCGAAAATTGATTTTTTGGACTGTACCAAAAATGATTCAAAATGTCAATTGGATCGTGCCTCATGTTGAATAACCACTTTTTAAACCCTCACAGTGACCAAAATTGCCAATTTTACAGAGTTTTGCTTACTCAAAAGCTTCAATTTTGACCCATTTCAGGCACAGAAATGACTTTAAACACACTTATTTTAGTTGACAAAGCCATAATTCACATCCAACAGTCATTTAGAGTCAAAAGATTAAATGTTAAAATTTCATCATTATAGACCATTTTGGGAACGTTCGACAGGTCCGGAGTCATCGTTTTTCGTCTGAAAATTGATTTTTTGGACTGTACCAAAAATGATTCAAAATGTCAATTGGATCGTGCCTCATGTTGAATAACCACTTTTTAAACCCTCTGAGTGACCAAAATTGCCATTTTTACAGAGTTTTGCTTACTCAAAAGCTTCAATTTTGATCCGTTTTAGGCACAGAAATGACTTTAAACACACTTATTTTAGTTGACAAAGTCATAATTCACATCCAACAGTCATTTACAGTCAAAAGATTAAATGTTAAAATTTCATCCATATTGACCATTTTGGGATCGTTCGACATGTCCGGAGTCATCGTTTTTCATCCGAAAATTAATTTTTTGGACTGTACCAAAAATGATTCAAAATGTCAATTGGATCGTGCCTCATGTTGAATAACCACTTTTTAAACCCTCACAGTGACCAAAATTGCCATTTTTACAGAGTTTTGCTTACTCAAAAGCTTCAATTTTGACCCATTTCAGGCACAGAAATGACTTTAAACACACTTATTTTAGTTGACAAAGTCATAATTCACATCCAACAGTCATTTACAGTCAAAAGATTAAATGTTAAAATTTCATCCATATTGACCATTTTGGGATCGTTCGACATGTCCGGAGTCATCGTTTTTCATCCGAAAATTGATTTTTTGGACTGTACCAAAAATGATTCAAAATGTCAATTGGATCGTGCCTCATGTTGAATAACCACTTTTTAAACCCTCACAGTGACCAAAATTGCCATTTTTACAGAGTTTTGATTACTCAAAAGCTTCAATTTTTACCCCTTTGAGGCACAGAAATGACTTTAAACACACTTATTTTAGTTGACAAAGTCATAATTCACATCCAACAGTCATTTACAGTCAAAAGATTAAATGTTAAAATTTCATCCATATTGACCATTTTGGGATCGTTCGACATGTCCGGAGTCATCGTTTTTCATCCGAAAATTGATTTTTTGAACTGTACCAAAAATGATTCAAAATGTCAATTGGATCGTGCCTCATGTTGAATAACCACTTTTTAAACCCTCACAGTGACCAAAATTGCCAATTTTACAGAGTTTTGCTTACTCAAAAGCTTCAATTTTGACCCATTTCAGGCACAGAAATGACTTTAAACACACTTATTTTAGTTGACAAAGCCATAATTCACATCCAACAGTCATTTAGAGTCAAAAGATTAAATGTTAAAATTTCATCATTATAGACCATTTTGGGAACGTTCGACAGGTCCGGAGTCATCGTTTTTCGTCTGAAAATTGATTTTTTGGACTGTACCAAAAATGATTCAAAATGTCAATTGGATCGTGCCTCATGTTGAATAACCACTTTTTAAACCCTCAGAGTGACCAAAATTGCCATTTTTACAGAGTTTTGCTTACTCAAAAGCTTCAATTTTGATCCGTTTTAGGCACAGAAATGACTTTAAACACACTTATTTTAGTTGACAAAGTCATAATTCACATCCAACAGTCATTTACAGTCAAAAGATTAAATGTTAAAATTTCATCCATATTGACCATTTTGGGATCGTTCGACATGTCCGGAGTCATCGTTTTTCATCCGAAAATTAATTTTTTGGACTGTACCAAAAATGATTCAAAATGTCAATTGGATCGTGCCTCATGTTGAATAACCACTTTTTAAACCCTCACAGTGACCAAAATTGCCATTTTTACAGAGTTTTGCTTACTCAAAAGCTTCAATTTTGACCCATTTCAGGCACAGAAATGACTTTAAACACACTTATTTTAGTTGACAAAGTCATAATTCACATCCAACAGTCATTTACAGTCAAAAGATTAAATGTTAAAATTTCATCCATATTGACCATTTTGGGATCGTTCGACATGTCCGGAGTCATCGTTTTTCATCCGAAAATTGATTTTTTGGACTGTACCAAAAATGATTCAAAATGTCAATTGGATCGTGCCTCATGTTGAATAACCACTTTTTAAACCCTCACAGTGACCAAAATTGCCATTTTTACAGAGTTTTGATTACTCAAAAGCTTCAATTTTTACCCCTTTGAGGCACAGAAATGACTTTAAACACACTTATTTTAGTTGACAAAGTCATAATTCACATCCAACAGTCATTTACAGTCAAAAGATTAAATGTTAAAATTTCATCCATATTGACCATTTTGGGATCGTTCGACATGTCCGGAGTCATCGTTTTTCATCCGAAAATTGATTTTTTGAACTGTACCAAAAATGATTCAAAATGTCAATTGGATCGTGCCTCATGTTGAATAACCACTTTTTAAACCCTCACAGTGACCAAAATTGCCAATTTTACAGAGTTTTGCTTACTCAAAAGCTTCAATTTTGACCCATTTCAGGCACAGAAATGACTTTAAACACACTTATTTTAGTTGACAAAGCCATAATTCACATCCAACAGTCATTTAGAGTCAAAAGATTAAATGTTAAAATTTCATCATTATAGACCATTTTGGGAACGTTCGACAGGTCCGGAGTCATCGTTTTTCGTCTGAAAATTGATTTTTTGGACTGTACCAAAAATGATTCAAAATGTCAATTGGATCGTGCCTCATGTTGAATAACCACTTTTTAAACCCTCAGAGTGACCAAAATTGCCATTTTTACAGAGTTTTGCTTACTCAAAAGCTTCAATTTTGATCCGTTTTAGGCACAGAAATGACTTTAAACACACTTATTTTAGTTGACAAAGTCATAATTCACATCCAACAGTCATTTACAGTCAAAAGATTAAATGTTAAAATTTCATCCATATTGACCATTTTGGGATCGTTCGACATGTCCGGATTCATCGTTTTTCATCCGAAAATTAATTTTTTGGACTGTACCAAAAATGATTCAAAATGTCAATTGGATTGTGCCTCATGTTGAATAATCACTTTTTAAACCCTCACAGTGACCAAAATTGCCATTTTTACAGAGTTTTGCTTACTCAAAAGCTTCAATTTTGACCCATTTCAGGCACAGAAATGACTTTAAACACACTTATTTTAGTTGACAAAGTCATAATTCACATCCAACAGTCATTTACAGTCAAAAGATTAAATGTTAAAATTTCATCCATATTGACCATTTTGGGATCGTTCGACATGTCCGGAGTCATCGTTTTTCATCCGAAAATTGATTTTTTGGACTGTACCAAAAATGATTCAAAATGTCAATTGGATCGTGCCTCATGTTGAATAACCACTTTTTAAACCCTCACAGTGACCAAAATTGCCATTTTTACAGAGTTTTGATTACTCAAAAGCTTCAATTTTTACCCCTTTGAGGCACAGAAATGACTTTAAACACACTTATTTTAGTTGACAAAGTCATAATTCACATCCAACAGTCATTTACAGTCAAAAGATTAAATGTTAAAATTTCATCCATATTGACCATTTTGGGATCGTTCGACATGTCCGGAGTCATCGTTTTTCATCCGAAAATTGATTTTTTGAACTGTACCAAAAATGATTCAAAATGTCAATTGGATCGTGCCTCATGTTGAATAACCACTTTTTAAACCCTCACAGTGACCAAAATTGCCAATTTTACAGAGGTTTGCTTACTCAAAAGCTTCAATTTTGACCCATTTCAGGCACAGAAATGACTTTAAACACACTTATTTTAGTTGACAAAGCCATAATTCACATCCAACAGTCATTTAGAGTCAAAAGATTAAATGTTAAAATTTCATCATTATAGACCATTTTGGGAACGTTCGACAGGTCCGGAGTCATCGTTTTTCGTCTGAAAATTGATTTTTTGGACTGTACCAAAAATGATTCAAAATGTCAATTGGATCGTGCCTCATGTTGAATAACCACTTTTTAAACCCTCAGAGTGACCAAAATTGCCATTTTTACAGAGTTTTGCTTACTCAAAAGCTTCAATTTTGATCCGTTTTAGGCACAGAAATGACTTTAAACACACTTATTTTAGTTGACAAAGTCATAATTCACATCCAACAGTCATTTACAGTCAAAAGATTAAATGTTAAAATTTCATCCATATTGACCATTTTGGGATCGTTCGACATGTCCGGAGTCATCGTTTTTCATCCGAAAATTAATTTTTTGGACTGTACCAAAAATGATTCAAAATGTCAATTGGATCGTGCCTCATGTTGAATAACCACTTTGCAAACCCTCACAGTGACCAAAATTGCCATTTTTACAGAGTTTTGCTTACTCAAAAGCTTCAATTTTGACCCATTTCAGGCACAGAAATGACTTTAAACACACTTATTTTAGTTGACAAAGTCATAATTCACATCCAACAGTCATTTACAGTCAAAAGATTAAATGTTAAAATTTCATCCATATTGACCATTTTGGGATCGTTCGACATGTCCGGAGTCATCGTTTTTCATCCGAAAATTGATTTTTTGGACTGTACCAAAAATGATTCAAAATGTCAATTGGATCGTGCCTCATGTTGAATAACCACTTTTTAAACCCTCACAGTGACCAAAATTGCCATTTTTACAGAGTTTTGATTACTCAAAAGCTTCAATTTTTACCCCTTTGAGGCACAGAAATGACTTTAAACACACTTATTTTAGTTGACAAAGTCATAATTCACATCCAACAGTCATTTACAGTCAAAAGATTAAATGTTAAAATTTCATCCATATTGACCATTTTGGGATCGTTCGACATGTCCGGAGTCATCGTTTTTCATCCGAAAATTGATTTTTTGAACTGTACCAAAAATGATTCAAAATGTCAATTGGATCGTGCCTCATGTTGAATAACCACTTTTTAAACCCTCACAGTGACCAAAATTGCCAATTTTACAGAGTTTTGCTTACTCAAAAGCTTCAATTTTGACCCATTTCAGGCACAGAAATGACTTTAAACACACTTATTTTAGTTGACAAAGCCATAATTCACATCCAACAGTCATTTAGAGTCAAAAGATTAAATGTTAAAATTTCATCATTATAGACCATTTTGGGAACGTTCGACAGGTCCGGAGTCATCGTTTTTCGTCTGAAAATTGATTTTTTGGACTGTACCAAAAATGATTCAAAATGTCAATTGGATCGTGCCTCATGTTGAATAACCACTTTTTAAACCCTCAGAGTGACCAAAATTGCCATTTTTACAGAGTTTTGCTTACTCAAAAGCTTCAATTTTGATCCGTTTTAGGCACAGAAATGACTTTAAACACACTTATTTTAGTTGACAAAGTCATAATTCACATCCAACAGTCATTTACAGTCAAAAGATTAAATGTTAAAATTTCATCCATATTGACCATTTTGGGATCGTTCGACATGTCCGGAGTCATCGTTTTTCATCCGAAAATTAATTTTTTGGACTGTACCAAAAATGATTCAAAATGTCAATTGGATCGTGCCTCATGTTGAATAACCACTTTTTAAACCCTCACAGTGACCAAAATTGCCATTTTTACAGAGTTTTGCTTACTCAAAAGCTTCAATTTTGACCCATTTCAGGCACAGAAATGACTTTAAACACACTTATTTTAGTTGACAAAGTCATAATTCACATCCAACAGTCATTTACAGTCAAAAGATTAAATGTTAAAATTTCATCCATATTGACCATTTTGGGATCGTTCGACATGTCCGGAGTCATCGTTTTTCATCCGAAAATTGATTTTTTGGACTGTACCAAAAATGATTCAAAATGTCAATTGGATCGTGCCTCATGTTGAATAACCACTTTTTAAACCCTCACAGTGACCAAAATTGCCATTTTTACAGAGTTTTGATTACTCAAAAGCTTCAATTTTTACCCCTTTGAGGAACAGAAATGACTTTAAACACACTTATTTTAGTTGACAAAGTCATAATTCACATCCAACAGTCATTTACAGTCAAAAGATTAAATGTTAAAATTTCATCCATATTGACCATTTTGGGATCGTTCGACATGTCCGGAGTCATCGTTTTTCATCCGAAAATTGATTTTTTGAACTGTACCAAAAATGATTCCAAATGTCAATTGGATCGTGCCTCATGTTGAATAACCACTTTTTAAACCCTCACAGTGACCAAAATTGCCAATTTTACAGAGTTTTGCTTACTCAAAAGCTTCAATTTTGACCCATTTCAGGCACAGAAATGACTTTAAACACACTTATTTTAGTTGACAAAGCCATAATTCACATCCAACAGTCATTTAGAGTCAAAAGATTAAATGTTAAAATTTCATCATTATAGACCATTTTGGGAACGTTCGACAGGTCCGGAGTCATCGTTTTTCGTCTGAAAATTGATTTTTTGGACTGTACCAAAAATGATTCAAAATGTCAATTGGATCGTGCCTCATGTTGAATAACCACTTTTTAAACCCTCAGAGTGACCAAAATTGCCATTTTTACAGAGTTTTGCTTACTCAAAAGCTTCAATTTTGATCCGTTTTAGGCACAGAAATGACTTTAAACACACTTATTTTAGTTGACAAAGTCATAATTCTCATCCAACAGTCATTTACAGTCAAAAGATTAAATGTTAAAATTTCATCCATATTGACCATTTTGGGATCGTTCGACATGTCCGGAGTCATCGTTTTTCATCCGAAAATTGATTTTTTGGACTGTACCAAAAATGATTCAAAATGTCAATTGGATCGTGCCTCATTTTGAATAACCACTTTTTAAACCCTCACAGTGACCAAAATTGCCAATTTTACAGAGTTTTGCTTACACAAAAGCTTCAATTTTGACCCGTTTCAGGCACAGAAATGACTTTAAACACACTTATTTTAGTTGACAAAGTCATTATTCACATCCAACAGTCATTTAGAGTCAAAAGATTAAATGTTAAAATTTCATCCATATTGACCATTTTGGGATCGTTCGACATGTCCGGAGTCATCGTTTTTCATCCGAAAATTTTTTTTTTGGACTGTACCAAAAATGATTCAAAATGTCAATTGGATCGTGCCTCATGTTGAATAACCACTTTTTAAACCCTCACAGTGATCAAAATTGCCATTTTTACAGAGTTTTGATTACTCAAAAGCTTCAATTTTGACCCATTTCAGGCACAGAAATGACGTTAAACACACCTATTTTAGTTGACAAAGTCATAATTCACACCCAACAGTCATTTACAGTCAAAAGATTAAATGTTAAAATTTCATCCATATTGACCATTTTGGGATCGTTCGACATGTCCGGAGTCATCGTTTTTCATCCGAAAATTGATTTTTTGGACTGTACCAAAAATGATTCAAAATGTCAATTGGATCGTGCCTCATGTTGAATAACCACTTTTTAAACCCTCACAGTGACCAAAATTGCCATTTTTACAGAGTTTTGCTTACTCAAAAGCTTCAATTTTGACCCATTTCAGGCACAGAAATGACTTTAAACACACTTATTTTAGTTGACAAAGTCATAATTCACATCCAACAATCATTTACAGTCAAAAGATTAAATGTTAAAATTTCATCCATATTGACCATTTTGGGATCGTTCAACATGTCCGGAGTCATCGTTTTTCATCCGAAAATTGATTTTTTGGACTGTACCAAAAATGATTCAAAATGTCAATTGGATCGTGCCTCATGTTGAATAACCACTTTTTAAACCCTCACAGTGACCAAAATTGCCATTTTTACAGAGTTTTGCTTACTCAAAAGCTTCAATTTTGACCCATTTCAGGCACAAAAATGACTTTAAACACACTTATTTTAGTTGACAAAGTCATAATTCACATCCAACAGTCATTTACAGTCAAAAGATTAAATGTTAAAATTTCATCCATATTGACCATTTTGGGATCGTTCGACATGTCCGGAGTCATCGTTTTTCATCCGAAAATTGATTTTTTGGACTGTACCAAAAATGATTCAAAATGTCAATTGGATCGTGCCTCATGTTGAATAACCACTTTTTAAACCCTCACAGTGACCAAAATTGCCATTTTTACAGAGTTTTGATTACTCAAAAGCTTCAATTTTGACCCATTTCAGGCACAGAAATGACTTTAAACACACTTATTTTAGTTGACAAAGTCATAATTCACATCCAACAGTCATTTACAGTCAAAAGATTAAATGTTAAAATTTCATCCATATTGACCATTTTGGGATCGTTCGACATGTCCGGAGTCATCGTTTTTCATCCGAAAATTGATTTTTTGAACTGTACCAAAAATGATTCAAAATGTCAATTGGATCGTGCCTCATGTTGAATAACCACTTTTTAAACCCTCACAGTGACCAAAATTGCCAATTTTACAGAGTTTTGCTTACTCAAAAGCTTCAATTTTGACCCATTTCAGGCACAGAAATGACTTTAAACACACTTATTTTAGTTGACAAAGCCATAATTCACATCCAACAGTCATTTAGAGTCAAAAGATTAAATGTTAAAATTTCATCATTATAGACCATTTTGGGAACGTTCGACAGGTCCGGAGTCATCGTTTTTCGTCTGAAAATTGATTTTTTGGACTGTACCAAAAATGATTCAAAATGTCAATTGGATCGTGCCTCATGTTGAATAACCACTTTTTAAACCCTCAGAGTGACCAAAATTGCCATTTTTACAGAGTTTTGCTTACTCAAAAGCTTCAATTATGATCCGTTTTAGGCACAGAAATGACTTTAAACACACTTATTTTAGTTGACAAAGTCATAATTCACATCCAACAGTCATTTACAGTCAAAAGATTAAATGTTAAAATTTCATCCATATTGACCATTTTGGGATCGTTCGACATGTCCGGAGTCATCGTTTTTCATCCGAAAATTAATTTTTTGGACTGTACCAAAAATGATTCAAAATGTCAATTGGATCGTGCCTCATGTTGAATAACCACTTTTTAAACCCTCACAGTGACCAAAATTGCCATTTTTACAGAGTTTTGCTTACTCAAAAGCTTCAATTTTGACCCATTTCAGGCACAGAAATGACTTTAAACACACTTATTTTAGTTGACAAAGTCATAATTCACATCCAACAGTCATTTACAGTCAAAAGATTAAATGTTAAAATTTCATCCATATTGACCATTTTGGGATCGTTCGACATGTCCGGAGTCATCGTTTTTCATCCGAAAATTGATTTTTTGGACTGTACCAAAAATGATTCAAAATGTCAATTGGATCGTGCCTCATGTTGAATAACCACTTTTTAAACCCTCACAGTGACCAAAATTGCCATTTTTACAGAGTTTTGATTACTCAAAAGCTTCAATTTTTACCCCTTTGAGGAACAGAAATGACTTTAAACACACTTATTTTAGTTGACAAAGTCATAATTCACATCCAACAGTCATTTACAGTCAAAAGATTAAATGTTAAAATTTCATCCATATTGACCATTTTGGGATCGTTCGACATGTCCGGAGTCATCGTTTTTCATCCGAAAATTGATTTTTTGAACTGTACCAAAAATGATTCAAAATGTCAATTGGATCGTGCCTCATGTTGAATAACCACTTTTTAAACCCTCACAGTGACCAAAATTGCCAATTTTACAGAGTTTTGCTTACTCAAAAGCTTCAATTTTGACCCATTTCAGGCACAGAAATGACTTTAAACACACTTATTTTAGTTGACAAAGCCATAATTCACATCCAACAGTCATTTAGAGTCAAAAGATTAAATGTTAAAATTTCATCATTATAGACCATTTTGGGAACGTTCGACAGGTCCGGAGTCATCGTTTTTCGTCTGAAAATTGATTTTTTGGACTGTACCAAAAATGATTCAAAATGTCAATTGGATCGTGCCTCATGTTGAATAACCACTTTTTAAACCCTCAGAGTGACCAAAATTGCCATTTTTACAGAGTTTTGCTTACTCAAAAGCTTCAATTTTGATCCGTTTTAGGCACAGAAATGACTTTAAACACACTTATTTTAGTTGACAAAGTCATAATTCTCATCCAACAGTCATTTACAGTCAAAAGATTAAATGTTAAAATTTCATCCATATTGACCATTTTGGGATCGTTCGACATGTCCGGAGTCATCGTTTTTCATCCGAAAATTGATTTTTTGGACTGTACCAAAAATGATTCAAAATGTCAATTGGATCGTGCCTCATTTTGAATAACCACTTTTTAAACCCTCACAGTGACCAAAATTGCCAATTTTACAGAGTTTTGCTTACACAAAAGCTTCAATTTTGACCCGTTTCAGGCACAGAAATGACTTTAAACACACTTATTTTAGTTGACAAAGTCATTATTCACATCCAACAGTCATTTAGAGTCAAAAGATTAAATGTTAAAATTTCATCCATATTGACCATTTTGGGATCGTTCGACATGTCCGGAGTCATCGTTTTTCATCCGAAAATTTTTTTTTTGGACTGTACCAAAAATGATTCAAAATGTCAATTGGATCGTGCCTCATGTTGAATAACCACTTTTTAAACCCTCACAGTGATCAAAATTGCCATTTTTACAGAGTTTTGATTACTCAAAAGCTTCAATTTTGACCCATTTCAGGCACAGAAATGACGTTAAACACACCTATTTTAGTTGACAAAGTCATAATTCACACCCAACAGTCATTTACAGTCAAAAGATTAAATGTTAAAATTTCATCCATATTGACCATTTTGGGATCGTTCGACATGTCCGGAGTCATCGTTTTTCATCCGAAAATTGATTTTTTGGACTGTACCAAAAATGATTCAAAATGTCAATTGGATCGTGCCTCATGTTGAATAACCACTTTTTAAACCCTCACAGTGACCAAAATTGCCATTTTTACAGAGTTTTGCTTACTCAAAAGCTTCAATTTTGACCCATTTCAGGCACAGAAATGACTTTAAACACACTTATTTTAGTTGACAAAGTCATAATTCACATCCAACAGTCATTTACAGTCAAAAGATTAAATGTTAAAATTTCATCCATATTGACCATTTTGGGATCGTTCGACATGTCCGGAGTCATCGTTTTTCATCCGAAAATTGATTTTTTGGACTGTACCAAAAATGATTCAAAATGTCAATTGGATCGTGCCTCATGTTGAATAACCACTTTTTAAACCCTCACAGTGACCAAAATTGCCATTTTTACAGAGTTTTGCTTACTCAAAAGCTTCAATTTTGACCCATTTCAGGCACAGAAATGACTTTAAACACACTTATTTTAGTTGACAAAGTCATAATTCACATCCAACAGTCATTTACAGTCAAAAGATTAAATGTTAAAATTTCATCCATATTGACCATTTTGGGATCGTTCGACATGTCAGGAGTCATCGTTTTTCATACGAAAATTGATTTTTTGGACTGTACCAAAAATGATTCAAAATGTCAATTGGATCGTGCCTCATGTTGAATAACCACTTTTTAAACCCTCACAGTGACCAAAATTGCCATTTTTACAGAGTTTTGATTACTCAAAAGCTTCAATTTTGAGCCATTTGAGGCACAGAAATGACTTTAAACACACTTATTTTAGTTGACAAAGTCATAATTCACATCCAACAGTCATTTACAGTCAAAAGATTAAATGTTAAAATTTCATCCATATTGACCATTTTGGGATCGTTCGACATGTCCGGAGTCATTGTTTTTCATCCGAAAATTGATTTTTTGGACTGTACCAAAAATGATTCAAAATGTCAATTGGATCGTGCCTCATGTTGAATAACCACTTTTTAAACCCTCACAGTGACCAAAATTGCCAATTTTACAAAGTTTTGCTTACTCAAAAGCTTCAATTTTGACCCGTTTCAGGCACAGAAATGACTTTAAACACACTTATTTTAGTTGACAAAGTCATTATTCACATCCAACAGTCATTTAGAGTCAAAAGATTAAATGTTAAAATTTCATCCATATTGACCATTTTGGGATCGTTCGACATGTCCGGAGTCATCGTTTTTCATCCGAAAATTGATTTTTTGGACTGTACCAAAAATGATTCAAAATGTCAATTGGATCGTGCCTCATGTTGAATAACCACTTTTTAAACCCTCACAGTGACCAAAATTGCCAATTTTACAGAGTTTTGCTTACTCAAAAGCTTCAATTTTGACCCATTTCAGGCACAGAAATTACTTTAAACACACTTATTTTAGTTGACAAAGCCATAATTCACATCCAACAGTCATTTAGAGTCAAAAGATTAAATGTTAAAATTTCATCATTATAGACCATTTTGGGAACGTTCGACAGGTCCGGAGTCATCGTTTTTCGTCTGAAAATTGATTTTTTGGACTGTACCAAAAATGATTCAAAATGTCAATTGGATCGTGCCTCATGTTGAATAACCACTTTTTAAACCCTCAGAGTGACCAAAATTGCCATTTTTACAGAGTTTTGCTTACTCAAAAGCTTCAATTTTGATCCGTTTTAGGCACAGAAATGACTTTAAACACACTTATTTTAGTTGACAAAGTCATAATTCACATCCAACAGTCATTTACAGTCAAAAGATTAAATGTTAAAATTTCATCCATATTGACCATTTTGGGATCGTTCGACATGTCCGGAGTCATCGTTTTTCATCCGAAAATTAATTTTTTGGACTGTACCAAAAATGATTCAAAATGTCAATTGGATCGTGCCTCATGTTGAATACCCACTTTTTAAACCCTCACAGTGACCAAAATTGCCATTTTTACAGAGTTTTGCTTACTCAAAAGCTTCAATTTTGACCCATTTCAGGCACAGAAATGACTTTAAACACACTTATTTTAGTTGACAAAGTCATAATTCACATCCAACAGTCATTTACAGTCAAAAGATTAAATGTTAAAATTTCATCCATATTGACCATTTTGGGATCGTTCGACATGTCCGGAGTCATCGTTTTTCATCCGAAAATTGATTTTTTGGACTGTACCAAAAATGATTCAAAATGTCAATTGGATCGTGCCTCATGTTGAATAACCACTTTTTAAACCCTCACAGTGACCAAAATTGCCATTTTTACAGAGTTTTGATTACTCAAAAGCTTCAATTTTTACCCCTTTGAGGCACAGAAATGACTTTAAACACACTTATTTTAGTTGACAAAGTCATAATTCACATCCAACAGTCATTTACAGTCAAAAGATTAAATGTTAAAATTTCATCCATATTGACCATTTTGGGATCGTTCGACATGTCCGGAGTCATCGTTTTTCATCCGAAAATTGATTTTTTGAACTGTACCAAAAATGATTCAAAATGTCAATTGGATCGTGCCTCATGTTGAATAACCACTTTTTAAACCCTCACAGTGACCAAAATTGCCAATTTTACAGAGTTTTGCTTACTCAAAAGCTTCAATTTTGACCCATTTCAGGCACAGAAATGACTTTAAACACACTTATTTTAGTTGACAAAGCCATAATTCACATCCAACAGTCATTTAGAGTCAAAAGATTAAATGTTAAAATTTCATCATTATAGACCATTTTGGGAACGTTCGACAGGTCCGGAGTCATCGTTTTTCGTCTGAAAATTGATTTTTTGGACTGTACCAAAAATGATTCAAAATGTCAATTGGATCGTGCCTCATGTTGAATAACCACTTTTTAAACCCTCAGAGTGACCAAAATTGCCATTTTTACAGAGTTTTGCTTACTCAAAAGCTTCAATTTTGATCCGTTTTAGGCACAGAAATGACTTTAAACACACTTATTTTAGTTGACAAAGTCATAATTCACATCCAACAGTCATTTACAGTCAAAAGATTAAATGTTAAAATTTCATCCATATTGACCATTTTGGGATCGTTCGACATGTCCGGAGTCATCGTTTTTCATCCGAAAATTGATTTTTTGGACTGTACCAAAAATGATTCAAAATGTCAATTGGATCGTGCCTCATGTTGAATAACCACTTTTTAAACCCTCACAGTGACCAAAATTGCCATTTTTACAGAGTTTTGATTACTCAAAAGCTTCAATTTTTACCCCTTTGAGGAACAGAAATGACTTTAAACACACTTATTTTAGTTGACAAAGTCATAATTCACATCCAACAGTCATTTACAGTCAAAAGATTAAATGTTAAAATTTCATCCATATTGACCATTTTGGGATCGTTCGACATGTCCGGAGTCATCGTTTTTCATCCGAAAATTGATTTTTTGAACTGTACCAAAAATGATTCAAAATGTCAATTGGATCGTGCCTCATGTTGAATAACCACTTTTTAAACCCTCACAGTGACCAAAATTGCCAATTTTACAGAGTTTTGCTTACTCAAAAGCTTCAATTTTGACCCATTTCAGGCACAGAAATGACTTTAAACACACTTATTTTAGTTGACAAAGCCATAATTCACATCCAACAGTCATTTAGAGTCAAAAGATTAAATGTTAAAATTTCATCATTATAGACCATTTTGGGAACGTTCGACAGGTCCGGAGTCATCGTTTTTCGTCTGAAAATTGATTTTTTGGACTGTACCAAAAATGATTCAAAATGTCAATTGGATCGTGCCTCATGTTGAATAACCACTTTTTAAACCCTCAGAGTGACCAAAATTGCCATTTTTACAGAGTTTTGCTTACTCAAAAGCTTCAATTATGATCCGTTTTAGGCACAGAAATGACTTTAAACACACTTATTTTAGTTGACAAAGTCATAATTCACATCCAACAGTCATTTACAGTCAAAAGATTAAATGTTAAAATTTCATCCATATTGACCATTTTGGGATCGTTCGACATGTCCGGAGTCATCGTTTTTCATCCGAAAATTGATTTTTTGGACTGTACCAAAAATGATTCAAAATGTCAATTGGATCGTGCCTCATGTTGAATAACCACTTTTTAAACCCTCACAGTGACCAAAATTGCCATTTTTACAGAGTTTTGATTACTCAAAAGCTTCAATTTTTACCCCTTTGAGGAACAGAAATGACTTTAAACACACTTATTTTAGTTGACAAAGTCATAATTCACATCCAACAGTCATTTACAGTCAAAAGATTAAATGTTAAAATTTCATCCATATTGACCATTTTGGGATCGTTCGACATGTCCGGAGTCATCGTTTTTCATCCGAAAATTGATTTTTTGAACTGTACCAAAAATGATTCAAAATGTCAATTGGATCGTGCCTCATGTTGAATAACCACTTTTTAAACCCTCACAGTGACCAAAATTGCCAATTTTACAGAGTTTTGCTTACTCAAAAGCTTCAATTTTGACCCATTTCAGGCACAGAAATGACTTTAAACACACTTATTTTAGTTGACAAAGCCATAATTCACATCCAACAGTCATTTAGAGTCAAAAGATTAAATGTTAAAATTTCATCATTATAGACCATTTTGGGAACGTTCGACAGGTCCGGAGTCATCGTTTTTCGTCTGAAAATTGATTTTTTGGACTGTACCAAAAATGATTCAAAATGTCAATTGGATCGTGCCTCATGTTGAATAACCACTTTTTAAACCCTCAGAGTGACCAAAATTGCCATTTTTACAGAGTTTTGCTTACTCAAAAGCTTCAATTATGATCCGTTTTAGGCACAGAAATGACTTTAAACACACTTATTTTAGTTGACAAAGTCATAATTCACATCCAACAGTCATTTACAGTCAAAAGATTAAATGTTAAAATTTCATCCATATTGACCATTTTGGGATCGTTCGACATGTCCGGAGTCATCGTTTTTCATCCGAAAATTAATTTTTTGGACTGTACCAAAAATGATTCAAAATGTCAATTGGATCGTGCCTCATGTTGAATAACCACTTTTTAAACCCTCACAGTGACCAAAATTGCCATTTTTACAGAGTTTTGCTTACTCAAAAGCTTCAATTTTGACCCATTTCAGGCACAGAAATGACTTTAAACACACTTATTTTAGTTGACAAAGTCATAATTCACATCCAACAGTCATTTACAGTCAAAAGATTAAATGTTAAAATTTCATCCATATTGACCATTTTGGGATCGTTCGACATGTCCGGAGTCATCGTTTTTCATCCGAAAATTGATTTTTTGGACTGTACCAAAAATGATTCAAAATGTCAATTGGATCGTGCCTCATGTTGAATAACCACTTTTTAAACCCTCACAGTGACCAAAATTGCCATTTTTACAGAGTTTTGATTACTCAAAAGCTTCAATTTTTACCCCTTTGAGGAACAGAAATGACTTTAAACACACTTATTTTAGTTGACAAAGTCATAATTCACATCCAACAGTCATTTACAGTCAAAAGATTAAATGTTAAAATTTCATCCATATTGACCATTTTGGGATCGTTCGACATGTCCGGAGTCATCGTTTTTCATCCGAAAATTGATTTTTTGAACTGTACCAAAAATGATTCAAAATGTCAATTGGATCGTGCCTCATGTTGAATAACCACTTTTTAAACCCTCACAGTGACCAAAATTGCCAATTTTACAGAGTTTTGCTTACTCAAAAGCTTCAATTTTGACCCATTTCAGGCACAGAAATGACTTTAAACACACTTATTTTAGTTGACAAAGCCATAATTCACATCCAACAGTCATTTAGAGTCAAAAGATTAAATGTTAAAATTTCATCATTATAGACCATTTTGGGAACGTTCGACAGGTCCGGAGTCATCGTTTTTCGTCTGAAAATTGATTTTTTGGACTGTACCAAAAATGATTCAAAATGTCAATTGGATCGTGCCTCATGTTGAATAACCACTTTTTAAACCCTCAGAGTGACCAAAATTGCCATTTTTACAGAGTTTTGCTTACTCAAAAGCTTCAATTTTGATCCGTTTTAGGCACAGAAATGACTTTAAACACACTTATTTTAGTTGACAAAGTCATAATTCTCATCCAACAGTCATTTACAGTCAAAAGATTAAATGTTAAAATTTCATCCATATTGACCATTTTGGGATCGTTCGACATGTCCGGAGTCATCGTTTTTCATCCGAAAATTGATTTTTTGGACTGTACCAAAAATGATTCAAAATGTCAATTGGATCGTGCCTCATTTTGAATAACCACTTTTTAAACCCTCACAGTGACCAAAATTGCCAATTTTACAGAGTTTTGCTTACACAAAAGCTTCAATTTTGACCCGTTTCAGGCACAGAAATGACTTTAAACACACTTATTTTAGTTGACAAAGTCATAATTCACATCCAACAGTCATTTACAGTCAAAAGATTAAATGTTAAAATTTCATCCATATTGACCATTTTGGGATCGTTCGACATGTCCGGAGTCATCGTTTTTCATCCGAAAATTGATTTTTTGGACTGTACCAAAAATGATTCAAAATGTCAATTGGATCGTGCCTCATGTTGAATAACCACTTTTTAAACCCTCACAGTGACCAAAATTGCCATTTTTACAGAGTTTTGATTACTCAAAAGCTTCAATTTTTACCCCTTTGAGGAACAGAAATGACTTTAAACACACTTATTTTAGTTGACAAAGTCATAATTCACATCCAACAGTCATTTACAGTCAAAAGATTAAATGTTAAAATTTCATCCATATTGACCATTTTGGGATCGTTCGACATGTCCGGAGTCATCGTTTTTCATCCGAAAATTGATTTTTTGAACTGTACCAAAAATGATTCAAAATGTCAATTGGATCGTGCCTCATGTTGAATAACCACTTTTTAAACCCTCACAGTGACCAAAATTGCCAATTTTACAGAGTTTTGCTTACTCAAAAGCTTCAATTTTGACCCATTTCAGGCACAGAAATGACTTTAAACACACTTATTTTAGTTGACAAAGCCATAATTCACATCCAACAGTCATTTAGAGTCAAAAGATTAAATGTTAAAATTTCATCATTATAGACCATTTTGGGAACGTTCGACAGGTCCGGAGTCATCGTTTTTCGTCTGAAAATTGATTTTTTGGACTGTACCAAAAATGATTCAAAATGTCAATTGGATCGTGCCTCATGTTGAATAACCACTTTTTAAACCCTCAGAGTGACCAAAATTGCCATTTTTACAGAGTTTTGCTTACTCAAAAGCTTCAATTTTGATCCGTTTTAGGCACAGAAATGACTTTAAACACACTTATTTTAGTTGACAAAGTCATAATTCTCATCCAACAGTCATTTACAGTCAAAAGATTAAATGTTAAAATTTCATCCATATTGACCATTTTGGGATCGTTCGACATGTCCGGAGTCATCGTTTTTCATCCGAAAATTGATTTTTTGGACTGTACCAAAAATGATTCAAAATGTCAATTGGATCGTGCCTCATTTTGAATAACCACTTTTTAAACCCTCACAGTGACCAAAATTGCCAATTTTACAGAGTTTTGCTTACACAAAAGCTTCAATATTGACCCGTTTCAGGCACAGAAATGACTTTAAACACACTTATTTTAGTTGACAAAGTCATTATTCACATCCAACAGTCATTTAGAGTCAAAAGATTAAATGTTAAAATTTCATCCATATTGACCATTTTGGGATCGTTCGACATGTCCGGAGTCATCGTTTTTCATCCGAAAATTGATTTTTTGGACTGTACCAAAAATGATTCAAAATGTCAATTGGATCGTGCCTCATGTTGAATAACTACTTTTTAAACCCTCACAGTGACCAAAATTCCCATTTTTACAGAGTTTTGATTACTCAAAAGCTTCAATTTTGACCCATTTCAGGCACAGAAATGACGTTAAACACACTTATTTTAGTTGACAAAGTCATAATTCACATCCAACAGTCATTTACAGTCAAAAGATTAAATGTTAAAATTTCATCCATATTGACCATTTTGGGATCGTTCGACATGTCCGGAGTCATCGTTTTTCATCCGAAAATTGATTTTTTGGACTGTACCAAAAATGATTCAAAATGTCAATTGGATCGTGCCTCATGTTGAATAACCACTTTTTAAACCCTCACAGTGACCAAAATTGCCATTTTTACAGAGTTTTGCTTACTCAAAAGCTTCAATTTTGACCCATTTCAGGCACAGAAATGACTTTAAACACACTTATTTTAGTTGACAAAGTCATAATTCACATCCAACAGTCATTTACAGTCAAAAGATTAAATGTTAAAATTTCATCCATATTGACCATTTTGGGATCGTTCGACATGTCCGGAGTCATCGTTTTTCATCCGAAAAGTGATTTTTTGGACTGTACCAAAAATGATTCAAAATGTCAATTGGATCGTGCCTCATGTTGAATAACCACTTTTTAAACCCTCACAGTGACCAAAATTGCCATTTTTACAGAGTTTTGCTTACTCAAAAGCTTCAATTTTGACCCATTTCAGGCACAGAAATGACTTTAAACACACTTATTTTAGTTGACAAAGTCATAATTCAGATCCAACAGTCATTTACAGTCAAAAGATTAAATGTTAAAATTTCATCCATATTGACCATTTTGGGATCGTTCGACATGTCAGGAGTCATCGTTTTTCATCCGAAAATTGATTTTTTGGACTGTACCAAAAATGATTCAAAATGTCAATTGGATCGTGCCTCATGTTGAATAACCACTTTTTAAACCCTCACAGTGACCAAAATTGCCATTTTTACAGAGTTTTGATTACTCAAAAGCTTCAATTTTTACCCCTTTGAGGCACAGAAATGACTTTAAACACACTTATTTTAGTTGACAAAGTCATAATTCACATCCAACAGTCATTTACAGTCAAAAGATTAAATGTTAAAATTTCATCCATATTGACCATTTTGGGATCGTTCGACATGTCCGGAGTCATCGTTTTTCATCCGAAAATTGATTTTTTGAACTGTACCAAAAATGATTCAAAATGTCAATTGGATCGTGCCTCATGTTGAATAACCACTTTTTAAACCCTCACAGTGACCAAAATTGCCAATTTTACACAGTTTTGCTTACTCAAAAGCTTCAATTTTGACCCATTTCAGGCACAGAAATGACTTTAAACACACTTACTTTAGTTGACAAAGCCATAATTCACATCCAACAGTCATTTAGAGTCAAAAGATTAAATGTTAAAATTTCATCATTATAGACCATTTTGGGAACGTTCGACAGGTCCGGAGTCATCGTTTTTCGTCTGAAAATTGATTTTTTGGACTGTACCAAAAATGATTCAAAATGTCAATTGGATCGTGCCTCATGTTGAATAACCACTTTTTAAACCCTCAGAGTGACCAAAATTGCCATTTTTACAGAGTTTTGCTTACTCAAAAGCTTCAATTTTGACCCATTTCAGGCACAGAAATGACTTTAAACACACTTATTTTAGTTGACAAAGTAATAATTCACATCCAACAGTCATTTAGAGTCAAAAGATTAAATGTTAAAATTTCATCATTATAGACCATTTTGGGAACGTTCGACAGGTCCGGAGTCATCGTTTTTCGTCTGAAAATTGATTTTTTGGACTGTACCAAAAATGATTCAAAATGTCAATTGGATCGTGCCTCATGTTGAATAACCACTTTTTAAACCCTCACAGTGACCAAAATTGCCATTTTTACAGAGTTTTGATTACTCAAAAGCATCAATTTTTACCCCTTTGAGGCACAGAAATGACTTTAAACACACTTATTTTAGTTGACAAAGTCATAATTCACATCCAACAGTCATTTACAGTCAAAAGATTAAATGTTAAAATTTCATCCATATTGACCATTTTGGGATCGTTCGACATGTCCGGAGTCATCGTTTTTCATCCGAAAATAGATTTTTTGGACTGTACCAAAAATGATTCAAAATGTCAATTGGATCGTGCCTCATGTTGAATAACCACTTTTTAAACCCTCACAGTGACCAAAATTGCCATTTTTACAGAGTTTTGCTTACTCAAAAGCTTCAATTTTGACCCATTTCAGGCACAGAAATGACTTTAAACACACTTATTTTAGTTGACAAAGTCATAATTCACATCCAACAGTCATTTACAATCAAAAGATTAAATGTTAAAATTTCATCCATATTGACCATTTTGGGATCGTTCGACATGTCCGGAGTCATCGTTTTTCATCCGAAAATTGATTTTTTGGACTGTACCAAAAATGATTCAAAATGTCAATTGGATCGTGCCTCATGTTGAATAACCACTTTTTAAACCCTCACAGTGACCAAAATTGCCATTTTTACAGAGTTTTGCTTACTCAAAAGCTTCAATTTTGACCCATTTCAGGCACAGAAATGACTTTAAACACACTTATTTTAGTTGACAAAGTCATAATTCACATCCAACAGTCATTTACAGTCAAAAGATTAAATGTTAAAATTTCATCCATATTGACCATTTTGGGATCGTTCGACATGTCCGGAGTCATCGTTTTTCATCCGAAAATTGATTTTTTGGACTGTACCAAAAATGATTCAAAATGTCAATTGGATCGTGCCTCATGTTGAATAACCACTTTTTAAACCCTCACAGTGACCAAAATTGCCATTTTTACAGAGTTTTGCTTACTCAAAAGCTTCAATTTTGACCCATTTCAGGCACAGAAATGACTTTAAACACACTTATTTTAGTTGACAAAGTCATAATTCACATCCAACAGTCATTTACAGTCAAAAGATTAAATGTTAAAATTTCATCCATATTGACCATTTTGGGATCGTTCGACATGTCCGGAGTCATCGTTTTTCATCCGAAAATTTTTTTTTTGGACTGTACCAAAAATGATTCAAAATGTCAATTGGATCGTGCCTCATGTTGAATAACCACTTTTTAAACCCTCACAGTGATCAAAATTGCCATTTTTACAGAGTTTTGATTACTCAAAAGCTTCAATTTTGACCCATTTCAGGCACAGAAATGACGTTAAACACACCTATTTTAGTTGACAAAGTCATAATTCACACCCAACAGTCATTTACAGTCAAAAGATTAAATGTTAAAATTTCATCCATATTGACCATTTTGGGATCGTTCGACATGTCCGGAGTCATCGTTTTTCATCCGAAAATTGATTTTTTGGACTGTACCAAAAATGATTCAAAATGTCAATTGGATCGTGCCTCATGTTGAATAACCACTTTTTAAACCCTCACAGTGACCAAAATTGCCATTTTTACAGAGTTTTGCTTACTCAAAAGCTTCAATTTTGACCCATTTCAGGCACAGAAATGACTTTAAACACACTTATTTTAGTTGACAAAGTCATAATTCACATCCAACAGTCATTTACAGTCAAAAGATTAAATGTTAAAATTTCATCCATATTGACCATTTTGGGATCGTTCGACATGTCCGGAGTCATCGTTTTTCATCCGAAAATTGATTTTTTGGACTGTACCAAAAATGATTCAAAATGTCAATTGGATCGTGCCTCATGTTGAATAACCACTTTTTAAACCCTCACAGTGACCAAAATTGCCATTTTTACAGAGTTTTGCTTACTCAAAAGCTTCAATTTTGACCCATTTCAGGCACAGAAATGACTTTAAACACACTTATTTTAGTTGACAAAGTCATAATTCACATCCAACAGTCATTTACAGTCAAAAGATTAAATGTTAAAATTTCATCCATATTGACCATTTTGGGATCGTTCGACATGTCAGGAGTCATTGTTTTTCATACGAAAATTGATTTTTTGGACTGTACCAAAAATTATTCAAAATGTCAATTGGATCGTGCCTCATGTTGAATAACCACTTTTTAAACCCTCACAGTGACCAAAATTGCCATTTTTACAGAGTTTTGATTACTCAAAAGCTTCAATTTTGAGCCATTTGAGGCACAGAAATGACTTTAAACACACTTATTTTAGTTGACAAAGTCATAATTCACATCCAACAGTCATTTACAGTCAAAAGATTAAATGTTAAAATTTCATCCATATTGACCATTTTGGGATCGTTCGACATGTCCGGAGTCATTGTTTTTCATCCGAAAATTGATTTTTTGGACTGTACCAAAAATGATTCAAAATGTCAATTGGATCGTGCCTCATGTTGAATAACCACTTTTTAAACCCTCACAGTGACCAAAATTGCCAATTTTACAAAGTTTTGCTTACTCAAAAGCTTCAATTTTGACCCATTTCAGGCACAGAAATGACTTTAAACACACTTACTTTAGTTGACAAAGCCATAATTCACATCCAACAGTCATTTAGAGTCAAAAGATTAAATGTTAAAATTTCATCCATATTGACCATTTTGGGATCGTTCGACATGTCCGGAGTCATCGTTTTTCATCCGAAAATTTTTTTTTTGGACTGTACCAAAAATGATTCAAAATGTCAATTGGATCGTGCCTCATGTTGAATAACCACTTTTTAAACCCTCACAGTGATCAAAATTGCCATTTTTACAGAGTTTTGATTACTCAAAAGCTTCAATTTTGACCCATTTCAGGCACAGAAATGACGTTAAACACACCTATTTTAGTTGACAAAGTCATAATTCACACCCAACAGTCAATTTTTACCCCTTTGAGGCACAGAAATGACTTTAAACACACTTATTTTAGTTGACAAAGTCATAATTCACATCCAACAGTCATTTACAGTCAAAAGATTAAATGTTAAAATTTCATCCATATTGACCATTTTGGGATCGTTCGACATGTCCGGAGTCATCGTTTTTCATCCGAAAATTGATTTTTTGGACTGTACCAAAAATGATTCAAAATGTCAATTGGATCGTGCCTCATGTTGAATAACCACTTTTTAAACCCTCACAGTGACCAAAATTGCCATTTTTACAGAGTTTTGCTTACTCAAAAGCTTCAATTTTGACCCATTTCAGGCACAGAAATGACTTTAAACACACTTATTTTAGTTGACAAAGTCATAATTCACATCCAACAGTCATTTACAGTCAAAAGATTAAATGTTAAAATTTCATCCATATTGACCATTTTGGGATCGTTCGACATGTCCGGAGTCATCGTTTTTCATCCGAAAATTGATTTTTTGGACTGTACCAAAAATGATTCAAAATGTCAATTGGATCGTGCCTCATGTTGAATAACCACTTTTTAAACCCTCACAGTGACCAAAATTGCCATTTTTACAGAGTTTTGCTTACTCAAAAGCTTCAATTTTGACCCATTTCAGGCACAGAAATGACTTTAAACACACTTATTTTAGTTGACAAAGTCATAATTCACATCCAACAGTCATTTACAGTCAAAAGATTAAATGTTAAAATTTCATCCATATTGACCATTTTGGGATCGTTCGACATGTCAGGAGTCATCGTTTTTCATACGAAAATTGATTTTTTGGACTGTACCAAAAATGATTCAAAATGTCAATTGGATCGTGCCTCATGTTGAATAACCACTTTTTAAACCCTCACAGTGACCAAAATTGCCATTTTTACAGAGTTTTGATTACTCAAAAGCTTTAATTTTGAGCCATTTGAGGCACAGAAATGACTTTAAACACACTTATTTTAGTTGACAAAGTCATAATTCACATCCAACAGTCATTTACAGTCAAAAGATTAAATGTTAAAATTTCATCCATATTGACCATTTTGGGATCGTTCGACATGTCCGGAGTCATTGTTTTTCATCCGAAAATTGATTTTTTGGACTGTACCAAAAATGATTCAAAATGTCAATTGGATCGTGCCTCATGTTGAATAACCACTTTTTAAACCCTCACAGTGACCAAAATTGCCAATTTTACAAAGTTTTGCTTACTCAAAAGCTTCAATTTTGACCCGTTTCAGGCACAGAAATGACTTTAAACACACTTATTTTAGTTGACAAAGTCATAATTCACATCCAACAGTCATTTACAGTCAAAAGATTGAATGTTAAAATTTCATCCATATTGACCATTTTGGGATCGTTCGACATGTCCGGAGTCATCGTTTTTCATCCGAAAATTGATTTTTTGAACTGTACCAAAAATGATTCAAAATGTCAATTGGATCGTGCCTCATGTTGAATAACCACTTTTTAAACCCTCACAGTGACCAAAATTGCCAATTTTACAGAGTTTTGCTTACTCAAAAGCTTCAATTTTGACCCCTTTCAGGCACAGAAATGACTTTAAACACACTTATTTTAGTTGACAAAGTCATTATTCACATCCAACAGTCATTTAGAGTCAAAAGATTAAATGTTAAAATTTCATCCATATTGACCATTTTGGGATCGTTCGACATGTCCGGAGTCATCGTTTTTCATCCGAAAATTGATTTTTTGGACTGTACCAAAAATGATTCAAAATGTCAATTGGATCGTGCCTCATGTTGAATAACTACTTTTTAAACCCTCACAGTGACCAAAATTCCCATTTTTACAGAGTTTTGATTACTCAAAAGCTTCAATTTTGACCCATTTCAGGCACAGAAATGACGTTAAACACACTTATTTTAGTTGACAAAGTCATAATTCACATCCAACAGTCATTTACAGTCAAAAGATTAAATGTTAAAATTTCATCCATATTGACCATTTTGGGATCGTTCGACATGTCCGGAGTCATCGTTTTTCATCCGAAAATTGATTTTTTGGACTGTACCAAAAATGATTCAAAATGTCAATTGGATCGTGCCTCATGTTGAATAACCACTTTTTAAACCCTCACAGTGACCAAAATTGCCATTTTTACAGAGTTTTGCTTACTCAAAAGCTTCAATTTTGACCCATTTCAGGCACAGAAATGACTTTAAACACACTTATTTTAGTTGACAAAGTCATAATTCACATCCAACAGTCATTTACAGTCAAAAGATTAAATGTTAAAATTTCATCCATATTGACCATTTTGGGATCGTTCGACATGTCCGGAGTCATCGTTTTTCATCCGAAAAGTGATTTTTTGGACTGTACCAAAAATGATTCAAAATGTCAATTGGATCGTGCCTCATGTTGAATAACCACTTTTTAAACCCTCACAGTGACCAAAATTGCCATTTTTACAGAGTTTTGCTTACTCAAAAGCTTCAATTTTGACCCATTTCAGGCACAGAAATGACTTTAAACACACTTATTTTAGTTGACAAAGTCATAATTCAGATCCAACAGTCATTTACAGTCAAAAGATTAAATGTTAAAATTTCATCCATATTGACCATTTTGGGATCGTTCGACATGTCAGGAGTCATCGTTTTTCATCCGAAAATTGATTTTTTGGACTGTACCAAAAATGATTCAAAATGTCAATTGGATCGTGCCTCATGTTGAATAACCACTTTTTAAACCCTCACAGTGACCAAAATTGCCATTTTTACAGAGTTTTGATTACTCAAAAGCTTCAATTTTTACCCCTTTGAGGCACAGAAATGACTTTAAACACACTTATTTTAGTTGACAAAGTCATAATTCACATCCAACAGTCATTTACAGTCAAAAGATTAAATGTTAAAATTTCATCATTATAGACCATTTTGGGAACGTTCGACAGGTCCGGAGTCATCGTTTTTCGTCTGAAAATTGATTTTTTGGACTGTACCAAAAATGATTCAAAATGTCAATTGGATCGTGCCTCATGTTGAATAACCACTTTTTAAACCCTCAGAGTGACCAAAATTGCCATTTTTACAGAGTTTTGCTTACTCAAAAGCTTCAATTTTGACCCATTTCAGGCACAGAAATGACTTTAAACACACTTATTTTAGTTGACAAAGTAATAATTCACATCCAACAGTCATTTAGAGTCAAAAGATTAAATGTTAAAATTTCATCATTATAGACCATTTTGGGAACGTTCGACAGGTCCGGAGTCATCGTTTTTCGTCTGAAAATTGATTTTTTGGACTGTACCAAAAATGATTCAAAATGTCAATTGGATCGTGCCTCATGTTGAATAACCACTTTTTAAACCCTCACAGTGACCAAAATTGCCATTTTTACAGAGTTTTGATTACTCAAAAGCATCAATTTTTACCCCTTTGAGGCACAGAAATGACTTTAAACACACTTATTTTAGTTGACAAAGTCATAATTCACATCCAACAGTCATTTACAGTCAAAAGATTAAATGTTAAAATTTCATCCATATTGACCATTTTGGGATCGTTCGACATGTCCGGAGTCATCGTTTTTCATCCGAAAATAGATTTTTTGGACTGTACCAAAAATGATTCAAAATGTCAATTGGATCGTGCCTCATGTTGAATAACCACTTTTTAAACCCTCACAGTGACCAAAATTGCCATTTTTACAGAGTTTTGCTTACTCAAAAGCTTCAATTTTGACCCATTTCAGGCACAGAAATGACTTTAAACACACTTATTTTAGTTGACAAAGTCATAATTCACATCCAACAGTCATTTACAATCAAAAGATTAAATGTTAAAATTTCATCCATATTGACCATTTTGGGATCGTTCGACATGTCCGGAGTCATCGTTTTTCATCCGAAAATTGATTTTTTGGACTGTACCAAAAATGATTCAAAATGTCAATTGGATCGTGCCTCATGTTGAATAACCACTTTTTAAACCCTCACAGTGACCAAAATTGCCATTTTTACAGAGTTTTGATTACTCAAAAGCTTCAATTTTTACCCCTTTGAGGCACAGAAATGACTTTAAACACACTTATTTTAGTTGACAAAGTCATAATTCACATCCAACAGTCATTTACAGTCAAAAGATTAAATGTTAAAATTTCATCCATATTGACCATTTTGGGATCGTTCGACATGTCCGGAGTCATCGTTTTTCATCCGAAAATTGATTTTTTGAACTGTACCAAAAATGATTCAAAATGTCAATTGGATCGTGCCTCATGTTGAATAACCACTTTTTAAACCCTCACAGTGACCAAAATTGCCAATTTTACAGAGTTTTGCTTACTCAAAAGCTTCAATTTTGACCCCTTTCAGGCACAGAAATGACTTTAAACACACTTATTTTAGTTGACAAAGTCATAATTCACATCCAACAGTCATTTAGAGTCAAAAGATTAAATGTTAAAATTTCATCATTATAGACCATTTTGGGAACGTTCGACAGGTCCGGAGTCATTGTTTTTCGTCTGAAAATTGATTTTTTGGACTGTACCAAAAATGATTCAAAATGTCAATTGGATCGTGCCTCATGTTGAATAACCACTTTTTAAACCCTCACAGTGACCAAAATTGCCATTTTTACAGAGTTTTGATTACTCAAAAGCTTCAATTTTTACCCCTTTGAGGCACAGAAATGACTTTAAACACACTTATTTTAGTTGACAAAGTCATAATTCACATCCAACAGTCATTTACAGTCAAAAGATTAAATGTTAAAATTTCATCCATATTGACCATTTTGGGATCGTTTGACATGTCCGGAGTCATCGTTTTTCATCCGAAAATAGATTTTTTGGACTGTACCAAAAATGATTCAAAATGTCAATTGGATCGTGCCTCATGTTGAATAACCACTTTTTAAACCCTCACAGTGACCAAAATTGCCATTTTTACAGAGTTTTGCTTACTCAAAAGCTTCAATTTTGATCCGTTTTAGGCACAGAAATGACTTTAAACACACTTATTTTAGTTGACAAAGTCATAATTCTCATCCAACAGTCATTTACAGTCAAAAGATTAAATGTTAAAATTTCATCCATATTGACCATTTTGGGATCGTTCGACATGTCCGGAGTCATCGTTTTTCATCCGAAAATTGATTTTTTGGACTGTACCAAAAATGATTCAAAATGTCAATTGGATCGTGCCTCATTTTGAATAACCACTTTTTAAACCCTCACAGTGACCAAAATTGCCAATTTTACAGAGTTTTGCTTACACAAAAGCTTCAATTTTGACCCGTTTCAGGCACACAAATGACTTTAAACACACTTATTTAAGTTGACAAAGTCATTATTCACATCCAACAGTCATTTAGAGTCAAAAGATTAAATGTTAAAATTTCATCCATATTGACCATTTTGGGATCGTTCGACATGTCCGGAGTCATCGTTTTTCATCCGAAAATTTTTTTTTTGGACTGTACCAAAAATGATTCAAAATGTCAATTGGATCGTGCCTCATGTTGAATAACCACTTTTTAAACCCTCACAGTGATCAAAATTGCCATTTTTACAGAGTTTTGATTACTCAAAAGCTTCAATTTTGACCCATTTCAGGCACAGAAATGACGTTAAACACACCTATTTTAGTTGACAAAGTCATAATTCACACCCAACAGTCATTTACAGTCAAAAGATTAAATGTTAAAATTTCATCCATATTGACCATTTTGGGATCGTTCGACATGTCCGGAGTCATCGTTTTTCATCCGAAAATTGATTTTTTGGACTGTACCAAAAATGATTCAAAATGTCAATTGGATCGTGCCTCATGTTGAATAACCACTTTTTAAACCCTCACAGTGACCAAAATTGCCATTTTTACAGAGTTTTGCTTACTCAAAAGCTTCAATTTTGACCCATTTCAGGCACAGAAATGACTTTAAACACACTTATTTTAGTTGACAAAGTCATAATTCACATCCAACAGTCATTTACAGTCAAAAGATTAAATGTTAAAATTTCATCCATATTGACCATTTTGGGATCGTTCGACATGTCCGGAGTCATCGTTTTTCATCCGAAAATTGATTTTTTGGACTGTACCAAAAATGATTCAAAATGTCAATTGGATCGTGCCTCATGTTGAAAAACCACTTTTTAAACCCTCACAGTGACCAAAATTGCCATTTTTACAGAGTTTTGCTTACTCAAAAGCTTCAATTTTGACCCATTTCAGGCACAGAAATGACTTTAAACACACTTATTTTAGTTGACAAAGTCATAATTCACATCCAACAGTCATTTACAGTCAAAAGATTAAATGTTAAAATTTCATCCATATTGACCATTTTGGGATCGTTCGACATGTCAGGAGTCATCGTTTTTCATACGAAAATTGATTTTTTGGACTGTACCAAAAATTATTCAAAATGTCAATTGGATCGTGCCTCATGTTGAATAACCACTTTTTAAACCCTCACAGTGACCAAAATTGCCATTTTTACAGAGTTTTGATTACTCAAAAGCTTCAATTTTGAGCCATTTGAGGCACAGAAATGACTTTAAACACACTTATTTTAGTTGACAAAGTCATAATTCACATCCAACAGTCATTTACAGTCAAAAGATTAAATGTTAAAATTTCATCCATATTGACCATTTTGGGATCGTTCGACATGTCCGGAGTCATTGTTTTTCATCCGAAAATTGATTTTTTGGACTGTACCAAAAATGATTCAAAATGTCAATTGGATCGTGCCTCATGTTGAATAACCACTTTTTAAACCCTCACAGTGACCAAAATTGCCAATTTTACAAAGTTTTGCTAACTCAAAAGCTTCAATTTTGACCCATTTCAGGCACAGAAATGACTTTAAACACACTTACTTTAGTTGACAAAGCCATAATTCACATCCAACAGTCATTTAGAGTCAAAAGATTAAATGTTAAAATTTCATCCATATTGACCATTTTGGGATCGTTCGACATGTCCGGAGTCATCGTTTTTCATCCGAAAATTTTTTTTTTGGACTGTACCAAAAATGATTCAAAATGTCAATTGGATCGTGCCTCATGTTGAATAACCACTTTTTAAACCCTCACAGTGATCAAAATTGCCATTTTTACAGAGTTTTGATTACTCAAAAGCTTCAATTTTGACCCATTTCAGGCACAGAAATGACGTTAAACACACCTATTTTAGTTGACAAAGTCATAATTCACACCCAACAGTCAATTTTGACCCATTTCAGGCACAGAAATGACTTTAAACACACTTATTTTAGTTGACAAAGTCATAATTCACATCCAACAGTCATTTACAGTCAAAAGATTAAATGTTAAAATTTCATCCATATTGACCATTTTGGGATCGTTCGACATGTCCGGAGTCATCGTTTTTCATCCGAAAATTGATTTTTTGGACTGTACCAAAAATGATTCAAAATGTCAATTGGATCGTGCCTCATGTTGAATAACCACTTTTTAAACCCTCACAGTGACCAAAATTGCCATTTTTACAGAGTTTTGCTTACTCAAAAGCTTCAATTTTGACCCATTTCAGGCACAGAAATGACTTTAAACACACTTATTTTAGTTGACAAAGTCATAATTCACATCCAACAGTCATTTACAGTCAAAAGATTAAATGTTAAAATTTCATCCATATTGACCATTTTGGGATCGTTCGACATGTCAGGAGTCATCGTTTTTCATACGAAAATTGATTTTTTGGACTGTACCAAAAATGATTCAAAATGTCAATTGGATCGTGCCTCATGTTGAATAACCACTTTTTAAACCCTCACAGTGACCAAAATTGCCATTTTTACAGAGTTTTGATTACTCAAAAGCTTTAATTTTGAGCCATTTGAGGCACAGAAATGACTTTAAACACACTTATTTTAGTTGACAAAGTCATAATTCACATCCAACAGTCATTTACAGTCAAAAGATTAAATGTTAAAATTTCATCCATATTGACCATTTTGGGATCGTTCGACATGTCCGGAGTCATTGTTTTTCATCCGAAAATTGATTTTTTGGACTGTACCAAAAATGATTCAAAATGTCAATTGGATCGTGCCTCATGTTGAATAACCACTTTTTAAACCCTCACAGTGACCAAAATTGCCAATTTTACAAAGTTTTGCTTACTCAAAAGCTTCAATTTTGACCCGTTTCAGGCACAGAAATGACTTTAAACACACTTATTTTAGTTGACAAAGTCATAATTCACATCCAACAGTCATTTACAGTCAAAAGATTGAATGTTAAAATTTCATCCATATTGACCATTTTGGGATCGTTCGACATGTCCGGAGTCATCGTTTTTCATCCGAAAATTGATTTTTTGAACTGTACCAAAAATGATTCAAAATGTCAATTGGATCGTGCCTCATGTTGAATAACCACTTTTTAAACCCTCACAGTGACCAAAATTGCCAATTTTACAGAGTTTTGCTTACTCAAAAGCTTCAATTTTGACCCCTTTCAGGCACAGAAATGACTTTAAACACACTTATTTTAGTTGACAAAGTCATTATTCACATCCAACAGTCATTTAGAGTCAAAAGATTAAATGTTAAAATTTCATCCATATTGACCATTTTGGGATCGTTCGACATGTCCGGAGTCATCGTTTTTCATCCGAAAATTGATTTTTTGGACTGTACCAAAAATGATTCAAAATGTCAATTGGATCGTGCCTCATGTTGAATAACTACTTTTTAAACCCTCACAGTGACCAAAATTCCCATTTTTACAGAGTTTTGATTACTCAAAAGCTTCAATTTTGACCCATTTCAGGCACAGAAATGACGTTAAACACACTTATTTTAGTTGACAAAGTCATAATTCACATCCAACAGTCATTTACAGTCAAAAGATTAAATGTTAAAATTTCATCCATATTGACCATTTTGGGATCGTTCGACATGTCCGGAGTCATCGTTTTTCATCCGAAAATTGATTTTTTGGACTGTACCAAAAATGATTCAAAATGTCAATTGGATCGTGCCTCATGTTGAATAACCACTTTTTAAACCCTCACAGTGACCAAAATTGCCATTTTTACAGAGTTTTGCTTACTCAAAAGCTTCAATTTTGACCCATTTCAGGCACAGAAATGACTTTAAACACACTTATTTTAGTTGACAAAGTCATAATTCACATCCAACAGTCATTTACAGTCAAAAGATTAAATGTTAAAATTTCATCCATATTGACCATTTTGGGATCGTTCGACATGTCCGGAGTCATCGTTTTTCATCCGAAAAGTGATTTTTTGGACTGTACCAAAAATGATTCAAAATGTCAATTGGATCGTGCCTCATGTTGAATAACCACTTTTTAAACCCTCACAGTGACCAAAATTGCCATTTTTACAGAGTTTTGCTTACTCAAAAGCTTCAATTTTGACCCATTTCAGGCACAGAAATGACTTTAAACACACTTATTTTAGTTGACAAAGTCATAATTCAGATCCAACAGTCATTTACAGTCAAAAGATTAAATGTTAAAATTTCATCCATATTGACCATTTTGGGATCGTTCGACATGTCAGGAGTCATTGTTTTTCATCCGAAAATTGATTTTTTGGACTGTACCAAAAATGATTCAAAATGTCAATTGGATCGTGCCTCATGTTGAATAACCACTTTTTAAACCCTCACAGTGACCAAAATTGCCAATTTTACAGAGTTTTGCTTACTCAAAAGCTTCAATTTTGACCCATTTCAGGCACAGAAATGACTTTAAACACACTTATTTTAGTTGACAAAGCCATAATTCACATCCAACAGTCATTTAGAGTCAAAAGATTAAATGTTAAAATTTCATCATTATAGACCATTTTGGGAACGTTCGACAGGTCCGGAGTCATCGTTTTTCGTCTGAAAATTGATTTTTTGGACTGTACCAAAAATGATTCAAAATGTCAATTGGATCGTGCCTCATGTTGAATAACCACTTTTTAAACCCTCAGAGTGACCAAAATTGCCATTTTTACAGAGTTTTGCTTACTCAAAAGCTTCAATTATGATCCGTTTTAGGCACAGAAATGACTTTAAACACACTTATTTTAGTTGACAAAGTCATAATTCACATCCAACAGTCATTTACAGTCAAAAGATTAAATGTTAAAATTTCATCCATATTGACCATTTTGGGATCGTTCGACATGTCCGGAGTCATCGTTTTTCATCCGAAAATTAATTTTTTGGACTGTACCAAAAATGATTCAAAATGTCAATTGGATCGTGCCTCATGTTGAATAACCACTTTTTAAACCCTCACAGTGACCAAAATTGCCATTTTTACAGAGTTTTGCTTACTCAAAAGCTTCAATTTTGACCCATTTCAGGCACAGAAATGACTTTAAACACACTTATTTTAGTTGACAAAGTCATAATTCACATCCAACAGTCATTTACAGTCAAAAGATTAAATGTTAAAATTTCATCCATATTGACCATTTTGGGATCGTTCGACATGTCCGGAGTCATCGTTTTTCATCCGAAAATTGATTTTTTGGACTGTACCAAAAATGATTCAAAATGTCAATTGGATCGTGCCTCATGTTGAATAACCACTTTTTAAACCCTCACAGTGACCAAAATTGCCATTTTTACAGAGTTTTGATTACTCAAAAGCTTCAATTTTTACCCCTTTGAGGAACAGAAATGACTTTAAACACACTTATTTTAGTTGACAAAGTCATAATTCACATCCAACAGTCATTTACAGTCAAAAGATTAAATGTTAAAATTTCATCCATATTGACCATTTTGGGATCGTTCGACATGTCCGGAGTCATCGTTTTTCATCCGAAAATTGATTTTTTGAACTGTACCAAAAATGATTCAAAATGTCAATTGGATCGTGCCTCATGTTGAATAACCACTTTTTAAACCCTCACAGTGACCAAAATTGCCAATTTTACAGAGTTTTGCTTACTCAAAAGCTTCAATTTTGACCCATTTCAGGCACAGAAATGACTTTAAACACACTTATTTTAGTTGACAAAGCCATAATTCACATCCAACAGTCATTTAGAGTCAAAAGATTAAATGTTAAAATTTCATCATTATAGACCATTTTGGGAACGTTCGACAGGTCCGGAGTCATCGTTTTTCGTCTGAAAATTGATTTTTTGGACTGTACCAAAAATGATTCAAAATGTCAATTGGATCGTGCCTCATGTTGAATAACCACTTTTTAAACCCTCAGAGTGACCAAAATTGCCATTTTTACAGAGTTTTGCTTACTCAAAAGCTTCAATTTTGATCCGTTTTAGGCACAGAAATGACTTTAAACACACTTATTTTAGTTGACAAAGTCATAATTCTCATCCAACAGTCATTTACAGTCAAAAGATTAAATGTTAAAATTTCATCCATATTGACCATTTTGGGATCGTTCGACATGTCCGGAGTCATCGTTTTTCATCCGAAAATTGATTTTTTGGACTGTACCAAAAATGATTCAAAATGTCAATTGGATCGTGCCTCATTTTGAATAACCACTTTTTAAACCCTCACAGTGACCAAAATTGCCAATTTTACAGAGTTTTGCTTACACAAAAGCTTCAATTTTGACCCGTTTCAGGCACAGAAATGACTTTAAACACACTTATTTTAGTTGACAAAGTCATAATTCACATCCAACAGTCATTTACAGTCAAAAGATTAAATGTTAAAATTTCATCCATATTGACCATTTTGGGATCGTTCGACATGTCCGGAGTCATCGTTTTTCATCCGAAAATTGATTTTTTGGACTGTACCAAAAATGATTCAAAATGTCAATTGGATCGTGCCTCATGTTGAATAACCACTTTTTAAACCCTCACAGTGACCAAAATTGCCATTTTTACAGAGTTTTGATTACTCAAAAGCTTCAATTTTTACCCCTTTGAGGAACAGAAATGACTTTAAACACACTTATTTTAGTTGACAAAGTCATAATTCACATCCAACAGTCATTTACAGTCAAAAGATTAAATGTTAAAATTTCATCCATATTGACCATTTTGGGATCGTTCGACATGTCCGGAGTCATCGTTTTTCATCCGAAAATTGATTTTTTGAACTGTACCAAAAATGATTCAAAATGTCAATTGGATCGTGCCTCATGTTGAATAACCACTTTTTAAACCCTCACAGTGACCAAAATTGCCAATTTTACAGAGTTTTGCTTACTCAAAAGCTTCAATTTTGACCCATTTCAGGCACAGAAATGACTTTAAACACACTTATTTTAGTTGACAAAGCCATAATTCACATCCAACAGTCATTTAGAGTCAAAAGATTAAATGTTAAAATTTCATCATTATAGACCATTTTGGGAACGTTCGACAGGTCCGGAGTCATCGTTTTTCGTCTGAAAATTGATTTTTTGGACTGTACCAAAAATGATTCAAAATGTCAATTGGATCGTGCCTCATGTTGAATAACCACTTTTTAAACCCTCAGAGTGACCAAAATTGCCATTTTTACAGAGTTTTGCTTACTCAAAAGCTTCAATTTTGATCCGTTTTAGGCACAGAAATGACTTTAAACACACTTATTTTAGTTGACAAAGTCATAATTCTCATCCAACAGTCATTTACAGTCAAAAGATTAAATGTTAAAATTTCATCCATATTGACCATTTTGGGATCGTTCGACATGTCCGGAGTCATCGTTTTTCATCCGAAAATTGATTTTTTGGACTGTACCAAAAATGATTCAAAATGTCAATTGGATCGTGCCTCATTTTGAATAACCACTTTTTAAACCCTCACAGTGACCAAAATTGCCAATTTTACAGAGTTTTGCTTACACAAAAGCTTCAATTTTGACCCGTTTCAGGCACAGAAATGACTTTAAACACACTTATTTTAGTTGACAAAGTCATTATTCACATCCAACAGTCATTTAGAGTCAAAAGATTAAATGTTAAAATTTCATCCATATTGACCATTTTGGGATCGTTCGACATGTCCGGAGTCATCGTTTTTCATCCGAAAATTTTTTTTTTGGACTGTACCAAAAATGATTCAAAATGTCAATTGGATCGTGCCTCATGTTGAATAACCACTTTTTAAACCCTCACAGTGATCAAAATTGCCATTTTTACAGAGTTTTGATTACTCAAAAGCTTCAATTTTGACCCATTTCAGGCACAGAAATGACGTTAAACACACCTATTTTAGTTGACAAAGTCATAATTCACACCCAACAGTCATTTACAGTCAAAAGATTAAATGTTAAAATTTCATCCATATTGACCATTTTGGGATCGTTCGACATGTCCGGAGTCATCGTTTTTCATCCGAAAATTGATTTTTTGGACTGTACCAAAAATGATTCAAAATGTCAATTGGATCGTGCCTCATGTTGAATAACCACTTTTTAAACCCTCACAGTGACCAAAATTGCCATTTTTACAGAGTTTTGCTTACTCAAAAGCTTCAATTTTGACCCATTTCAGGCACAGAAATGACTTTAAACACACTTATTTTAGTTGACAAAGTCATAATTCACATCCAACAGTCATTTACAGTCAAAAGATTAAATGTTAAAATTTCATCCATATTGACCATTTTGGGATCGTTCGACATGTCCGGAGTCATCGTTTTTCATCCGAAAATTGATTTTTTGGACTGTACCAAAAATGATTCAAAATGTCAATTGGATCGTGCCTCATGTTGAATAACCACTTTTTAAACCCTCACAGTGACCAAAATTGCCATTTTTACAGAGTTTTGCTTACTCAAAAGCTTCAATTTTGACCCATTTCAGGCACAGAAATGACTTTAAACACACTTATTTTAGTTGACAAAGTCATAATTCACATCCAACAGTCATTTACAGTCAAAAGATTAAATGTTAAAATTTCATCCATATTGACCATTTTGGGATCGTTCGACATGTCCGGAGTCATCGTTTTTCATCCGAAAATTTTTTTTTTGGACTGTACCAAAAATGATTCAAAATGTCAATTGGATCGTGCCTCATGTTGAATAACCACTTTTTAAACCCTCACAGTGATCAAAATTGCCATTTTTACAGAGTTTTGATTACTCAAAAGCTTCAATTTTGACCCATTTCAGGCAC
Source organism: Lissotriton vulgaris (assembly GCF_964263255.1). Taxonomy (NCBI): domain Eukaryota; kingdom Metazoa; phylum Chordata; class Amphibia; order Caudata; family Salamandridae; genus Lissotriton; species Lissotriton vulgaris. The sequence goes on from NW_028248434.1 coordinate 264,019, forward strand.
AGAAATGACGTTAAACACACCTATTTTAGTTGACAAAGTCATAATTCACACCCAACAGTCATTTACAGTCAAAAGATTAAATGTTAAAATTTCATCCATATTGACCATTTTGGGATCGTTCGACATGTCCGGAGTCATCGTTTTTCATCCGAAAATTGATTTTTTGGACTGTACCAAAAATGATTCAAAATGTCAATTGGATCGTGCCTCATGTTGAATAACCACTTTTTAAACCCTCACAGTGACCAAAATTGCCATTTTTACAGAGTTTTGCTTACTCAAAAGCTTCAATTTTGACCCATTTCAGGCACAGAAATGACTTTAAACACACTTATTTTAGTTGACAAAGTCATAATTCACATCCAACAGTCATTTACAGTCAAAAGATTAAATGTTAAAATTTCATCCATATTGACCATTTTGGGATCGTTCGACATGTCCGGAGTCATCGTTTTTCATCCGAAAATTGATTTTTTGGACTGTACCAAAAATGATTCAAAATGTCAATTGGATCGTGCCTCATGTTGAATAACCACTTTTTAAACCCTCACAGTGACCAAAATTGCCATTTTTACAGAGTTTTGCTTACTCAAAAGCTTCAATTTTGACCCATTTCAGGCACAGAAATGACTTTAAACACACTTATTTTAGTTGACAAAGTCATAATTCACATCCAACAGTCATTTACAGTCAAAAGATTAAATGTTAAAATTTCATCCATATTGACCATTTTGGGATCGTTCGACATGTCAGGAGTCATTGTTTTTCATACGAAAATTGATTTTTTGGACTGTACCAAAAATTATTCAAAATGTCAATTGGATCGTGCCTCATGTTGAATAACCACTTTTTAAACCCTCACAGTGACCAAAATTGCCATTTTTACAGAGTTTTGATTACTCAAAAGCTTCAATTTTGAGCCATTTGAGGCACAGAAATGACTTTAAACACACTTATTTTAGTTGACAAAGTCATAATTCACATCCAACAGTCATTTACAGTCAAAAGATTAAATGTTAAAATTTCATCCATATTGACCATTTTGGGATCGTTCGACATGTCCGGAGTCATTGTTTTTCATCCGAAAATTGATTTTTTGGACTGTACCAAAAATGATTCAAAATGTCAATTGGATCGTGCCTCATGTTGAATAACCACTTTTTAAACCCTCACAGTGACCAAAATTGCCAATTTTACAAAGTTTTGCTTACTCAAAAGCTTCAATTTTGACCCATTTCAGGCACAGAAATGACTTTAAACACACTTACTTTAGTTGACAAAGCCATAATTCACATCCAACAGTCATTTAGAGTCAAAAGATTAAATGTTAAAATTTCATCCATATTGACCATTTTGGGATCGTTCGACATGTCCGGAGTCATCGTTTTTCATCCGAAAATTTTTTTTTTGGACTGTACCAAAAATGATTCAAAATGTCAATTGGATCGTGCCTCATGTTGAATAACCACTTTTTAAACCCTCACAGTGATCAAAATTGCCATTTTTACAGAGTTTTGATTACTCAAAAGCTTCAATTTTGACCCATTTCAGGCACAGAAATGACGTTAAACACACCTATTTTAGTTGACAAAGTCATAATTCACACCCAACAGTCAATTTTTACCCCTTTGAGGCACAGAAATGACTTTAAACACACTTATTTTAGTTGACAAAGTCATAATTCACATCCAACAGTCATTTACAGTCAAAAGATTAAATGTTAAAATTTCATCCATATTGACCATTTTGGGATCGTTCGACATGTCCGGAGTCATCGTTTTTCATCCGAAAATTGATTTTTTGGACTGTACCAAAAATGATTCAAAATGTCAATTGGATCGTGCCTCATGTTGAATAACCACTTTTTAAACCCTCACAGTGACCAAAATTGCCATTTTTACAGAGTTTTGCTTACTCAAAAGCTTCAATTTTGACCCATTTCAGGCACAGAAATGACTTTAAACACACTTATTTTAGTTGACAAAGTCATAATTCACATCCAACAGTCATTTACAGTCAAAAGATTAAATGTTAAAATTTCATCCATATTGACCATTTTGGGATCGTTCGACATGTCCGGAGTCATCGTTTTTCATCCGAAAATTGATTTTTTGGACTGTACCAAAAATGATTCAAAATGTCAATTGGATCGTGCCTCATGTTGAATAACCACTTTTTAAACCCTCACAGTGACCAAAATTGCCATTTTTACAGAGTTTTGCTTACTCAAAAGCTTCAATTTTGACCCATTTCAGGCACAGAAATGACTTTAAACACACTTATTTTAGTTGACAAAGTCATAATTCACATCCAACAGTCATTTACAGTCAAAAGATTAAATGTTAAAATTTCATCCATATTGACCATTTTGGGATCGTTCGACATGTCAGGAGTCATCGTTTTTCATACGAAAATTGATTTTTTGGACTGTACCAAAAATGATTCAAAATGTCAATTGGATCGTGCCTCATGTTGAATAACCACTTTTTAAACCCTCACAGTGACCAAAATTGCCATTTTTACAGAGTTTTGATTACTCAAAAGCTTTAATTTTGAGCCATTTGAGGCACAGAAATGACTTTAAACACACTTATTTTAGTTGACAAAGTCATAATTCACATCCAACAGTCATTTACAGTCAAAAGATTAAATGTTAAAATTTCATCCATATTGACCATTTTGGGATCGTTCGACATGTCCGGAGTCATTGTTTTTCATCCGAAAATTGATTTTTTGGACTGTACCAAAAATGATTCAAAATGTCAATTGGATCGTGCCTCATGTTGAATAACCACTTTTTAAACCCTCACAGTGACCAAAATTGCCAATTTTACAAAGTTTTGCTTACTCAAAAGCTTCAATTTTGACCCGTTTCAGGCACAGAAATGACTTTAAACACACTTATTTTAGTTGACAAAGTCATAATTCACATCCAACAGTCATTTACAGTCAAAAGATTGAATGTTAAAATTTCATCCATATTGACCATTTTGGGATCGTTCGACATGTCCGGAGTCATCGTTTTTCATCCGAAAATTGATTTTTTGAACTGTACCAAAAATGATTCAAAATGTCAATTGGATCGTGCCTCATGTTGAATAACCACTTTTTAAACCCTCACAGTGACCAAAATTGCCAATTTTACAGAGTTTTGCTTACTCAAAAGCTTCAATTTTGACCCCTTTCAGGCACAGAAATGACTTTAAACACACTTATTTTAGTTGACAAAGTCATTATTCACATCCAACAGTCATTTAGAGTCAAAAGATTAAATGTTAAAATTTCATCCATATTGACCATTTTGGGATCGTTCGACATGTCCGGAGTCATCGTTTTTCATCCGAAAATTGATTTTTTGGACTGTACCAAAAATGATTCAAAATGTCAATTGGATCGTGCCTCATGTTGAATAACTACTTTTTAAACCCTCACAGTGACCAAAATTCCCATTTTTACAGAGTTTTGATTACTCAAAAGCTTCAATTTTGACCCATTTCAGGCACAGAAATGACGTTAAACACACTTATTTTAGTTGACAAAGTCATAATTCACATCCAACAGTCATTTACAGTCAAAAGATTAAATGTTAAAATTTCATCCATATTGACCATTTTGGGATCGTTCGACATGTCCGGAGTCATCGTTTTTCATCCGAAAATTGATTTTTTGGACTGTACCAAAAATGATTCAAAATGTCAATTGGATCGTGCCTCATGTTGAATAACCACTTTTTAAACCCTCACAGTGACCAAAATTGCCATTTTTACAGAGTTTTGCTTACTCAAAAGCTTCAATTTTGACCCATTTCAGGCACAGAAATGACTTTAAACACACTTATTTTAGTTGACAAAGTCATAATTCACATCCAACAGTCATTTACAGTCAAAAGATTAAATGTTAAAATTTCATCCATATTGACCATTTTGGGATCGTTCGACATGTCCGGAGTCATCGTTTTTCATCCGAAAAGTGATTTTTTGGACTGTACCAAAAATGATTCAAAATGTCAATTGGATCGTGCCTCATGTTGAATAACCACTTTTTAAACCCTCACAGTGACCAAAATTGCCATTTTTACAGAGTTTTGCTTACTCAAAAGCTTCAATTTTGACCCATTTCAGGCACAGAAATGACTTTAAACACACTTATTTTAGTTGACAAAGTCATAATTCAGATCCAACAGTCATTTACAGTCAAAAGATTAAATGTTAAAATTTCATCCATATTGACCATTTTGGGATCGTTCGACATGTCAGGAGTCATCGTTTTTCATCCGAAAATTGATTTTTTGGACTGTACCAAAAATGATTCAAAATGTCAATTGGATCGTGCCTCATGTTGAATAACCACTTTTTAAACCCTCACAGTGACCAAAATTGCCATTTTTACAGAGTTTTGATTACTCAAAAGCTTCAATTTTTACCCCTTTGAGGCACAGAAATGACTTTAAACACACTTATTTTAGTTGACAAAGTCATAATTCACATCCAACAGTCATTTACAGTCAAAAGATTAAATGTTAAAATTTCATCATTATAGACCATTTTGGGAACGTTCGACAGGTCCGGAGTCATCGTTTTTCGTCTGAAAATTGATTTTTTGGACTGTACCAAAAATGATTCAAAATGTCAATTGGATCGTGCCTCATGTTGAATAACCACTTTTTAAACCCTCAGAGTGACCAAAATTGCCATTTTTACAGAGTTTTGCTTACTCAAAAGCTTCAATTTTGACCCATTTCAGGCACAGAAATGACTTTAAACACACTTATTTTAGTTGACAAAGTAATAATTCACATCCAACAGTCATTTAGAGTCAAAAGATTAAATGTTAAAATTTCATCATTATAGACCATTTTGGGAACGTTCGACAGGTCCGGAGTCATCGTTTTTCGTCTGAAAATTGATTTTTTGGACTGTACCAAAAATGATTCAAAATGTCAATTGGATCGTGCCTCATGTTGAATAACCACTTTTTAAACCCTCACAGTGACCAAAATTGCCATTTTTACAGAGTTTTGATTACTCAAAAGCATCAATTTTTACCCCTTTGAGGCACAGAAATGACTTTAAACACACTTATTTTAGTTGACAAAGTCATAATTCACATCCAACAGTCATTTACAGTCAAAAGATTAAATGTTAAAATTTCATCCATATTGACCATTTTGGGATCGTTCGACATGTCCGGAGTCATCGTTTTTCATCCGAAAATAGATTTTTTGGACTGTACCAAAAATGATTCAAAATGTCAATTGGATCGTGCCTCATGTTGAATAACCACTTTTTAAACCCTCACAGTGACCAAAATTGCCATTTTTACAGAGTTTTGCTTACTCAAAAGCTTCAATTTTGACCCATTTCAGGCACAGAAATGACTTTAAACACACTTATTTTAGTTGACAAAGTCATAATTCACATCCAACAGTCATTTACAATCAAAAGATTAAATGTTAAAATTTCATCCATATTGACCATTTTGGGATCGTTCGACATGTCCGGAGTCATCGTTTTTCATCCGAAAATTGATTTTTTGGACTGTACCAAAAATGATTCAAAATGTCAATTGGATCGTGCCTCATGTTGAATAACCACTTTTTAAACCCTCACAGTGACCAAAATTGCCATTTTTACAGAGTTTTGATTACTCAAAAGCTTCAATTTTTACCCCTTTGAGGCACAGAAATGACTTTAAACACACTTATTTTAGTTGACAAAGTCATAATTCACATCCAACAGTCATTTACAGTCAAAAGATTAAATGTTAAAATTTCATCCATATTGACCATTTTGGGATCGTTCGACATGTCCGGAGTCATCGTTTTTCATCCGAAAATTGATTTTTTGAACTGTACCAAAAATGATTCAAAATGTCAATTGGATCGTGCCTCATGTTGAATAACCACTTTTTAAACCCTCACAGTGACCAAAATTGCCAATTTTACAGAGTTTTGCTTACTCAAAAGCTTCAATTTTGACCCCTTTCAGGCACAGAAATGACTTTAAACACACTTATTTTAGTTGACAAAGTCATAATTCACATCCAACAGTCATTTAGAGTCAAAAGATTAAATGTTAAAATTTCATCATTATAGACCATTTTGGGAACGTTCGACAGGTCCGGAGTCATTGTTTTTCGTCTGAAAATTGATTTTTTGGACTGTACCAAAAATGATTCAAAATGTCAATTGGATCGTGCCTCATGTTGAATAACCACTTTTTAAACCCTCACAGTGACCAAAATTGCCATTTTTACAGAGTTTTGATTACTCAAAAGCTTCAATTTTTACCCCTTTGAGGCACAGAAATGACTTTAAACACACTTATTTTAGTTGACAAAGTCATAATTCACATCCAACAGTCATTTACAGTCAAAAGATTAAATGTTAAAATTTCATCCATATTGACCATTTTGGGATCGTTTGACATGTCCGGAGTCATCGTTTTTCATCCGAAAATAGATTTTTTGGACTGTACCAAAAATGATTCAAAATGTCAATTGGATCGTGCCTCATGTTGAATAACCACTTTTTAAACCCTCACAGTGACCAAAATTGCCATTTTTACAGAGTTTTGCTTACTCAAAAGCTTCAATTTTGATCCGTTTTAGGCACAGAAATGACTTTAAACACACTTATTTTAGTTGACAAAGTCATAATTCTCATCCAACAGTCATTTACAGTCAAAAGATTAAATGTTAAAATTTCATCCATATTGACCATTTTGGGATCGTTCGACATGTCCGGAGTCATCGTTTTTCATCCGAAAATTGATTTTTTGGACTGTACCAAAAATGATTCAAAATGTCAATTGGATCGTGCCTCATTTTGAATAACCACTTTTTAAACCCTCACAGTGACCAAAATTGCCAATTTTACAGAGTTTTGCTTACACAAAAGCTTCAATTTTGACCCGTTTCAGGCACACAAATGACTTTAAACACACTTATTTAAGTTGACAAAGTCATTATTCACATCCAACAGTCATTTAGAGTCAAAAGATTAAATGTTAAAATTTCATCCATATTGACCATTTTGGGATCGTTCGACATGTCCGGAGTCATCGTTTTTCATCCGAAAATTTTTTTTTTGGACTGTACCAAAAATGATTCAAAATGTCAATTGGATCGTGCCTCATGTTGAATAACCACTTTTTAAACCCTCACAGTGATCAAAATTGCCATTTTTACAGAGTTTTGATTACTCAAAAGCTTCAATTTTGACCCATTTCAGGCACAGAAATGACGTTAAACACACCTATTTTAGTTGACAAAGTCATAATTCACACCCAACAGTCATTTACAGTCAAAAGATTAAATGTTAAAATTTCATCCATATTGACCATTTTGGGATCGTTCGACATGTCCGGAGTCATCGTTTTTCATCCGAAAATTGATTTTTTGGACTGTACCAAAAATGATTCAAAATGTCAATTGGATCGTGCCTCATGTTGAATAACCACTTTTTAAACCCTCACAGTGACCAAAATTGCCATTTTTACAGAGTTTTGCTTACTCAAAAGCTTCAATTTTGACCCATTTCAGGCACAGAAATGACTTTAAACACACTTATTTTAGTTGACAAAGTCATAATTCACATCCAACAGTCATTTACAGTCAAAAGATTAAATGTTAAAATTTCATCCATATTGACCATTTTGGGATCGTTCGACATGTCCGGAGTCATCGTTTTTCATCCGAAAATTGATTTTTTGGACTGTACCAAAAATGATTCAAAATGTCAATTGGATCGTGCCTCATGTTGAAAAACCACTTTTTAAACCCTCACAGTGACCAAAATTGCCATTTTTACAGAGTTTTGCTTACTCAAAAGCTTCAATTTTGACCCATTTCAGGCACAGAAATGACTTTAAACACACTTATTTTAGTTGACAAAGTCATAATTCACATCCAACAGTCATTTACAGTCAAAAGATTAAATGTTAAAATTTCATCCATATTGACCATTTTGGGATCGTTCGACATGTCAGGAGTCATCGTTTTTCATACGAAAATTGATTTTTTGGACTGTACCAAAAATTATTCAAAATGTCAATTGGATCGTGCCTCATGTTGAATAACCACTTTTTAAACCCTCACAGTGACCAAAATTGCCATTTTTACAGAGTTTTGATTACTCAAAAGCTTCAATTTTGAGCCATTTGAGGCACAGAAATGACTTTAAACACACTTATTTTAGTTGACAAAGTCATAATTCACATCCAACAGTCATTTACAGTCAAAAGATTAAATGTTAAAATTTCATCCATATTGACCATTTTGGGATCGTTCGACATGTCCGGAGTCATTGTTTTTCATCCGAAAATTGATTTTTTGGACTGTACCAAAAATGATTCAAAATGTCAATTGGATCGTGCCTCATGTTGAATAACCACTTTTTAAACCCTCACAGTGACCAAAATTGCCAATTTTACAAAGTTTTGCTAACTCAAAAGCTTCAATTTTGACCCATTTCAGGCACAGAAATGACTTTAAACACACTTACTTTAGTTGACAAAGCCATAATTCACATCCAACAGTCATTTAGAGTCAAAAGATTAAATGTTAAAATTTCATCCATATTGACCATTTTGGGATCGTTCGACATGTCCGGAGTCATCGTTTTTCATCCGAAAATTTTTTTTTTGGACTGTACCAAAAATGATTCAAAATGTCAATTGGATCGTGCCTCATGTTGAATAACCACTTTTTAAACCCTCACAGTGATCAAAATTGCCATTTTTACAGAGTTTTGATTACTCAAAAGCTTCAATTTTGACCCATTTCAGGCACAGAAATGACGTTAAACACACCTATTTTAGTTGACAAAGTCATAATTCACACCCAACAGTCAATTTTGACCCATTTCAGGCACAGAAATGACTTTAAACACACTTATTTTAGTTGACAAAGTCATAATTCACATCCAACAGTCATTTACAGTCAAAAGATTAAATGTTAAAATTTCATCCATATTGACCATTTTGGGATCGTTCGACATGTCCGGAGTCATCGTTTTTCATCCGAAAATTGATTTTTTGGACTGTACCAAAAATGATTCAAAATGTCAATTGGATCGTGCCTCATGTTGAATAACCACTTTTTAAACCCTCACAGTGACCAAAATTGCCATTTTTACAGAGTTTTGCTTACTCAAAAGCTTCAATTTTGACCCATTTCAGGCACAGAAATGACTTTAAACACACTTATTTTAGTTGACAAAGTCATAATTCACATCCAACAGTCATTTACAGTCAAAAGATTAAATGTTAAAATTTCATCCATATTGACCATTTTGGGATCGTTCGACATGTCAGGAGTCATCGTTTTTCATACGAAAATTGATTTTTTGGACTGTACCAAAAATGATTCAAAATGTCAATTGGATCGTGCCTCATGTTGAATAACCACTTTTTAAACCCTCACAGTGACCAAAATTGCCATTTTTACAGAGTTTTGATTACTCAAAAGCTTTAATTTTGAGCCATTTGAGGCACAGAAATGACTTTAAACACACTTATTTTAGTTGACAAAGTCATAATTCACATCCAACAGTCATTTACAGTCAAAAGATTAAATGTTAAAATTTCATCCATATTGACCATTTTGGGATCGTTCGACATGTCCGGAGTCATTGTTTTTCATCCGAAAATTGATTTTTTGGACTGTACCAAAAATGATTCAAAATGTCAATTGGATCGTGCCTCATGTTGAATAACCACTTTTTAAACCCTCACAGTGACCAAAATTGCCAATTTTACAAAGTTTTGCTTACTCAAAAGCTTCAATTTTGACCCGTTTCAGGCACAGAAATGACTTTAAACACACTTATTTTAGTTGACAAAGTCATAATTCACATCCAACAGTCATTTACAGTCAAAAGATTGAATGTTAAAATTTCATCCATATTGACCATTTTGGGATCGTTCGACATGTCCGGAGTCATCGTTTTTCATCCGAAAATTGATTTTTTGAACTGTACCAAAAATGATTCAAAATGTCAATTGGATCGTGCCTCATGTTGAATAACCACTTTTTAAACCCTCACAGTGACCAAAATTGCCAATTTTACAGAGTTTTGCTTACTCAAAAGCTTCAATTTTGACCCCTTTCAGGCACAGAAATGACTTTAAACACACTTATTTTAGTTGACAAAGTCATTATTCACATCCAACAGTCATTTAGAGTCAAAAGATTAAATGTTAAAATTTCATCCATATTGACCATTTTGGGATCGTTCGACATGTCCGGAGTCATCGTTTTTCATCCGAAAATTGATTTTTTGGACTGTACCAAAAATGATTCAAAATGTCAATTGGATCGTGCCTCATGTTGAATAACTACTTTTTAAACCCTCACAGTGACCAAAATTCCCATTTTTACAGAGTTTTGATTACTCAAAAGCTTCAATTTTGACCCATTTCAGGCACAGAAATGACGTTAAACACACTTATTTTAGTTGACAAAGTCATAATTCACATCCAACAGTCATTTACAGTCAAAAGATTAAATGTTAAAATTTCATCCATATTGACCATTTTGGGATCGTTCGACATGTCCGGAGTCATCGTTTTTCATCCGAAAATTGATTTTTTGGACTGTACCAAAAATGATTCAAAATGTCAATTGGATCGTGCCTCATGTTGAATAACCACTTTTTAAACCCTCACAGTGACCAAAATTGCCATTTTTACAGAGTTTTGCTTACTCAAAAGCTTCAATTTTGACCCATTTCAGGCACAGAAATGACTTTAAACACACTTATTTTAGTTGACAAAGTCATAATTCACATCCAACAGTCATTTACAGTCAAAAGATTAAATGTTAAAATTTCATCCATATTGACCATTTTGGGATCGTTCGACATGTCCGGAGTCATCGTTTTTCATCCGAAAAGTGATTTTTTGGACTGTACCAAAAATGATTCAAAATGTCAATTGGATCGTGCCTCATGTTGAATAACCACTTTTTAAACCCTCACAGTGACCAAAATTGCCATTTTTACAGAGTTTTGCTTACTCAAAAGCTTCAATTTTGACCCATTTCAGGCACAGAAATGACTTTAAACACACTTATTTTAGTTGACAAAGTCATAATTCAGATCCAACAGTCATTTACAGTCAAAAGATTAAATGTTAAAATTTCATCCATATTGACCATTTTGGGATCGTTCGACATGTCAGGAGTCATTGTTTTTCATCCGAAAATTGATTTTTTGGACTGTACCAAAAATGATTCAAAATGTCAATTGGATCGTGCCTCATGTTGAATAACCACTTTTTAAACCCTCACAGTGACCAAAATTGCCAATTTTACAGAGTTTTGCTTACTCAAAAGCTTCAATTTTGACCCATTTCAGGCACAGAAATGACTTTAAACACACTTATTTTAGTTGACAAAGCCATAATTCACATCCAACAGTCATTTAGAGTCAAAAGATTAAATGTTAAAATTTCATCATTATAGACCATTTTGGGAACGTTCGACAGGTCCGGAGTCATCGTTTTTCGTCTGAAAATTGATTTTTTGGACTGTACCAAAAATGATTCAAAATGTCAATTGGATCGTGCCTCATGTTGAATAACCACTTTTTAAACCCTCAGAGTGACCAAAATTGCCATTTTTACAGAGTTTTGCTTACTCAAAAGCTTCAATTATGATCCGTTTTAGGCACAGAAATGACTTTAAACACACTTATTTTAGTTGACAAAGTCATAATTCACATCCAACAGTCATTTACAGTCAAAAGATTAAATGTTAAAATTTCATCCATATTGACCATTTTGGGATCGTTCGACATGTCCGGAGTCATCGTTTTTCATCCGAAAATTAATTTTTTGGACTGTACCAAAAATGATTCAAAATGTCAATTGGATCGTGCCTCATGTTGAATAACCACTTTTTAAACCCTCACAGTGACCAAAATTGCCATTTTTACAGAGTTTTGCTTACTCAAAAGCTTCAATTTTGACCCATTTCAGGCACAGAAATGACTTTAAACACACTTATTTTAGTTGACAAAGTCATAATTCACATCCAACAGTCATTTACAGTCAAAAGATTAAATGTTAAAATTTCATCCATATTGACCATTTTGGGATCGTTCGACATGTCCGGAGTCATCGTTTTTCATCCGAAAATTGATTTTTTGGACTGTACCAAAAATGATTCAAAATGTCAATTGGATCGTGCCTCATGTTGAATAACCACTTTTTAAACCCTCACAGTGACCAAAATTGCCATTTTTACAGAGTTTTGATTACTCAAAAGCTTCAATTTTTACCCCTTTGAGGAACAGAAATGACTTTAAACACACTTATTTTAGTTGACAAAGTCATAATTCACATCCAACAGTCATTTACAGTCAAAAGATTAAATGTTAAAATTTCATCCATATTGACCATTTTGGGATCGTTCGACATGTCCGGAGTCATCGTTTTTCATCCGAAAATTGATTTTTTGAACTGTACCAAAAATGATTCAAAATGTCAATTGGATCGTGCCTCATGTTGAATAACCACTTTTTAAACCCTCACAGTGACCAAAATTGCCAATTTTACAGAGTTTTGCTTACTCAAAAGCTTCAATTTTGACCCATTTCAGGCACAGAAATGACTTTAAACACACTTATTTTAGTTGACAAAGCCATAATTCACATCCAACAGTCATTTAGAGTCAAAAGATTAAATGTTAAAATTTCATCATTATAGACCATTTTGGGAACGTTCGACAGGTCCGGAGTCATCGTTTTTCGTCTGAAAATTGATTTTTTGGACTGTACCAAAAATGATTCAAAATGTCAATTGGATCGTGCCTCATGTTGAATAACCACTTTTTAAACCCTCAGAGTGACCAAAATTGCCATTTTTACAGAGTTTTGCTTACTCAAAAGCTTCAATTTTGATCCGTTTTAGGCACAGAAATGACTTTAAACACACTTATTTTAGTTGACAAAGTCATAATTCTCATCCAACAGTCATTTACAGTCAAAAGATTAAATGTTAAAATTTCATCCATATTGACCATTTTGGGATCGTTCGACATGTCCGGAGTCATCGTTTTTCATCCGAAAATTGATTTTTTGGACTGTACCAAAAATGATTCAAAATGTCAATTGGATCGTGCCTCATTTTGAATAACCACTTTTTAAACCCTCACAGTGACCAAAATTGCCAATTTTACAGAGTTTTGCTTACACAAAAGCTTCAATTTTGACCCGTTTCAGGCACAGAAATGACTTTAAACACACTTATTTTAGTTGACAAAGTCATAATTCACATCCAACAGTCATTTACAGTCAAAAGATTAAATGTTAAAATTTCATCCATATTGACCATTTTGGGATCGTTCGACATGTCCGGAGTCATCGTTTTTCATCCGAAAATTGATTTTTTGGACTGTACCAAAAATGATTCAAAATGTCAATTGGATCGTGCCTCATGTTGAATAACCACTTTTTAAACCCTCACAGTGACCAAAATTGCCATTTTTACAGAGTTTTGATTACTCAAAAGCTTCAATTTTTACCCCTTTGAGGAACAGAAATGACTTTAAACACACTTATTTTAGTTGACAAAGTCATAATTCACATCCAACAGTCATTTACAGTCAAAAGATTAAATGTTAAAATTTCATCCATATTGACCATTTTGGGATCGTTCGACATGTCCGGAGTCATCGTTTTTCATCCGAAAATTGATTTTTTGAACTGTACCAAAAATGATTCAAAATGTCAATTGGATCGTGCCTCATGTTGAATAACCACTTTTTAAACCCTCACAGTGACCAAAATTGCCAATTTTACAGAGTTTTGCTTACTCAAAAGCTTCAATTTTGACCCATTTCAGGCACAGAAATGACTTTAAACACACTTATTTTAGTTGACAAAGCCATAATTCACATCCAACAGTCATTTAGAGTCAAAAGATTAAATGTTAAAATTTCATCATTATAGACCATTTTGGGAACGTTCGACAGGTCCGGAGTCATCGTTTTTCGTCTGAAAATTGATTTTTTGGACTGTACCAAAAATGATTCAAAATGTCAATTGGATCGTGCCTCATGTTGAATAACCACTTTTTAAACCCTCAGAGTGACCAAAATTGCCATTTTTACAGAGTTTTGCTTACTCAAAAGCTTCAATTTTGATCCGTTTTAGGCACAGAAATGACTTTAAACACACTTATTTTAGTTGACAAAGTCATAATTCTCATCCAACAGTCATTTACAGTCAAAAGATTAAATGTTAAAATTTCATCCATATTGACCATTTTGGGATCGTTCGACATGTCCGGAGTCATCGTTTTTCATCCGAAAATTGATTTTTTGGACTGTACCAAAAATGATTCAAAATGTCAATTGGATCGTGCCTCATTTTGAATAACCACTTTTTAAACCCTCACAGTGACCAAAATTGCCAATTTTACAGAGTTTTGCTTACACAAAAGCTTCAATTTTGACCCGTTTCAGGCACAGAAATGACTTTAAACACACTTATTTTAGTTGACAAAGTCATTATTCACATCCAACAGTCATTTAGAGTCAAAAGATTAAATGTTAAAATTTCATCCATATTGACCATTTTGGGATCGTTCGACATGTCCGGAGTCATCGTTTTTCATCCGAAAATTTTTTTTTTGGACTGTACCAAAAATGATTCAAAATGTCAATTGGATCGTGCCTCATGTTGAATAACCACTTTTTAAACCCTCACAGTGATCAAAATTGCCATTTTTACAGAGTTTTGATTACTCAAAAGCTTCAATTTTGACCCATTTCAGGCACAGAAATGACGTTAAACACACCTATTTTAGTTGACAAAGTCATAATTCACACCCAACAGTCATTTACAGTCAAAAGATTAAATGTTAAAATTTCATCCATATTGACCATTTTGGGATCGTTCGACATGTCCGGAGTCATCGTTTTTCATCCGAAAATTGATTTTTTGGACTGTACCAAAAATGATTCAAAATGTCAATTGGATCGTGCCTCATGTTGAATAACCACTTTTTAAACCCTCACAGTGACCAAAATTGCCATTTTTACAGAGTTTTGCTTACTCAAAAGCTTCAATTTTGACCCATTTCAGGCACAGAAATGACTTTAAACACACTTATTTTAGTTGACAAAGTCATAATTCACATCCAACAGTCATTTACAGTCAAAAGATTAAATGTTAAAATTTCATCCATATTGACCATTTTGGGATCGTTCGACATGTCCGGAGTCATCGTTTTTCATCCGAAAATTGATTTTTTGGACTGTACCAAAAATGATTCAAAATGTCAATTGGATCGTGCCTCATGTTGAATAACCACTTTTTAAACCCTCACAGTGACCAAAATTGCCATTTTTACAGAGTTTTGCTTACTCAAAAGCTTCAATTTTGACCCATTTCAGGCACAGAAATGACTTTAAACACACTTATTTTAGTTGACAAAGTCATAATTCACATCCAACAGTCATTTACAGTCAAAAGATTAAATGTTAAAATTTCATCCATATTGACCATTTTGGGATCGTTCGACATGTCCGGAGTCATCGTTTTTCATCCGAAAATTTTTTTTTTGGACTGTACCAAAAATGATTCAAAATGTCAATTGGATCGTGCCTCATGTTGAATAACCACTTTTTAAACCCTCACAGTGATCAAAATTGCCATTTTTACAGAGTTTTGATTACTCAAAAGCTTCAATTTTGACCCATTTCAGGCACAGAAATGACGTTAAACACACCTATTTTAGTTGACAAAGTCATAATTCACACCCAACAGTCATTTACAGTCAAAAGATTAAATGTTAAAATTTCATCCATATTGACCATTTTGGGATCGTTCGACATGTCCGGAGTCATCGTTTTTCATCCGAAAATTGATTTTTTGGACTGTACCAAAAATGATTCAAAATGTCAATTGGATCGTGCCTCATGTTGAATAACCACTTTTTAAACCCTCACAGTGACCAAAATTGCCATTTTTACAGAGTTTTGATTACTCAAAAGCTTCAATTTTTACCCCTTTGAGGAACAGAAATGACTTTAAACACACTTATTTTAGTTGACAAAGTCATAATTCACATCCAACAGTCATTTACAGTCAAAAGATTAAATGTTAAAATTTCATCCATATTGACCATTTTGGGATCGTTCGACATGTCCGGAGTCATCGTTTTTCATCCGAAAATTGATTTTTTGAACTGTACCAAAAATGATTCAAAATGTCAATTGGATCGTGCCTCATGTTGAATAACCACTTTTTAAACCCTCACAGTGACCAAAATTGCCAATTTTACAGAGTTTTGCTTACTCAAAAGCTTCAATTTTGACCCATTTCAGGCACAGAAATGACTTTAAACACACTTATTTTAGTTGACAAAGCCATAATTCACATCCAACAGTCATTTAGAGTCAAAAGATTAAATGTTAAAATTTCATCATTATAGACCATTTTGGGAACGTTCGACAGGTCCGGAGTCATCGTTTTTCGTCTGAAAATTGATTTTTTGGACTGTACCAAAAATGATTCAAAATGTCAATTGGATCGTGCCTCATGTTGAATAACCACTTTTTAAACCCTCAGAGTGACCAAAATTGCCATTTTTACAGAGTTTTGCTTACTCAAAAGCTTCAATTATGATCCGTTTTAGGCACAGAAATGACTTTAAACACACTTATTTTAGTTGACAAAGTCATAATTCACATCCAACAGTCATTTACAGTCAAAAGATTAAATGTTAAAATTTCATCCATATTGACCATTTTGGGATCGTTCGACATGTCCGGAGTCATCGTTTTTCATCCGAAAATTAATTTTTTGGACTGTACCAAAAATGATTCAAAATGTCAATTGGATCGTGCCTCATGTTGAATAACCACTTTTTAAACCCTCACAGTGACCAAAATTGCCATTTTTACAGAGTTTTGCTTACTCAAAAGCTTCAATTTTGACCCATTTCAGGCACAGAAATGACTTTAAACACACTTATTTTAGTTGACAAAGTCATAATTCACATCCAACAGTCATTTACAGTCAAAAGATTAAATGTTAAAATTTCATCCATATTGACCATTTTGGGATCGTTCGACATGTCCGGAGTCATCGTTTTTCATCCGAAAATTTTTTTTTTGGACTGTACCAAAAATGATTCAAAATGTCAATTGGATCGTGCCTCATGTTGAATAACCACTTTTTAAACCCTCACAGTGATCAAAATTGCCATTTTTACAGAGTTTTGATTACTCAAAAGCTTCAATTTTGACCCATTTCAGGCACAGAAATGACGTTAAACACACCTATTTTAGTTGACAAAGTCATAATTCACACCCAACAGTCATTTACAGTCAAAAGATTAAATGTTAAAATTTCATCCATATTGACCATTTTGGGATCGTTCGACATGTCCGGAGTCATCGTTTTTCATCCGAAAATTGATTTTTTGGACTGTACCAAAAATGATTCAAAATGTCAATTGGATCGTGCCTCATGTTGAATAACCACTTTTTAAACCCTCACAGTGACCAAAATTGCCATTTTTACAGAGTTTTGATTACTCAAAAGCTTCAATTTTTACCCCTTTGAGGAACAGAAATGACTTTAAACACACTTATTTTAGTTGACAAAGTCATAATTCACATCCAACAGTCATTTACAGTCAAAAGATTAAATGTTAAAATTTCATCCATATTGACCATTTTGGGATCGTTCGACATGTCCGGAGTCATCGTTTTTCATCCGAAAATTGATTTTTTGAACTGTACCAAAAATGATTCAAAATGTCAATTGGATCGTGCCTCATGTTGAATAACCACTTTTTAAACCCTCACAGTGACCAAAATTGCCAATTTTACAGAGTTTTGCTTACTCAAAAGCTTCAATTTTGACCCATTTCAGGCACAGAAATGACTTTAAACACACTTATTTTAGTTGACAAAGCCATAATTCACATCCAACAGTCATTTAGAGTCAAAAGATTAAATGTTAAAATTTCATCATTATAGACCATTTTGGGAACGTTCGACAGGTCCGGAGTCATCGTTTTTCGTCTGAAAATTGATTTTTTGGACTGTACCAAAAATGATTCAAAATGTCAATTGGATCGTGCCTCATGTTGAATAACCACTTTTTAAACCCTCAGAGTGACCAAAATTGCCATTTTTACAGAGTTTTGCTTACTCAAAAGCTTCAATTATGATCCGTTTTAGGCACAGAAATGACTTTAAACACACTTATTTTAGTTGACAAAGTCATAATTCACATCCAACAGTCATTTACAGTCAAAAGATTAAATGTTAAAATTTCATCCATATTGACCATTTTGGGATCGTTCGACATGTCCGGAGTCATCGTTTTTCATCCGAAAATTGATTTTTTGGACTGTACCAAAAATGATTCAAAATGTCAATTGGATCGTGCCTCATGTTGAATAACCACTTTTTAAACCCTCACAGTGACCAAAATTGCCATTTTTACAGAGTTTTGATTACTCAAAAGCTTCAATTTTTACCCCTTTGAGGAACAGAAATGACTTTAAACACACTTATTTTAGTTGACAAAGTCATAATTCACATCCAACAGTCATTTACAGTCAAAAGATTAAATGTTAAAATTTCATCCATATTGACCATTTTGGGATCGTTCGACATGTCCGGAGTCATCGTTTTTCATCCGAAAATTGATTTTTTGAACTGTACCAAAAATGATTCAAAATGTCAATTGGATCGTGCCTCATGTTGAATAACCACTTTTTAAACCCTCACAGTGACCAAAATTGCCAATTTTACAGAGTTTTGCTTACTCAAAAGCTTCAATTTTGACCCATTTCAGGCACAGAAATGACTTTAAACACACTTATTTTAGTTGACAAAGCCATAATTCACATCCAACAGTCATTTAGAGTCAAAAGATTAAATGTTAAAATTTCATCATTATAGACCATTTTGGGAACGTTCGACAGGTCCGGAGTCATCGTTTTTCGTCTGAAAATTGATTTTTTGGACTGTACCAAAAATGATTCAAAATGTCAATTGGATCGTGCCTCATGTTGAATAACCACTTTTTAAACCCTCAGAGTGACCAAAATTGCCATTTTTACAGAGTTTTGCTTACTCAAAAGCTTCAATTATGATCCGTTTTAGGCACAGAAATGACTTTAAACACACTTATTTTAGTTGACAAAGTCATAATTCACATCCAACAGTCATTTACAGTCAAAAGATTAAATGTTAAAATTTCATCCATATTGACCATTTTGGGATCGTTCGACATGTCCGGAGTCATCGTTTTTCATCCGAAAATTAATTTTTTGGACTGTACCAAAAATGATTCAAAATGTCAATTGGATCGTGCCTCATGTTGAATAACCACTTTTTAAACCCTCACAGTGACCAAAATTGCCATTTTTACAGAGTTTTGCTTACTCAAAAGCTTCAATTTTGACCCATTTCAGGCACAGAAATGACTTTAAACACACTTATTTTAGTTGACAAAGTCATAATTCACATCCAACAGTCATTTACAGTCAAAAGATTAAATGTTAAAATTTCATCCATATTGACCATTTTGGGATCGTTCGACATGTCCGGAGTCATCGTTTTTCATCCGAAAATTGATTTTTTGGACTGTACCAAAAATGATTCAAAATGTCAATTGGATCGTGCCTCATGTTGAATAACCACTTTTTAAACCCTCACAGTGACCAAAATTGCCATTTTTACAGAGTTTTGATTACTCAAAAGCTTCAATTTTTACCCCTTTGAGGAACAGAAATGACTTTAAACACACTTATTTTAGTTGACAAAGTCATAATTCACATCCAACAGTCATTTACAGTCAAAAGATTAAATGTTAAAATTTCATCCATATTGACCATTTTGGGATCGTTCGACATGTCCGGAGTCATCGTTTTTCATCCGAAAATTGATTTTTTGAACTGTACCAAAAATGATTCAAAATGTCAATTGGATCGTGCCTCATGTTGAATAACCACTTTTTAAACCCTCACAGTGACCAAAATTGCCAATTTTACAGAGTTTTGCTTACTCAAAAGCTTCAATTTTGACCCATTTCAGGCACAGAAATGACTTTAAACACACTTATTTTAGTTGACAAAGCCATAATTCACATCCAACAGTCATTTAGAGTCAAAAGATTAAATGTTAAAATTTCATCATTATAGACCATTTTGGGAACGTTCGACAGGTCCGGAGTCATCGTTTTTCGTCTGAAAATTGATTTTTTGGACTGTACCAAAAATGATTCAAAATGTCAATTGGATCGTGCCTCATGTTGAATAACCACTTTTTAAACCCTCAGAGTGACCAAAATTGCCATTTTTACAGAGTTTTGCTTACTCAAAAGCTTCAATTTTGATCCGTTTTAGGCACAGAAATGACTTTAAACACACTTATTTTAGTTGACAAAGTCATAATTCTCATCCAACAGTCATTTACAGTCAAAAGATTAAATGTTAAAATTTCATCCATATTGACCATTTTGGGATCGTTCGACATGTCCGGAGTCATCGTTTTTCATCCGAAAATTGATTTTTTGGACTGTACCAAAAATGATTCAAAATGTCAATTGGATCGTGCCTCATTTTGAATAACCACTTTTTAAACCCTCACAGTGACCAAAATTGCCAATTTTACAGAGTTTTGCTTACACAAAAGCTTCAATTTTGACCCGTTTCAGGCACAGAAATGACTTTAAACACACTTATTTTAGTTGACAAAGTCATAATTCACATCCAACAGTCATTTACAGTCAAAAGATTAAATGTTAAAATTTCATCCATATTGACCATTTTGGGATCGTTCGACATGTCCGGAGTCATCGTTTTTCATCCGAAAATTGATTTTTTGGACTGTACCAAAAATGATTCAAAATGTCAATTGGATCGTGCCTCATGTTGAATAACCACTTTTTAAACCCTCACAGTGACCAAAATTGCCATTTTTACAGAGTTTTGATTACTCAAAAGCTTCAATTTTTACCCCTTTGAGGAACAGAAATGACTTTAAACACACTTATTTTAGTTGACAAAGTCATAATTCACATCCAACAGTCATTTACAGTCAAAAGATTAAATGTTAAAATTTCATCCATATTGACCATTTTGGGATCGTTCGACATGTCCGGAGTCATCGTTTTTCATCCGAAAATTGATTTTTTGAACTGTACCAAAAATGATTCAAAATGTCAATTGGATCGTGCCTCATGTTGAATAACCACTTTTTAAACCCTCACAGTGACCAAAATTGCCAATTTTACAGAGTTTTGCTTACTCAAAAGCTTCAATTTTGACCCATTTCAGGCACAGAAATGACTTTAAACACACTTATTTTAGTTGACAAAGCCATAATTCACATCCAACAGTCATTTAGAGTCAAAAGATTAAATGTTAAAATTTCATCATTATAGACCATTTTGGGAACGTTCGACAGGTCCGGAGTCATCGTTTTTCGTCTGAAAATTGATTTTTTGGACTGTACCAAAAATGATTCAAAATGTCAATTGGATCGTGCCTCATGTTGAATAACCACTTTTTAAACCCTCAGAGTGACCAAAATTGCCATTTTTACAGAGTTTTGCTTACTCAAAAGCTTCAATTTTGATCCGTTTTAGGCACAGAAATGACTTTAAACACACTTATTTTAGTTGACAAAGTCATAATTCTCATCCAACAGTCATTTACAGTCAAAAGATTAAATGTTAAAATTTCATCCATATTGACCATTTTGGGATCGTTCGACATGTCCGGAGTCATCGTTTTTCATCCGAAAATTGATTTTTTGGACTGTACCAAAAATGATTCAAAATGTCAATTGGATCGTGCCTCATTTTGAATAACCACTTTTTAAACCCTCACAGTGACCAAAATTGCCAATTTTACAGAGTTTTGCTTACACAAAAGCTTCAATATTGACCCGTTTCAGGCACAGAAATGACTTTAAACACACTTATTTTAGTTGACAAAGTCATTATTCACATCCAACAGTCATTTAGAGTCAAAAGATTAAATGTTAAAATTTCATCCATATTGACCATTTTGGGATCGTTCGACATGTCCGGAGTCATCGTTTTTCATCCGAAAATTGATTTTTTGGACTGTACCAAAAATGATTCAAAATGTCAATTGGATCGTGCCTCATGTTGAATAACTACTTTTTAAACCCTCACAGTGACCAAAATTCCCATTTTTACAGAGTTTTGATTACTCAAAAGCTTCAATTTTGACCCATTTCAGGCACAGAAATGACGTTAAACACACTTATTTTAGTTGACAAAGTCATAATTCACATCCAACAGTCATTTACAGTCAAAAGATTAAATGTTAAAATTTCATCCATATTGACCATTTTGGGATCGTTCGACATGTCCGGAGTCATCGTTTTTCATCCGAAAATTGATTTTTTGGACTGTACCAAAAATGATTCAAAATGTCAATTGGATCGTGCCTCATGTTGAATAACCACTTTTTAAACCCTCACAGTGACCAAAATTGCCATTTTTACAGAGTTTTGCTTACTCAAAAGCTTCAATTTTGACCCATTTCAGGCACAGAAATGACTTTAAACACACTTATTTTAGTTGACAAAGTCATAATTCACATCCAACAGTCATTTACAGTCAAAAGATTAAATGTTAAAATTTCATCCATATTGACCATTTTGGGATCGTTCGACATGTCCGGAGTCATCGTTTTTCATCCGAAAAGTGATTTTTTGGACTGTACCAAAAATGATTCAAAATGTCAATTGGATCGTGCCTCATGTTGAATAACCACTTTTTAAACCCTCACAGTGACCAAAATTGCCATTTTTACAGAGTTTTGCTTACTCAAAAGCTTCAATTTTGACCCATTTCAGGCACAGAAATGACTTTAAACACACTTATTTTAGTTGACAAAGTCATAATTCAGATCCAACAGTCATTTACAGTCAAAAGATTAAATGTTAAAATTTCATCCATATTGACCATTTTGGGATCGTTCGACATGTCAGGAGTCATCGTTTTTCATCCGAAAATTGATTTTTTGGACTGTACCAAAAATGATTCAAAATGTCAATTGGATCGTGCCTCATGTTGAATAACCACTTTTTAAACCCTCACAGTGACCAAAATTGCCATTTTTACAGAGTTTTGATTACTCAAAAGCTTCAATTTTTACCCCTTTGAGGCACAGAAATGACTTTAAACACACTTATTTTAGTTGACAAAGTCATAATTCACATCCAACAGTCATTTACAGTCAAAAGATTAAATGTTAAAATTTCATCCATATTGACCATTTTGGGATCGTTCGACATGTCCGGAGTCATCGTTTTTCATCCGAAAATTGATTTTTTGAACTGTACCAAAAATGATTCAAAATGTCAATTGGATCGTGCCTCATGTTGAATAACCACTTTTTAAACCCTCACAGTGACCAAAATTGCCAATTTTACACAGTTTTGCTTACTCAAAAGCTTCAATTTTGACCCATTTCAGGCACAGAAATGACTTTAAACACACTTACTTTAGTTGACAAAGCCATAATTCACATCCAACAGTCATTTAGAGTCAAAAGATTAAATGTTAAAATTTCATCATTATAGACCATTTTGGGAACGTTCGACAGGTCCGGAGTCATCGTTTTTCGTCTGAAAATTGATTTTTTGGACTGTACCAAAAATGATTCAAAATGTCAATTGGATCGTGCCTCATGTTGAATAACCACTTTTTAAACCCTCAGAGTGACCAAAATTGCCATTTTTACAGAGTTTTGCTTACTCAAAAGCTTCAATTTTGACCCATTTCAGGCACAGAAATGACTTTAAACACACTTATTTTAGTTGACAAAGTAATAATTCACATCCAACAGTCATTTAGAGTCAAAAGATTAAATGTTAAAATTTCATCATTATAGACCATTTTGGGAACGTTCGACAGGTCCGGAGTCATCGTTTTTCGTCTGAAAATTGATTTTTTGGACTGTACCAAAAATGATTCAAAATGTCAATTGGATCGTGCCTCATGTTGAATAACCACTTTTTAAACCCTCACAGTGACCAAAATTGCCATTTTTACAGAGTTTTGATTACTCAAAAGCATCAATTTTTACCCCTTTGAGGCACAGAAATGACTTTAAACACACTTATTTTAGTTGACAAAGTCATAATTCACATCCAACAGTCATTTACAGTCAAAAGATTAAATGTTAAAATTTCATCCATATTGACCATTTTGGGATCGTTCGACATGTCCGGAGTCATCGTTTTTCATCCGAAAATAGATTTTTTGGACTGTACCAAAAATGATTCAAAATGTCAATTGGATCGTGCCTCATGTTGAATAACCACTTTTTAAACCCTCACAGTGACCAAAATTGCCATTTTTACAGAGTTTTGCTTACTCAAAAGCTTCAATTTTGACCCATTTCAGGCACAGAAATGACTTTAAACACACTTATTTTAGTTGACAAAGTCATAATTCACATCCAACAGTCATTTACAATCAAAAGATTAAATGTTAAAATTTCATCCATATTGACCATTTTGGGATCGTTCGACATGTCCGGAGTCATCGTTTTTCATCCGAAAATTGATTTTTTGGACTGTACCAAAAATGATTCAAAATGTCAATTGGATCGTGCCTCATGTTGAATAACCACTTTTTAAACCCTCACAGTGACCAAAATTTTCATTTTTACAGAGTTTTGATTACTCAAAAGCTTCAATTTTTACCCCTTTGAGGCACAGAAATGACTTTAAACACACTTATTTTAGTTGACAAAGTCATAATTCACATCCAACAGTCATTTACAGTCAAAAGATTAAATGTTAAAATTTCATCCATATTGACCATTTTGGGATCGTTCGACATGTCCGGAGTCATCGTTTTTCATCCGAAAATTGATTTTTTGAACTGTACCAAAAATGATTCAAAATGTCAATTGGATCGTGCCTCATGTTGAATAACCACTTTTTAAACCCTCACAGTGACCAAAATTGCCAATTTTACAGAGTTTTGCTTACTCAAAAGCTTCAATTTTGACCCCTTTCAGGCACAGAAATGACTTTAAACACACTTATTTTAGTTGACAAAGTCATAATTCACATCCAACAGTCATTTAGAGTCAAAAGATTAAATGTTAAAATTTCATCATTATAGACCATTTTGGGAACGTTCGACAGGTCCGGAGTCATCGTTTTTCGTCTGAAAATTGATTTTTTGGACTGTACCAAAAATGATTCAAAATGTCAATTGGATCGTGCCTCATGTTGAATAACCACTTTTTAAACCCTCACAGTGACCAAAATTGCCATTTTTACAGAGTTTTGATTACTCAAAAGCTTCAATTTTTACCCCTTTGAGGCACAGAAATGACTTTAAACACACTTATTTTAGTTGACAAAGTCATAATTCACATCCAACAGTCATTTACAGTCAAAAGATTAAATGTTAAAATTTCATCCATATTGACCATTTTGGGATCGTTTGACATGTCCGGAGTCATCGTTTTTCATCCGAAAATAGATTTTTTGGACTGTACCAAAAATGATTCAAAATGTCAATTGGATCGTGCCTCATGTTGAATAACCACTTTTTAAACCCTCACAGTGACCAAAATTGCCATTTTTACAGAGTTTTGCTTACTCAAAAGCTTCAATTTTGACCCATTTCAGGCACAGAAATGACTTTAAACACACTTATTTTAGTTGACAAAGTCATAATTCACATCCAACAGTCATTTACAGTCAAAAGATTAAATGTTAAAATTTCATCCATATTGACCATTTTGGGATCGTTCGACATGTCCGGAGTCATCGTTTTTCATCCGAAAAGTGATTTTTTGGACTGTACCAAAAATGATTCAAAATGTCAATTGGATCGTGCCTCATGTTGAATAACCACTTTTTAAACCCTCACAGTGACCAAAATTGCCATTTTTACAGAGTTTTGCTTACTCAAAAGCTTCAATTTTGACCCATTTCAGGCACAGAAATGACTTTAAACACACTTATTTTAGTTGACAAAGTCATAATTCAGATCCAACAGTCATTTACAGTCAAAAGATTAAATGTTAAAATTTCATCCATATTGACCATTTTGGGATCGTTCGACATGTCAGGAGTCATCGTTTTTCATCCGAAAATTGATTTTTTGAACTGTACCAAAAATGATTCAAAATGTCAATTGGATCGTGCCTCATGTTGAATAACCACTTTTTAAACCCTCACAGTGACCAAAATTGCCAATTTTACAGAGTTTTGCTTACTCAAAAGCTTCAATTTTGACCCCTTTCAGGCACAGAAATGACTTTAAACACACTTATTTTAGTTGACAAAGTCATAATTCACATCCAACAGTCATTTAGAGTCAAAAGATTAAATGTTAAAATTTCATCATTATAGACCATTTTGGGAACGTTCGACAGGTCCGGAGTCATCGTTTTTCGTCTGAAAATTGATTTTTTGGACTGTACCAAAAATGATTCAAAATGTCAATTGGATCGTGCCTCATGTTGAATAACCACTTTTTAAACCCTCACAGTGACCAAAATTGCCATTTTTACAGAGTTTTGATTACTCAAAAGCTTCAATTTTTACCCCTTTGAGGCACAGAAATGACTTTAAACACACTTATTTTAGTTGACAAAGTCATAATTCACATCCAACAGTCATTTACAGTCAAAAGATTAAATGTTAAAATTTCATCCATATTGACCATTTTGGGATCGTTTGACATGTCCGGAGTCATCGTTTTTCATCCGAAAATAGATTTTTTGGACTGTACCAAAAATGATTCAAAATGTCAATTGGATCGTGCCTCATGTTGAATAACCACTTTTTAAACCCTCACAGTGACTAAAATTGCCATTTTTACAGAGTTTTGCTTACTCAAAAGCTTCAATTTTGACCCATTTCAGGCACAGAAATGACTTTAAACACACTTATTTTAGTTGACAAAGTCATAATTCACATCCAACAGTCATTTACAGTCAAAAGATTAAATGTTAAAATTTCATCCATATTGACCATTTTGGGATCGTTCGACATGTCCGGAGTCATCGTTTTTCATCCGAAAATTGATTTTTTGGACTGTACCAAAAATGATTCAAAATGTCAATTGGATCGTGCCTCATGTTGAATAACTACATTTTAAACCCTCACAGTGACCAAAATTCCCATTTTTACAGAGTTTTGATTACTCAAAAGCTTCAATTTTGACCCATTTCAGGCACAGAAATGACGTTAAACACACTTATTTTAGTTGACAAAGTCATAATTCACATCCAACAGTCATTTACAGTCAAAAGATTAAATGTTAAAATTTCATCCATATTGACCATTTTGGGATCGTTCGACATGTCCGGAGTCATCGTTTTTCATCCGAAAATTGATTTTTTGGACTGTACCAAAAATGATTCAAAATGTCAATTGGATCGTGCCTCATGTTGAATAACCACTTTTTAAACCCTCACAGTGACCAAAATTGCCATTTTTACAGAGTTTTGCTTACTCAAAAGCTTCAATTTTGACCCATTTCAGGCACAGAAATGACTTTAAACACACTTATTTTAGTTGACAAAGTCATAATTCACATCCAACAGTCATTTACAGTCAAAAGATTAAATGTTAAAATTTCATCCATATTGACCATTTTGGGATCGTTCGACATGTCCGGAGTCATCGTTTTTCATCCGAAAAGTGATTTTTTGGACTGTACCAAAAATGATTCAAAATGTCAATTGGATCGTGCCTCATGTTGAATAACCACTTTTTAAACCCTCACAGTGACCAAAATTGCCATTTTTACAGAGTTTTGCTTACTCAAAAGCTTCAATTTTGACCCATTTCAGGCACAGAAATGACTTTAAACACACTTATTTTAGTTGACAAAGTCATAATTCAGATCCAACAGTCATTTACAGTCAAAAGATTAAATGTTAAAATTTCATCCATATTGACCATTTTGGGATCGTTCGACATGTCAGGAGTCATCGTTTTTCATCCGAAAATTGATTTTTTGGACTGTACCAAAAATGATTCAAAATGTCAATTGGATCGTGCCTCATGTTGAATAACCACTTTTTAAACCCTCACAGTGACCAAAATTGCCATTTTTACAGAGTTTTGATTACTCAAAAGCTTCAATTTTTACCCCTTTGAGGCACAGAAATGACTTTAAACACACTTATTTTAGTTGACAAAGTCATAATTCACATCCAACAGTCATTTACAGTCAAAAGATTAAATGTTAAAATTTCATCCATATTGACCATTTTGGGATCGTTCGACATGTCCGGAGTCATCGTTTTTCATCCGAAAATTGATTTTTTGAACTGTACCAAAAATGATTCAAAATGTCAATTGGATCGTGCCTCATGTTGAATAACCACTTTTTAAACCCTCACAGTGACCAAAATTGCCAATTTTACACAGTTTTGCTTACTCAAAAGCTTCAATTTTGACCCATTTCAGGCACAGAAATGACTTTAAACACACTTATTTTAGTTGACAAAGCCATAATTCACATCCAACAGTCATTTAGAGTCAAAAGATTAAATGTTAAAATTTCATCATTATAGACCATTTTGGGAACGTTCGACAGGTCCGGAGTCATCGTTTTTCGTCTGAAAATTGATTTTTTGGACTGTACCAAAAATGATTCAAAATGTCAATTGGATCGTGCCTCATGTTGAATAACCACTTTTTAAACCCTCAGAGTGACCAAAATTGCCATTTTTACAGAGTTTTGCTTACTCAAAAGCTTCAATTTTGACCCATTTCAGGCACAGAAATGACTTTAAACACACTTATTTTAGTTGACAAAGTAATAATTCACATCCAACAGTCATTTAGAGTCAAAAGATTAAATGTTAAAATTTCATCATTATAGACCATTTTGGGAACGTTCGACAGGTCCGGAGTCATCGTTTTTCGTCTGAAAATTGATTTTTTGGACTGTACCAAAAATGATTCAAAATGTCAATTGGATCGTGCCTCATGTTGAATAACCACTTTTTAAACCCTCACAGTGACCAAAATTGCCATTTTTACAGAGTTTTGATTACTCAAAAGCATCAATTTTTACCCCTTTGAGGCACAGAAATGACTTTAAACACACTTATTTTAGTTGACAAAGTCATAATTCACATCCAACAGTCATTTACAGTCAAAAGATTAAATGTTAAAATTTCATCCATATTGACCATTTTGGGATCGTTCGACATGTCCGGAGTCATCGTTTTTCATCCGAAAATTGATTTTTTGGACTGTACCAAAAATGATTCAAAATGTCAATTGGATCGTGCCTCATGTTGAATAACCACTTTTTAAACCCTCACAGTGACCAGAATTGCCATTTTTACAGAGTTTTGATTACTCAAAAGCTTCCATTTTTACCCCTTTGAGGCACAGAAATGACTTTAAACACACTTATTTTAGTTGACAAAGTCATAATTCACATCCAACAGTCATTTACAGTCAAAAGATTAAATGTTAAAATTTCATCCATATTGACCATTATGGGATCGTTCGACATGTCCGGAGTCATCGTTTTTCATCCGAAAATAGATTTTTTGGACTGTACCAAAAATGATTCAAAATGTCAATTGGATCGTGCCTCATGTTGAATAACCACTTTTTAAACCCTCACAGTGACCAAAATTGCCATTTTTACAGAGTTTTGCTTACTCAAAAGCTTCAATTTTGACCCATTTCAGGCACAGAAATGACTTTAAACACACTTATTTTAGTTGACAAAGTCATAATTCACATCCAACAGTCATTTACAATCAAAAGATTAAATGTTAAAATTTCATCCATATTGACCATTTTGGGATCGTTCGACATGTCCGGAGTCATCGTTTTTCATCCGAAAATTGATTTTTTGGACTGTACCAAAAATGATTCAAAATGTCGATTGGATCGTGCCTCATGTTGAATAACCACTTTTTAAACCCTCACAGTGACCAAAATTGCCATTTTTACAGAGTTTTGATTACTCAAAAGCTTCAATTTTTACCCCTTTGAGGCACAGAAATGACTTTAAACACACTTATTTTAGTTGACAAAGTCATAATTCACATCCAACAGTCATTTACAGTCAAAAGATTAAATGTTAAAATTTCATCCATATTGACCATTTTGGGATCGTTCGACATGTCCGGAGTCATCGTTTTTCATCCGAAAATTGATTTTTTGAACTGTACCAAAAATGATTCAAAATGTCAATTGGATCGTGCCTCATGTTGAATAACCACTTTTTAAACCCTCACAGTGACCAAAATTGCCAATTTTACAGAGTTTTGCTTACTCAAAAGCTTCAATTTTGACCCATTTCAGGCACAGAAATGACTTTAAACACACTTATTTTAGTTGACAAAGTCATAATTCACATCCAACAGTCATTTAGAGTCAAAAGATTAAATGTTAAAATTTCATCATTATAGACCATTTTGGGAACGTTCAACAGGTCCGGAGTCATCGTTTTTCGTCTGAAAATTGATTTTTTGGACTGTACCAAAAATGATTCAAAATGTCAATTGGATCGTGCCTCATGTTGAATAACCACTTTTTAAACCCTCACAGTGACCAAAATTGCCATTTTTACAGAGTTTTGATTACTCAAAAGCTTCAATTTTTACCCCTTCGAGGCACAGAAATGACTTTAAACACACTTATTTTAGTTGACAAAGTCATAATTCACATCCAACAGTCATTTACAGTCAAAAGATTAAATGTTAAAATTTCATCCATATTGACCATTTTGGGATCGTTCGACATGTCCGGAGTCATCGTTTTTCATCCGAAAATAGATTTTTTGGACTGTACCAAAAATGATTCAAAATGTCAATTGGATCGTGCCTCATGTTGAATAACCACTTTTTAAACCCTCACAGTGACCAAAATTGCCATTTTTACAGAGTTTTGCTTACTCAAAAGCTTCAATTTTGACCCATTTCAGGCACAGAAATGACTTTAAACACACTTATTTTAGTTGACAATGTCATAATTCACATCCAACAGTCATTTACAATCAAAAGATTAAATGTTAAAATTTCATCCATATTGACCATTTTGGGATCGTTCGACATGTCCGGAGTCATCGTTTTTCATCCGAAAATTGATTTTTTGGACTGTACCAAAAATGATTCAAAATGTCAATTGGATCGTGCCTCATGTTGAATAACCACTTTTTAAACCCTCACAGTGACCAAAATTGCCATTTTTACAGAGTTTTGATTACTCAAAAGCTTCAATTTTTACCCCTTTGAGGCACAGAAATGACTTTAAACACACTTATTTTAGTTGACAAAGTCATAATTCACATCCAACAGTCATTTAGAGTCAAAAGATTAAATGTTAAAATTTCATCATTATAGACCATTTTGGGAACGTTCGACAGGTCCGGAGTCATCGTTTTTCGTCTGAAAATTGATTTTTTGGACTGTACCAAAAATGATTCAAAATGTCAATTGGATCGTGCCTCATGTTGAATAACCACTTTTTAAACCCTCACAGTGACCAAAATTGCCATTTTTACAGAGTTTTGATTACTCAAAAGCTTCAATTTTTACCCCTTTGAGGCACAGAAATGACTTTAAACACACTTATTTTAGTTGACAAAGTCA
Source organism: Lissotriton vulgaris (assembly GCF_964263255.1). Taxonomy (NCBI): domain Eukaryota; kingdom Metazoa; phylum Chordata; class Amphibia; order Caudata; family Salamandridae; genus Lissotriton; species Lissotriton vulgaris. The sequence goes on from NW_028248434.1 coordinate 295,635, forward strand.
TAATTCTCATCCAACAGTCATTTACAGTCAAAAGATTAAATGTTAAAATTTCATCCATATTGACCATTTTGGGATCGTTCGACATGTCCGGAGTCATCGTTTTTCATCCGAAAATTGATTTTTTGGACTGTACCAAAAATGATTCAAAATGTCAATTGGATCGTGCCTCATGTTGAATAACCACTTTTTAAACCCTCACAGTGACCAAAATTGCCATTTTTACAGAGTTTTGATTACTCAAAAGCTTCAATTTTTACCCCTTTGAGGCACAGAAATGACTTTAAACACACTTATTTTAGTTGACAAAGTCATAATTCACATCCAACAGTCATTTACAGTCAAAAGATTACATGTTAAAATTTCATCCATATTGACCATTTTGGGATCGTTCGACATGTCCGGAGTCATCGTTTTTCATCCGAAAATAGATTTTTTGGACTGTACCAAAAATGATTCAAAATGTCAATTGGATCGTGCCTTATGTTGAATAACCACTTTTTAAACCCTCAGAGTGACCAAAATTGCCAATTTTACAGAGTTTTGCTTACTCAAAAGCTTCAATTTTGACCCATTTCAGGCACAGAAATGACTTTAAACAGACTTATTTTAGTTGACAAAGTCATAATTCACATCCAACAGTCATTTAGAGTCAAAAGATTAAATGTTAAAATTTTATCCATATTGACCATTATGGGATCGTTCGACATGTCCGGAGTCATCGTTTTTCATCCGAAAATAGATTTTTTGGACTGTACCAAAAATGATTCAAAATGTCAATTGGATCGTGCCTCATGTTGAATAACCACTTTTTAAACCCTCACAGTGACCAAAATTGCCATTTTTACAGAGTTTTGCTTACTCAAAAGCTTCAATTTTGACCCATTTCAGGCACAGAAATGACTTTAAACACACTTATTTTAGTTGACAAAGTCATAATTCACATCCAACAGTCATTTACAATCAAAAGATTAAATGTTAAAATTTCATCCATATTGATTATTTTGGGATCGTTCGACATGTCCGGAGTCATCGTTTTTCATCCGAAAATTGATTTTTTGGACTGTACCAAAAATGATTCAAAATGTCAATTGGATCGTGCCTCATGTTGAATAACCACTTTTTAAACCCTCACAGTGACCAAAATTGCCATTTTTACAGAGTTTTGATTACTCAAAAGCTTCAATTTTTACCCCTTTGAGGCACAGAAATGACTTTAAACACACTTATTTTAGTTGACAAAGTCATAATTCACATCCAACAGTCATTTACAGTCAAAAGATTAAATGTTAAAATTTCATCCATATTGACCATTTTGGGATCGTTCGACATGTCCGGAGTCATCGTTTTTCATCCGAAAATTGATTTTTTGAACTGTACCAAAAATGATTCAAAATGTCAATTGGATCGTGCCTCATGTTGAATAACCACTTTTTAAACCCTCACAGTGACCAAAATTGCCAATTTTACAGAGTTTTGCTTACTCAAAAGCTTCAATTTTGACCCATTTCAGGCACAGAAATGACTTTAAACACACTTATTTTAGTTGACAAAGTCATAATTCACATCCAACAGTCATTTAGAGTCAAAAGATTAAATGTTAAAATTTCATCATTATAGACCATTTTGGGAACGTTCGACAGGTCCGGAGTCATCGTTTTTCGTCTGAAAATTGATTTTTTGGACTGTACCAAAAATGATTCAAAATGTCAATTGGATCGTGCCTCATGTTGAATAACCACTTTTTAAACCCTCACAGTGACCAAAATTGCCATTTTTACAGAGTTTTGATTACTCAAAAGCTTCAATTTTTACCCCTTCGAGGCACAGAAATGACTTTAAACACACTTATTTTAGTTGACAAAGTCATAATTCACATCCAACAGTCATTTACAGTCAAAAGATTAAATGTTAAAATTTCATCCATATTGACCATTTTGGGATCGTTCGACATGTCCGGAGTCATCGTTTTTCATCCGAAAATAGATTTTTTGGACTGTACCAAAAATGATTCAAAATGTCAATTGGATCGTGCCTCATGTTGAATAACCACTTTTTAAACCCTCACAGTGACCAAAATTGCCATTTTTACAGAGTTTTGCTTACTCAAAAGCTTCAATTTTGACCCATTTCAGGCACAGAAATGACTTTAAACACACTTATTTCAGTTGACAAAGTCATAATTCACATCCAACAGTCATTTAGAGTCAAAAGATTAAATGTTAAAATTTCATCATTATAGACCATTTTGGGAACGTTCGACAGGTCCGGAGTCATCGTTTTTCGTCTGAAAATTGATTTTTTGGACTGTACCAAAAATGATTCAAAATGTCAATTGGATCGTGCCTCATGTTGAATAACCACTTTTTAAACCCTCACAGTGACCAAAATTGCCATTTTTACAGAGTTTTTATTACTCAAAAGCTTCAATTTTTACCCCTTTGAGGCACAGAAATGACTTTAAACACACTTATTTTAGTTGACAAAGTCATAATTCACATCCAACAGTCATTTACAGTCAAAAGATTAAATGTTAAAATTTTATCCATATTGACCATTGTGGGATCGTTCGACATGTCCGGAGTCATCGTTTTTCATCCGAAAATTGATTTTTTGGACTGTACCAAAAATGATTCAAAATGTCAACTGGATCGTGCCTCATGTTGAATAACCACTTTTTAAACCCTCACAGTGACCAAAATTGCCATTTTTACAGAGTTTTGCTTACTCAAAAGCTTCAATTTTGACCCATTTCAGGCACAGAAATGACTTTAAACACACTTATTTTAGTTGACAAAGTCATAATTCACATCCAACAGTCATTTAGAGTCAAAAGATTAAATGTTAAAATTTCATCATTATAGACCATTTTGGGAACGTTCGACAGGTCCGGAGTCATCGTTTTTCGTCTGAAAATTGATTTTTTGGACTGTACCAAAAATGATTCAAAATGTCAATTGGATCGTGCCTCATGTTGAATAACCACTTTTTAAACCCTCACAGTGACCAAAATTGCCATTTTTACAGAGTTTTGATTACTCAAAAGCTTCAATTTTTACCCCTTTGAGGCACAGAAATGACTTTAAACACACTTATTTTAGTTGACAAAGTCATAATTCTCATCCAACAGTCATTTACAGTCAAAAGATTAAATGTTAAAATTTCATCCATATTGACCATTTTGGGATCGTTCGACATGTCCGGAGTCATCGTTTTTCATCCGAAAATTGATTTTTTGGACTGTACCAAAAATGATTCAAAATGTCAATTGGATCGTGCCTCATTTTGAATAACCACTTTTTAAACCCTCACAGTGACCAAAATTGCCAATTTTACAGAGTTTTGCTTACACAAAAGCTTCAATTTTGACCCGTTTCAGGCACAGAAATGACTTTAAACACACTTATTTTAGTTGACAAAGTCATTATTCACATCCAACAGTCATTTAGAGTCAAAAGATTAAATGTTAAAATTTCATCCATATTGACCATTTTGGGATCGTTCGACATGTCCGGAGTCATCGTTTTTCATCCGAAAATTGATTTTTTGGACTGTACCAAAAATGATTCAAAATGTCAATTGGATCGTGCCTCATGTTGAATAACTACATTTTAAACCCTCACAGTGACCAAAATTCCCATTTTTACAGAGTTTTGATTACTCAAAAGCTTCAATTTTGACCCATTTCAGGCACAGAAATGACGTTAAACACACTTATTTTAGTTGACAAAGTCATAATTCACATCCAACAGTCATTTACAGTCAAAAGATTAAATGTTAAAATTTCATCCATATTGACCATTTTGGGATCGTTCGACATGTCCGGAGTCATCGTTTTTCATCCGAAAATTGATTTTTTGGACTGTACCAAAAATGATTCAAAATGTCAATTGGATCGTGCCTCATGTTGAATAACCACTTTTTAAACCCTCACAGTGACCAAAATTGCCATTTTTACAGAGTTTTGCTTACTCAAAAGCTTCAATTTTGACCCATTTCAGGCACAGAAATGACTTTAAACACACTTATTTTAGTTGACAAAGTCATAATTCACATCCAACAGTCATTTACAGTCAAAAGATTAAATGTTAAAATTTCATCCATATTGACCATTTTGGGATCGTTCGACATGTCCGGAGTCATCGTTTTTCATCCGAAAAGTGATTTTTTTGGACTGTACCAAAAATGATTCAAAATGTCAATTGGATCGTGCCTCATGTTGAATAACCACTTTTTAAACCCTCACAGTGACCAAAATTGCCATTTTTACAGAGTTTTGCTTACTCAAAAGCTTCAATTTTGACCCATTTCAGGCACAGAAATGACTTTAAACACACTTATTTTAGTTGACAAAGTCATAATTCACATCCAACAGTCATTTACAGTCAAAAGATTAAATGTTAAAATTTCATCCATATTGACCATTTTGGGATCGTTCGACATGGCCGGAGTCATCGTTTTTCATCCGAAAATTGATTTTTTGAACTGTACCAAAAATGATTCAAAATGTCAATTGGATCGTGCCTCATGTTGAATAACCACTTTTTAAACCCTCACAGTGACCAAAATTGCCAATTTTACACAGTTTTGCTTACTCAAAAGCTTCAATTTTGACCCATTTCAGGCACAGAAATGACTTTAAACACACTTATTTTAGTTGACAAAGCCATAATTCACATCCAACAGTCATTTAGAGTCAAAAGATTAAATGTTAAAATTTCATCATTATAGACCATTTTGGGAACGTTCGACAGGTCCGGAGTCATCGTTTTTCGTCTGAAAATTGATTTTTTGGACTGTACCAAAAATGATTCAAAATGTCAATTGGATCGTGCCTCATGTTGAATAACCACTTTTTAAACCCTCACAGTGACCAAAATTGCCATTTTTACAGAGTTTTGATTACTCAAAAGCATCAATTTTTACCCCTTTGAGGCACAGAAATGACTTTAAACACACTTATTTTAGTTGACAAAGTCATAATTCACATCCAACAGTCATTTACAGTCAAAAGATTAAATGTTAAAATTTCATCCATATTGACCATTTTGGGATCGTTCGACATGTCCGGAGTCATCGTTTTTCATCCGAAAATTGATTTTTTGGACTGTACCAAAAATGATTCAAAATGTCAATTGGATCGTGCCTCATGTTGAATAACCACTTTTTAAACCCTCACAGTGACCAGAATTGCCATTTTTACAGAGTTTTGATTACTCAAAAGCTTCCATTTTTACCCCTTTGAGGCACAGAAATGACTTTAAACACACTTATTTTAGTTGACAAAGTCATAATTCACATCCAACAGTCATTTACAGTCAAAAGATTAAATGTTAAAATTTCATCCATATTGACCATTATGGGATCGTTCGACATGTCCGGAGTCATCGTTTTTCATCCGAAAATAGATTTTTTGGACTGTACCAAAAATGATTCAAAATGTCAATTGGATCGTGCCTCATGTTGAATAACCACTTTTTAAACCCTCACAGTGACCAAAATTGCCATTTTTACAGAGTTTTGCTTACTCAAAAGCTTCAATTTTGACCCATTTCAGGCACAGAAATGACTTTAAACACACTTATTTTAGTTGACAAAGTCATAATTCACATCCAACAGTCATTTACAGTCAAAAGATTAAATGTTAAAATTTCATCCATATTGACCATTTTGGGATCGTTCGACATGTCCGGAGTCATCGTTTTTCATCCGAAAATTGATTTTTTGGACTGTACCAAAAATGATTCAAAATGTCAATTGGATCGTGCCTCATGTTGAATAACCACTTTTTAAACCCTCACAGTGACCAAAATTGCCATTTTTACAGAGTTTTGCTTACTCAAAAGCTTCAATTTTGACCCATTTCAGGCACAGAAATGACTTTAAACACACTTATTTTAGTTGACAAAGTCATAATTCACATCCAACAGTCATTTACAGTCAAAAGATTAAATGTTAAAATTTCATCCATATTGACCATTTTGGGATCGTTCGACATGTCCGGAGTCATCGTTTTTCATCCGAAAAGTGATTTTTTGGACTGTACCAAAAATGATTCAAAATGTCAATTGGATCGTGCCTCATGTTGAATAACCACTTTTTAAACCCTCACAGTGACCAAAATTGCCATTTTTACAGAGTTTTGCTTACTCAAAAGCTTCAATTTTGACCCATTTCAGGCACAGAAATGACTTTAAACACACTTATTTTAGTTGACAAAGTCATAATTCACATCCAACAGTCATTTACAGTCAAAAGATTAAATGTTAAAATTTCATCCATATTGACCATTTTGGGATCGTTCGACATGTCCGGAGTCATCGTTTTTCATCCGAAAATTGATTTTTTGAACTGTACCAAAAATGATTCAAAATGTCAATTGGATCGTGCCTCATGTTGAATAACCACTTTTTAAACCCTCACAGTGACCAAAATTGCCAATTTTACACAGTTTTGCTTACTCAAAAGCTTCAATTTTGACCCATTTCAGGCACAGAAATGACTTTAAACACACTTATTTTAGTTGACAAAGCCATAATTCACATCCAACAGTCATTTAGAGTCAAAAGATTAAATGTTAAAATTTCATCATTATAGACCATTTTGGGAACGTTCGACAGGTCCGGAGTCATCGTTTTTCGTCTGAAAATTGATTTTTTGGACTGTACCAAAAATGATTCAAAATGTCAATTGGATCGTGCCTCATGTTGAATAACCACTTTTTAAACCCTCACAGTGACCAAAATTGCCATTTTTACAGAGTTTTGATTACTCAAAAGCATCAATTTTTACCCCTTTGAGGCACAGAAATGACTTTAAACACACTTATTTTAGTTGACAAAGTCATAATTCACATCCAACAGTCATTTACAGTCAAAAGATTAAATGTTAAAATTTCATCCATATTGACCATTTTGGGATCGTTCGACATGTCCGGAGTCATCGTTTTTCATCCGAAAATTGATTTTTTGGACTGTACCAAAAATGATTCAAAATGTCAATTGGATCGTGCCTCATGTTGAATAACCACTTTTTAAACCCTCACAGTGACCAGAATTGCCATTTTTACAGAGTTTTGATTACTCAAAAGCTTCCATTTTTACCCCTTTGAGGCACAGAAATGACTTTAAACACACTTATTTTAGTTGACAAAGTCATAATTCACATCCAACAGTCATTTACAGTCAAAAGATTAAATGTTAAAATTTCATCCATATTGACCATTATGGGATCGTTCGACATGTCCGGAGTCATCGTTTTTCATCCGAAAATAGATTTTTTGGACTGTACCAAAAATGATTCAAAATGTCAATTGGATCGTGCCTCATGTTGAATAACCACTTTTTAAACCCTCACAGTGACCAAAATTGCCATTTTTACAGAGTTTTGCTTACTCAAAAGCTTCAATTTTGACCCATTTCAGGCACAGAAATGACTTTAAACACACTTATTTTAGTTGACAAAGTCATAATTCACATCCAACAGTCATTTACAATCAAAAGATTAAATGTTAAAATTTCATCCATATTGACCATTTTGGGATCGTTCGACATGTCCGGAGTCATCGTTTTTCATCCGAAAATTGATTTTTTGGACTGTACCAAAAATGATTCAAAATGTCGATTGGATCGTGCCTCATGTTGAATAACCACTTTTTAAACCCTCACAGTGACCAAAATTGCCATTTTTACAGAGTTTTGATTACTCAAAAGCTTCAATTTTTACCCCTTTGAGGCACAGAAATGACTTTAAACACACTTATTTTAGTTGACAAAGTCATAATTCACATCCAACAGTCATTTACAGTCAAAAGATTAAATGTTAAAATTTCATCCATATTGACCATTTTGGGATCGTTCGACATGTCCGGAGTCATCGTTTTTCATCCGAAAATTGATTTTTTGAACTGTACCAAAAATGATTCAAAATGTCAATTGGATCGTGCCTCATGTTGAATAACCACTTTTTAAACCCTCACAGTGACCAAAATTGCCAATTTTACAGAGTTTTGCTTACTCAAAAGCTTCAATTTTGACCCATTTCAGGCACAGAAATGACTTTAAACACACTTATTTTAGTTGACAAAGTCATAATTCACATCCAACAGTCATTTAGAGTCAAAAGATTAAATGTTAAAATTTCATCATTATAGACCATTTTGGGAACGTTCGACAGGTCCGGAGTCATCGTTTTTCGTCTGAAAATTGATTTTTTGGACTGTACCAAAAATGATTCAAAATGTCAATTGGATCGTGCCTCATGTTGAATAACCACTTTTTAAACCCTCACAGTGACCAAAATTGCCATTTTTACAGAGTTTTGATTACTCAAAAGCTTCAATTTTTACCCCTTCGAGGCACAGAAATGACTTTAAACACACTTATTTTAGTTGACAAAGTCATAATTCACATCCAACAGTCATTTACAGTCAAAAGATTAAATGTTAAAATTTCATCCATATTGACCATTTTGGGATCGTTCGACATGTCCGGAGTCATCGTTTTTCATCCGAAAATAGATTTTTTGGACTGTACCAAAAATGATTCAAAATGTCAATTGGATCGTGCCTCATGTTGAATAACCACTTTTTAAACCCTCACAGTGACCAAAATTGCCATTTTTACAGAGTTTTGCTTACTCAAAAGCTTCAATTTTGACCCATTTCAGGCACAGAAATGACTTTAAACACACTTATTTTAGTTGACAAAGTCATAATTCACATCCAACAGTCATTTACAATCAAAAGATTAAATGTTAAAATTTCATCCATATTGACCATTTTGGGATCGTTCGACATGTCCGGAGTCATCGTTTTTCATCCGAAAATTGATTTTTTGGACTGTACCAAAAATGATTCAAAATGTCAATTGGATCGTGCCTCATGTTGAATAACCACTTTTTAAACCCTCACAGTGACCAAAATTGCCATTTTTACAGAGTTTTGATTACTCAAAAGCTTCAATTTTTACCCCTTTGAGGCACAGAAATGACTTTAAACACACTTATTTTAGTTGACAAAGTCATAATTCACATCCAACAGTCATTTAGAGTCAAAAGATTAAATGTTAAAATTTCATCATTATAGACCATTTTGGGAACGTTCGACAGGTCCGGAGTCATCGTTTTTCGTCTGAAAATTGATTTTTTGGACTGTACCAAAAATGATTCAAAATGTCAATTGGATCGTGCCTCATGTTGAATAACCACTTTTTAAACCCTCACAGTGACCAAAATTGCCATTTTTACAGAGTTTTGATTACTCAAAAGCTTCAATTTTTACCCCTTTGAGGCACAGAAATGACTTTAAACACACTTATTTTAGTTGACAAAGTCATAATTCACATCCAACAGTCATTTACAGTCAAAAGATTAAATGTTAAAATTTTATCCATATTGACCATTGTGGGATCGTTCGACATGTCCGGAGTCATCGTTTTTCATCCGAAAATTGATTTTTTGGACTGTACCAAAAATGATTCAAAATGTCAATTGGATCGTGCCTCATGTTGAATAACCACTTTTTAAACCCTCACAGTGACCAAAATTGCCATTTTTACAGAGTTTTGATTACTCAAAAGCTTCCATTTTTACCCCTTTGAGGCACAGAAATGACTTTAAACACACTTATTTTAGTTGACAAAGTCATAATTCACATCCAACAGTCATTTACAGTCAAAAGATTAAATGTTAAAATTTCATCCATATTGACCATTTTGGGATCGTTTGACATGTCCGGAGTCATCGTTTTTCATCCGAAAATAGATTTTTTGGACTGTACCAAAAATGATTCAAAATGTCAATTGGATCGTGCCTCATGTTGAATAACCACTTTTTAAACCCTCACAGTGACCAAAATTGCCATTTTTACAGAGTTTTGATTACTCAAAAGCTTCAATTTTTACCCCTTTGAGGCACAGAAATGACTTTAAACACACTTATTTTAGTTGACAAAGTCATAATTCACATCCAACAGTCATTTACAGTCAAAAGATTAAATGTTAAAATTTCATCCATATTGACCATTTTGGGATCGTTCGACATGTCCGGAGTCATCGTTTTTCATCCGAAAATTGATTTTTTGAACTGTACCAAAAATGATTCAAAATGTCAATTGGATCGTGCCTCATGTTGAATAACCACTTTTTAAACCCTCACAGTGACCAAAATTGCCAATTTTACAGAGTTTTGCTTACTCAAAAGCTTCAATTTTGACCCCTTTCAGGCACAGAAATGACTTTAAACACACTTATTTTAGTTGACAAAGTCATAATTCACATCCAACAGTCATTTAGAGTCAAAAGATTAAATGTTAAAATTTCATCATTATAGACCATTTTGGGAACGTTCGACAGGTCCGGAGTCATTGTTTTTCGTCTGAAAATTGATTTTTTGGACTGTACCAAAAATGATTCAAAATGTCAATTGGATCGTGCCTCATGTTGAATAACCACTTTTTAAACCCTCACAGTGACCAAAATTGCCATTTTTACAGAGTTTTGATTACTCAAAAGCTTCAATTTTTACCCCTTTGAGGCACAGAAATGACTTTAAACACACTTATTTTAGTTGACAAAGTCATAATTCACATCCAACAGTCATTTACAGTCAAAAGATTAAATGTTAAAATTTCATCCATATTGACCATTTTGGGATCGTTTGACATGTCCGGAGTCATCGTTTTTCATCCGAAAATAGATTTTTTGGACTGTACCAAAAATGATTCAAAATGTCAATTGGATCGTGCCTCATGTTGAATAACCACTTTTTAAACCCTCACAGTGACCAAAATTGCCATTTTTACAGAGTTTTGCTTACTCAAAAGCTTCAATTTTGATCCGTTTTAGGCACAGAAATGACTTTAAACACACTTATTTTAGTTGACAAAGTCATAATTCTCATCCAACAGTCATTTACAGTCAAAAGATTAAATGTTAAAATTTCATCCATATTGACCATTTTGGGATCGTTCGACATGTCCGGAGTCATCGTTTTTCATCCGAAAATTGATTTTTTGGACTGTACCAAAAATGATTCAAAATGTCAATTGGATCGTGCCTCATTTTGAATAACCACTTTTTAAACCCTCACAGTGACCAAAATTGCCAATTTTACAGAGTTTTGCTTACACAAAAGCTTCAATTTTGACCCGTTTCAGGCACAGAAATGACTTTAAACACACTTATTTTAGTTGACAAAGTCATTATTCACATCCAACAGTCATTTAGAGTCAAAAGATTAAATGTTAAAATTTCATCCATATTGACCATTTTGGGATCGTTCGACATGTCCGGAGTCATCGTTTTTCATCCGAAAATTGATTTTTTGGACTGTACCAAAAATGATTCAAAATGTCAATTGGATCGTGCCTCATGTTGAATAACTACTTTTTAAACCCTCACAGTGACCAAAATTCCCATTTTTACAGAGTTTTGATTACTCAAAAGCTTCAATTTTGACCCATTTCAGGCACAGAAATGACGTTAAACACACTTATTTTAGTTGACAAAGTCATAATTCACATCCAACAGTCATTTACAGTCAAAAGATTAAATGTTAAAATTTCATCCATATTGACCATTTTGGGATCGTTCGACATGTCCGGAGTCATCGTTTTTCATCCGAAAATTGATTTTTTGGACTGTACCAAAAATGATTCAAAATGTCAATTGGATCGTGCCTCATGTTGAATAACCACTTTTTAAACCCTCACAGTGACCAAAATTGCCATTTTTACAGAGTTTTGCTTACTCAAAAGCTTCAATTTTGACCCATTTCAGGCACAGAAATGACTTTAAACACACTTATTTTAGTTGACAAAGTCATAATTCACATCCAACAGTCATTTACAGTCAAAAGATTAAATGTTAAAATTTCATCCATATTGACCATTTTGGGATCGTTCGACATGTCCGGAGTCATCGTTTTTCATCCGAAAAGTGATTTTTTGGACTGTACCAAAAATGATTCAAAATGTCAATTGGATCGTGCCTCATGTTGAATAACCACTTTTTAAACCCTCACAGTGACCAAAATTGCCATTTTTACAGAGTTTTGCTTACTCAAAAGCTTCAATTTTGACCCATTTCAGGCACAGAAATGACTTTAAACACACTTATTTTAGTTGACAAAGTCATAATTCAGATCCAACAGTCATTTACAGTCAAAAGATTAAATGTTAAAATTTCATCCATATTGACCATTTTGGGATCGTTCGACATGTCAGGAGTCATCGTTTTTCATCCGAAAATTGATTTTTTGGACTGTACCAAAAATGATTCAAAATGTCAATTGGATCGTGCCTCATGTTGAATAACCACTTTTTAAACCCTCACAGTGACCAAAATTGCCATTTTTACAGAGTTTTGATTACTCAAAAGCTTCAATTTTTACCCCTTTGAGGCACAGAAATGACTTTAAACACACTTATTTTAGTTGACAAAGTCATAATTCACATCCAACAGTCATTTACAGTCAAAAGATTAAATGTTAAAATTTCATCCATATTGACCATTTTGGGATCGTTCGACATGTCCGGAGTCATCGTTTTTCATCCGAAAATTGATTTTTTGAACTGTACCAAAAATGATTCAAAATGTCAATTGGATCGTGCCTCATGTTGAATAACCACTTTTTAAACCCTCACAGTGACCAAAATTGCCAATTTTACACAGTTTTGCTTACTCAAAAGCTTCAATTTTGACCCATTTCAGGCACAGAAATGACTTTAAACACACTTACTTTAGTTGACAAAGCCATAATTCACATCCAACAGTCATTTAGAGTCAAAAGATTAAATGTTAAAATTTCATCATTATAGACCATTTTGGGAACGTTCGACAGGTCCGGAGTCATCGTTTTTCGTCTGAAAATTGATTTTTTGGACTGTACCAAAAATGATTCAAAATGTCAATTGGATCGTGCCTCATGTTGAATAACCACTTTTTAAACCCTCAGAGTGACCAAAATTGCCATTTTTACAGAGTTTTGCTTACTCAAAAGCTTCAATTTTGACCCATTTCAGGCACAGAAATGACTTTAAACACACTTATTTTAGTTGACAAAGTAATAATTCACATCCAACAGTCATTTAGAGTCAAAAGATTAAATGTTAAAATTTCATCATTATAGACCATTTTGGGAACGTTCGACAGGTCCGGAGTCATCGTTTTTCGTCTGAAAATTGATTTTTTGGACTGTACCAAAAATGATTCAAAATGTCAATTGGATCGTGCCTCATGTTGAATAACCACTTTTTAAACCCTCACAGTGACCAAAATTGCCATTTTTACAGAGTTTTGATTACTCAAAAGCATCAATTTTTACCCCTTTGAGGCACAGAAATGACTTTAAACACACTTATTTTAGTTGACAAAGTCATAATTCACATCCAACAGTCATTTACAGTCAAAAGATTAAATGTTAAAATTTCATCCATATTGACCATTTTGGGATCGTTCGACATGTCCGGAGTCATCGTTTTTCATCCGAAAATAGATTTTTTGGACTGTACCAAAAATGATTCAAAATGTCAATTGGATCGTGCCTCATGTTGAATAACCACTTTTTAAACCCTCACAGTGACCAAAATTGCCATTTTTACAGAGTTTTGCTTACTCAAAAGCTTCAATTTTGACCCATTTCAGGCACAGAAATGACTTTAAACACACTTATTTTAGTTGACAAAGTCATAATTCACATCCAACAGTCATTTACAATCAAAAGATTAAATGTTAAAATTTCATCCATATTGACCATTTTGGGATCGTTCGACATGTCCGGAGTCATCGTTTTTCATCCGAAAATTGTTTTTTTGGACTGTACCAAAAATGATTCAAAATGTCAATTGGATCGTGCCTCATGTTGAATAACCACTTTTTAAACCCTCACAGTGACCAAAATTGCCATTTTTACAGAGTTTTGATTACTCAAAAGCTTCAATTTTTACCCCTTTGAGGCACAGAAATGACTTTAAACACACTTATTTTAGTTGACAAAGTCATAATTCACATCCAACAGTCATTTACAGTCAAAAGATTAAATGTTAAAATTTCATCCATATTGACCATTTTGGGATCGTTCGACATGTCCGGAGTCATCGTTTTTCATCCGAAAATTGATTTTTTGAACTGTACCAAAAATGATTCAAAATGTCAATTGGATCGTGCCTCATGTTGAATAACCACTTTTTAAACCCTCACAGTGACCAAAATTGCCATTTTTACAGAGTTTTGATTACTCAAAAGCTTCAATTTTTACCCCTTTGAGGCACAGAAATGACTTTAAACACACTTATTTTAGTTGACAAAGTCATAATTCACATCCAACAGTCATTTAGAGTCAAAAGATTAAATGTTAAAATTTCATCATTATAGACCATTTTGGGAACGTTCGACAGGTCCGGAGTCATCGTTTTTCGTCTGAAAATTGATTTTTTGGACTGTACCAAAAATGATTCAAAATGTCAATTGGATCGTGCCTCATGTTGAATAACCACTTTTTAAACCCTCACAGTGACCAAAATTGCCATTTTTACAGAGTTTTGATTACTCAAAAGCTTCAATTTTTACCCCTTTGAGGCACAGAAATGACTTTAAACACACTTATTTTAGTTGACAAAGTCATAATTCACATCCAACAGTCATTTACAGTCAAAAGATTAAATGTTAAAATTTTATCCATATTGACCATTGTGGGATCGTTCGACATGTCCGGAGTCATCGTTTTTCATCCGAAAATTGATTTTTTGGACTGTACCAAAAATGATTCAAAATGTCAATTGGATCGTGCCTCATGTTGAATAACCACTTTTTAAACCCTCACAGTGACCAAAATTGCCATTTTTACAGAGTTTTGATTACTCAAAAGCTTCCATTTTTACCCCTTTGAGGCACAGAAATGACTTTAAACACACTTATTTTAGTTGACAAAGTCATAATTCACATCCAACAGTCATTTACAGTCAAAAGATTAAATGTTAAAATTTCATCCATATTGACCATTTTGGGATCGTTTGACATGTCCGGAGTCATCGTTTTTCATCCGAAAATAGATTTTTTGGACTGTACCAAAAATGATTCAAAATGTCAATTGGATCGTGCCTCATGTTGAATAACCACTTTTTAAACCCTCACAGTGACCAAAATTGCCATTTTTACAGAGTTTTGATTACTCAAAAGCTTCAATTTTTACCCCTTTGAGGCACAGAAATGACTTTAAACACACTTATTTTAGTTGACAAAGTCATAATTCACATCCAACAGTCATTTACAGTCAAAAGATTAAATGTTAAAATTTCATCCATATTGACCATTTTGGGATCGTTCGACATGTCCAGAGTCATCGTTTTTCATCCGAAAATTGATTTTTTGAACTGTACCAAAAATGATTCAAAATGTCAATTGGATCGTGCCTCATGTTGAATAACCACTTTTTAAACCCTCACAGTGACCAAAATTGCCAATTTTACAGAGTTTTGCTTACTCAAAAGCTTCAATTTTGACCCCTTTCAGGCACAGAAATGACTTTAAACACACTTATTTTAGTTGACAAAGTCATAATTCACATCCAACAGTCATTTAGAGTCAAAAGATTAAATGTTAAAATTTCATCATTATAGACCATTTTGGGAACGTTCGACAGGTCCGGAGTCATTGTTTTTCGTCTGAAAATTGATTTTTTGGACTGTACCAAAAATGATTCAAAATGTCAATTGGATCGTGCCTCATGTTGAATAACCACTTTTTAAACCCTCACAGTGACCAAAATTGCCATTTTTACAGAGTTTTGATTACTCAAAAGCTTCAATTTTTACCCCTTTGAGGCACAGAAATGACTTTAAACACACTTATTTTAGTTGACAAAGTCATAATTCACATCCAACAGTCATTTACAGTCAAAAGATTAAATGTTAAAATTTCATCCATATTGACCATTTTGGGATCGTTTGACATGTCCGGAGTCATCGTTTTTCATCCGAAAATAGATTTTTTGGACTGTACCAAAAATGATTCAAAATGTCAATTGGATCGTGCCTCATGTTGAATAACCACTTTTTAAACCCTCACAGTGACCAAAATTGCCATTTTTACAGAGTTTTGCTTACTCAAAAGCTTCAATTTTGATCCGTTTTAGGCACAGAAATGACTTTAAACACACTTATTTTAGTTGACAAAGTCATAATTCTCATCCAACAGTCATTTACAGTCAAAAGATTAAATGTTAAAATTTCATCCATATTGACCATTTTGGGATCGTTCGACATGTCCGGAGTCATCGTTTTTCATCCGAAAATTGATTTTTTGGACTGTACCAAAAATGATTCAAAATGTCAATTGGATCGTGCCTCATTTTGAATAACCACTTTTTAAACCCTCACAGTGACCAAAATTGCCAATTTTACAGAGTTTTGCTTACACAAAAGCTTCAATTTTGACCCGTTTCAGGCACAGAAATGACTTTAAACACACTTATTTTAGTTGACAAAGTCATTATTCACATCCAACAGTCATTTAGAGTCAAAAGATTAAATGTTAAAATTTCATCCATATTGACCATTTTGGGATCGTTCGACATGTCCGGAGTCATCGTTTTTCATCCGAAAATTGATTTTTTGGACTGTACCAAAAATGATTCAAAATGTCAATTGGATCGTGCCTCATGTTGAATAACTACTTTTTAAACCCTCACAGTGACCAAAATTCCCATTTTTACAGAGTTTTGATTACTCAAAAGCTTCAATTTTGACCCATTTCAGGCACAGAAATGACGTTAAACACACTTATTTTAGTTGACAAAGTCATAATTCACATCCAACAGTCATTTACAGTCAAAAGATTAAATGTTAAAATTTCATCCATATTGACCATTTTGGGATCGTTCGACATGTCCGGAGTCATCGTTTTTCATCCGAAAATTGATTTTTTGGACTGTACCAAAAATGATTCAAAATGTCAATTGGATCGTGCCTCATGTTGAATAACCACTTTTTAAACCCTCACAGTGACCAAAATTGCCATTTTTACAGAGTTTTGCTTACTCAAAAGCTTCAATTTTGACCCATTTCAGGCACAGAAATGACTTTAAACACACTTATTTTAGTTGACAAAGTCATAATTCACATCCAACAGTCATTTACAGTCAAAAGATTAAATGTTAAAATTTCATCCATATTGACCATTTTGGGATCGTTCGACATGTCCGGAGTCATCGTTTTTCATCCGAAAAGTGATTTTTTGGACTGTACCAAAAATGATTCAAAATGTCAATTGGATCGTGCCTCATGTTGAATAACCACTTTTTAAACCCTCACAGTGACCAAAATTGCCATTTTTACAGAGTTTTGCTTACTCAAAAGCTTCAATTTTGACCCATTTCAGGCACAGAAATGACTTTAAACACACTTATTTTAGTTGACAAAGTCATAATTCAGATCCAACAGTCATTTACAGTCAAAAGATTAAATGTTAAAATTTCATCCATATTGACCATTTTGGGATCGTTCGACATGTCAGGAGTCATCGTTTTTCATCCGAAAATTGATTTTTTGGACTGTACCAAAAATGATTCAAAATGTCAATTGGATCGTGCCTCATGTTGAATAACCACTTTTTAAACCCTCACAGTGACCAAAATTGCCATTTTTACAGAGTTTTGATTACTCAAAAGCTTCAATTTTTACCCCTTTGAGGCACAGAAATGACTTTAAACACACTTATTTTAGTTGACAAAGTCATAATTCACATCCAACAGTCATTTACAGTCAAAAGATTAAATGTTAAAATTTCATCCATATTGACCATTTTGGGATCGTTCGACATGTCCGGAGTCATCGTTTTTCATCCGAAAATTGATTTTTTGAACTGTACCAAAAATGATTCAAAATGTCAATTGGATCGTGCCTCATGTTGAATAACCACTTTTTAAACCCTCACAGTGACCAAAATTGCCAATTTTACACAGTTTTGCTTACTCAAAAGCTTCAATTTTGACCCATTTCAGGCACAGAAATGACTTTAAACACACTTACTTTAGTTGACAAAGCCATAATTCACATCCAACAGTCATTTAGAGTCAAAAGATTAAATGTTAAAATTTCATCATTATAGACCATTTTGGGAACGTTCGACAGGTCCGGAGTCATCGTTTTTCGTCTGAAAATTGATTTTTTGGACTGTACCAAAAATGATTCAAAATGTCAATTGGATCGTGCCTCATGTTGAATAACCACTTTTTAAACCCTCAGAGTGACCAAAATTGCCATTTTTACAGAGTTTTGCTTACTCAAAAGCTTCAATTTTGACCCATTTCAGGCACAGAAATGACTTTAAACACACTTATTTTAGTTGACAAAGTAATAATTCACATCCAACAGTCATTTAGAGTCAAAAGATTAAATGTTAAAATTTCATCATTATAGACCATTTTGGGAACGTTCGACAGGTCCGGAGTCATCGTTTTTCGTCTGAAAATTGATTTTTTGGACTGTACCAAAAATGATTCAAAATGTCAATTGGATCGTGCCTCATGTTGAATAACCACTTTTTAAACCCTCACAGTGACCAAAATTGCCATTTTTACAGAGTTTTGATTACTCAAAAGCATCAATTTTTACCCCTTTGAGGCACAGAAATGACTTTAAACACACTTATTTTAGTTGACAAAGTCATAATTCACATCCAACAGTCATTTACAGTCAAAAGATTAAATGTTAAAATTTCATCCATATTGACCATTTTGGGATCGTTCGACATGTCCGGAGTCATCGTTTTTCATCCGAAAATAGATTTTTTGGACTGTACCAAAAATGATTCAAAATGTCAATTGGATCGTGCCTCATGTTGAATAACCACTTTTTAAACCCTCACAGTGACCAAAATTGCCATTTTTACAGAGTTTTGCTTACTCAAAAGCTTCAATTTTGACCCATTTCAGGCACAGAAATGACTTTAAACACACTTATTTTAGTTGACAAAGTCATAATTCACATCCAACAGTCATTTACAATCAAAAGATTAAATGTTAAAATTTCATCCATATTGACCATTTTGGGATCGTTCGACATGTCCGGAGTCATCGTTTTTCATCCGAAAATTGTTTTTTTGGACTGTACCAAAAATGATTCAAAATGTCAATTGGATCGTGCCTCATGTTGAATAACCACTTTTTAAACCCTCACAGTGACCAAAATTGCCATTTTTACAGAGTTTTGATTACTCAAAAGCTTCAATTTTTACCCCTTTGAGGCACAGAAATGACTTTAAACACACTTATTTTAGTTGACAAAGTCATAATTCACATCCAACAGTCATTTACAGTCAAAAGATTAAATGTTAAAATTTCATCCATATTGACCATTTTGGGATCGTTCGACATGTCCGGAGTCATCGTTTTTCATCCGAAAATTGATTTTTTGAACTGTACCAAAAATGATTCAAAATGTCAATTGGATCGTGCCTCATGTTGAATAACCACTTTTTAAACCCTCACAGTGACCAAAATTGCCAATTTTACAGAGTTTTGCTTACTCAAAAGCTTCAATTTTGACCCCTTTCAGGCACAGAAATGACTTTAAACACACTTATTTTAGTTGACAAAGTCATAATTCACATCCAACAGTCATTTAGAGTCAAAAGATTAAATGTTAAAATTTCATCATTATAGACCATTTTGGGAACGTTCGACAGGTCCGGAGTCATCGTTTTTCGTCTGAAAATTGATTTTTTGGACTGTACCAAAAATGATTCAAAATGTCAATTGGATCGTGCCTCATGTTGAATAACCACTTTTTAAACCCTCACAGTGACCAAAATTGCCATTTTTACAGAGTTTTGATTACTCAAAAGCTTCAATTTTTACCCCTTTGAGGCACAGAAATGACTTTAAACACACTTATTTTAGTTGACAAAGTCATAATTCACATCCAACAGTCATTTACAGTCAAAAGATTAAATGTTAAAATTTCATCCATATTGACCATTTTGGGATCGTTTGACATGTCCGGAGTCATCGTTTTTCATCCGAAAATAGATTTTTTGGACTGTACCAAAAATGATTCAAAATGTCAATTGGATCGTGCCTCATGTTGAATAACCACTTTTTAAACCCTCACAGTGACCAAAATTGCCATTTTTACAGAGTTTTGCTTACTCAAAAGCTTCAATTTTGACCCATTTCAGGCACAGAAATGACTTTAAACACACTTATTTTAGTTGACAAAGTCATAATTCACATCCAACAGTCATTTACAGTCAAAAGATTAAATGTTAAAATTTCATCCATATTGACCATTTTGGGATCGTTCGACATGTCCGGAGTCATCGTTTTTCATCCGAAAATTGATTTTTTGGACTGTACCAAAAATGATTCAAAATGTCAATTGGATCGTGCCTCATGTTGAATAACTACATTTTAAACCCTCACAGTGACCAAAATTCCCATTTTTACAGAGTTTTGATTACTCAAAAGCTTCAATTTTGACCCATTTCAGGCACAGAAATGACGTTAAACACACTTATTTTAGTTGACAAAGTCATAATTCACATCCAACAGTCATTTACAGTCAAAAGATTAAATGTTAAAATTTCATCCATATTGACCATTTTGGGATCGTTCGACATGTCCGGAGTCATCGTTTTTCATCCGAAAATTGATTTTTTGGACTGTACCAAAAATGATTCAAAATGTCAATTGGATCGTGCCTCATGTTGAATAACCACTTTTTAAACCCTCACAGTGACCAAAATTGCCATTTTTACAGAGTTTTGCTTACTCAAAAGCTTCAATTTTGACCCATTTCAGGCACAGAAATGACTTTAAACACACTTATTTTAGTTGACAAAGTCATAATTCACATCCAACAGTCATTTACAGTCAAAAGATTAAATGTTAAAATTTCATCCATATTGACCATTTTGGGATCGTTCGACATGTCCGGAGTCATCGTTTTTCATCCGAAAAGTGATTTTTTGGACTGTACCAAAAATGATTCAAAATGTCAATTGGATCGTGCCTCATGTTGAATAACCACTTTTTAAACCCTCACAGTGACCAAAATTGCCATTTTTACAGAGTTTTGCTTACTCAAAAGCTTCAATTTTGACCCATTTCAGGCACAGAAATGACTTTAAACACACTTATTTTAGTTGACAAAGTCATAATTCAGATCCAACAGTCATTTACAGTCAAAAGATTAAATGTTAAAATTTCATCCATATTGACCATTTTGGGATCGTTCGACATGTCAGGAGTCATCGTTTTTCATCCGAAAATTGATTTTTTGAACTGTACCAAAAATGATTCAAAATGTCAATTGGATCGTGCCTCATGTTGAATAACCACTTTTTAAACCCTCACAGTGACCAAAATTGCCAATTTTACAGAGTTTTGCTTACTCAAAAGCTTCAATTTTGACCCCTTTCAGGCACAGAAATGACTTTAAACACACTTATTTTAGTTGACAAAGTCATAATTCACATCCAACAGTCATTTAGAGTCAAAAGATTAAATGTTAAAATTTCATCATTATAGACCATTTTGGGAACGTTCGACAGGTCCGGAGTCATCGTTTTTCGTCTGAAAATTGATTTTTTGGACTGTACCAAAAATGATTCAAAATGTCAATTGGATCGTGCCTCATGTTGAATAACCACTTTTTAAACCCTCACAGTGACCAAAATTGCCATTTTTACAGAGTTTTGATTACTCAAAAGCTTCAATTTTTACCCCTTTGAGGCACAGAAATGACTTTAAACACACTTATTTTAGTTGACAAAGTCATAATTCACATCCAACAGTCATTTACAGTCAAAAGATTAAATGTTAAAATTTCATCCATATTGACCATTTTGGGATCGTTTGACATGTCCGGAGTCATCGTTTTTCATCCGAAAATAGATTTTTTGGACTGTACCAAAAATGATTCAAAATGTCAATTGGATCGTGCCTCATGTTGAATAACCACTTTTTAAACCCTCACAGTGACTAAAATTGCCATTTTTACAGAGTTTTGCTTACTCAAAAGCTTCAATTTTGACCCATTTCAGGCACAGAAATGACTTTAAACACACTTATTTTAGTTGACAAAGTCATAATTCACATCCAACAGTCATTTACAGTCAAAAGATTAAATGTTAAAATTTCATCCATATTGACCATTTTGGGATCGTTCGACATGTCCGGAGTCATCGTTTTTCATCCGAAAATTGATTTTTTGGACTGTACCAAAAATGATTCAAAATGTCAATTGGATCGTGCCTCATGTTGAATAACTACATTTTAAACCCTCACAGTGACCAAAATTCCCATTTTTACAGAGTTTTGATTACTCAAAAGCTTCAATTTTGACCCATTTCAGGCACAGAAATGACGTTAAACACACTTATTTTAGTTGACAAAGTCATAATTCACATCCAACAGTCATTTACAGTCAAAAGATTAAATGTTAAAATTTCATCCATATTGACCATTTTGGGATCGTTCGACATGTCCGGAGTCATCGTTTTTCATCCGAAAATTGATTTTTTGGACTGTACCAAAAATGATTCAAAATGTCAATTGGATCGTGCCTCATGTTGAATAACCACTTTTTAAACCCTCACAGTGACCAAAATTGCCATTTTTACAGAGTTTTGCTTACTCAAAAGCTTCAATTTTGACCCATTTCAGGCACAGAAATGACTTTAAACACACTTATTTTAGTTGACAAAGTCATAATTCACATCCAACAGTCATTTACAGTCAAAAGATTAAATGTTAAAATTTCATCCATATTGACCATTTTGGGATCGTTCGACATGTCCGGAGTCATCGTTTTTCATCCGAAAAGTGATTTTTTGGACTGTACCAAAAATGATTCAAAATGTCAATTGGATCGTGCCTCATGTTGAATAACCACTTTTTAAACCCTCACAGTGACCAAAATTGCCATTTTTACAGAGTTTTGCTTACTCAAAAGCTTCAATTTTGACCCATTTCAGGCACAGAAATGACTTTAAACACACTTATTTTAGTTGACAAAGTCATAATTCAGATCCAACAGTCATTTACAGTCAAAAGATTAAATGTTAAAATTTCATCCATATTGACCATTTTGGGATCGTTCGACATGTCAGGAGTCATCGTTTTTCATCCGAAAATTGATTTTTTGGACTGTACCAAAAATGATTCAAAATGTCAATTGGATCGTGCCTCATGTTGAATAACCACTTTTTAAACCCTCACAGTGACCAAAATTGCCATTTTTACAGAGTTTTGATTACTCAAAAGCTTCAATTTTTACCCCTTTGAGGCACAGAAATGACTTTAAACACACTTATTTTAGTTGACAAAGTCATAATTCACATCCAACAGTCATTTACAGTCAAAAGATTAAATGTTAAAATTTCATCCATATTGACCATTTTGGGATCGTTCGACATGTCCGGAGTCATCGTTTTTCATCCGAAAATTGATTTTTTGAACTGTACCAAAAATGATTCAAAATGTCAATTGGATCGTGCCTCATGTTGAATAACCACTTTTTAAACCCTCACAGTGACCAAAATTGCCAATTTTACACAGTTTTGCTTACTCAAAAGCTTCAATTTTGACCCATTTCAGGCACAGAAATGACTTTAAACACACTTATTTTAGTTGACAAAGCCATAATTCACATCCAACAGTCATTTAGAGTCAAAAGATTAAATGTTAAAATTTCATCATTATAGACCATTTTGGGAACGTTCGACAGGTCCGGAGTCATCGTTTTTCGTCTGAAAATTGATTTTTTGGACTGTACCAAAAATGATTCAAAATGTCAATTGGATCGTGCCTCATGTTGAATAACCACTTTTTAAACCCTCAGAGTGACCAAAATTGCCATTTTTACAGAGTTTTGCTTACTCAAAAGCTTCAATTTTGACCCATTTCAGGCACAGAAATGACTTTAAACACACTTATTTTAGTTGACAAAGTAATAATTCACATCCAACAGTCATTTAGAGTCAAAAGATTAAATGTTAAAATTTCATCATTATAGACCATTTTGGGAACGTTCGACAGGTCCGGAGTCATCGTTTTTCGTCTGAAAATTGATTTTTTGGACTGTACCAAAAATGATTCAAAATGTCAATTGGATCGTGCCTCATGTTGAATAACCACTTTTTAAACCCTCACAGTGACCAAAATTGCCATTTTTACAGAGTTTTGATTACTCAAAAGCATCAATTTTTACCCCTTTGAGGCACAGAAATGACTTTAAACACACTTATTTTAGTTGACAAAGTCATAATTCACATCCAACAGTCATTTACAGTCAAAAGATTAAATGTTAAAATTTCATCCATATTGACCATTTTGGGATCGTTCGACATGTCCGGAGTCATCGTTTTTCATCCGAAAATTGATTTTTTGGACTGTACCAAAAATGATTCAAAATGTCAATTGGATCGTGCCTCATGTTGAATAACCACTTTTTAAACCCTCACAGTGACCAGAATTGCCATTTTTACAGAGTTTTGATTACTCAAAAGCTTCCATTTTTACCCCTTTGAGGCACAGAAATGACTTTAAACACACTTATTTTAGTTGACAAAGTCATAATTCACATCCAACAGTCATTTACAGTCAAAAGATTAAATGTTAAAATTTCATCCATATTGACCATTATGGGATCGTTCGACATGTCCGGAGTCATCGTTTTTCATCCGAAAATAGATTTTTTGGACTGTACCAAAAATGATTCAAAATGTCAATTGGATCGTGCCTCATGTTGAATAACCACTTTTTAAACCCTCACAGTGACCAAAATTGCCATTTTTACAGAGTTTTGCTTACTCAAAAGCTTCAATTTTGACCCATTTCAGGCACAGAAATGACTTTAAACACACTTATTTTAGTTGACAAAGTCATAATTCACATCCAACAGTCATTTACAATCAAAAGATTAAATGTTAAAATTTCATCCATATTGACCATTTTGGGATCGTTCGACATGTCCGGAGTCATCGTTTTTCATCCGAAAATTGATTTTTTGGACTGTACCAAAAATGATTCAAAATGTCGATTGGATCGTGCCTCATGTTGAATAACCACTTTTTAAACCCTCACAGTGACCAAAATTGCCATTTTTACAGAGTTTTGATTACTCAAAAGCTTCAATTTTTACCCCTTTGAGGCACAGAAATGACTTTAAACACACTTATTTTAGTTGACAAAGTCATAATTCACATCCAACAGTCATTTACAGTCAAAAGATTAAATGTTAAAATTTCATCCATATTGACCATTTTGGGATCGTTCGACATGTCCGGAGTCATCGTTTTTCATCCGAAAATTGATTTTTTGAACTGTACCAAAAATGATTCAAAATGTCAATTGGATCGTGCCTCATGTTGAATAACCACTTTTTAAACCCTCACAGTGACCAAAATTGCCAATTTTACAGAGTTTTGCTTACTCAAAAGCTTCAATTTTGACCCATTTCAGGCACAGAAATGACTTTAAACACACTTATTTTAGTTGACAAAGTCATAATTCACATCCAACAGTCATTTAGAGTCAAAAGATTAAATGTTAAAATTTCATCATTATAGACCATTTTGGGAACGTTCGACAGGTCCGGAGTCATCGTTTTTCGTCCGAAAATTGATTTTTTGGACTGTACCAAAAATGATTCAAAATGTCGATTGGATCGTGCCTCATGTTGAATAACCACTTTTTAAACCCTCACAGTGACCAAAATTGCCATTTTTACAGAGTTTTGATTACTCAAAAGCTTCAATTTTTACCCCTTTGAGGCACAGAAATGACTTTAAACACACTTATTTTAGTTGACAAAGTCATAATTCACATCCAACAGTCATTTACAGTCAAAAGATTAAATGTTAAAATTTCATCCATATTGACCATTTTGGGATCGTTCGACATGTCCGGAGTCATCGTTTTTCATCCGAAAATTGATTTTTTGAACTGTACCAAAAATGATTCAAAATGTCAATTGGATCGTGCCTCATGTTGAATAACCACTTTTTAAACCCTCACAGTGACCAAAATTGCCAATTTTACAGAGTTTTGCTTACTCAAAAGCTTCAATTTTGACCCATTTCAGGCACAGAAATGACTTTAAACACACTTATTTTAGTTGACAAAGTCATAATTCACATCCAACAGTCATTTAGAGTCAAAAGATTAAATGTTAAAATTTCATCATTATAGACCATTTTGGGAACGTTCGACAGGTCCGGAGTCATCGTTTTTCGTCTGAAAATTGATTTTTTGGACTGTACCAAAAATGATTCAAAATGTCAATTGGATCGTGCCTCATGTTGAATAACCACTTTTTAAACCCTCACAGTGACCAAAATTGCCATTTTTACAGAGTTTTGATTACTCAAAAGCTTCAATTTTTACCCCTTCGAGGCACAGAAATGACTTTAAACACACTTATTTTAGTTGACAAAGTCATAATTCACATCCAACAGTCATTTACAGTCAAAAGATTAAATGTTAAAATTTCATCCATATTGACCATTTTGGGATCGTTCGACATGTCCGGAGTCATCGTTTTTCATCCGAAAATAGATTTTTTGGACTGTACCAAAAATGATTCAAAATGTCAATTGGATCGTGCCTCATGTTGAATAACCACTTTTTAAACCCTCACAGTGACCAAAATTGCCATTTTTACAGAGTTTTGCTTACTCAAAAGCTTCAATTTTGACCCATTTCAGGCACAGAAATGACTTTAAACACACTTATTTTAGTTGACAATGTCATAATTCACATCCAACAGTCATTTACAATCAAAAGATTAAATGTTAAAATTTCATCCATATTGACCATTTTGGGATCGTTCGACATGTCCGGAGTCATCGTTTTTCATCCGAAAATAGATTTTTTGGACTGTACCAAAAATGATTCAAAATGTCAATTGGATCGTGCCTCATGTTGAATAACCACTTTTTAAACCCTCACAGTGACCAAAATTGCCATTTTTACAGAGTTTTGCTTACTCAAAAGCTTCAATTTTGACCCATTTCAGGCACAGAAATGACTTTAAACACACTTATTTTAGTTGACAAAGTCATAATTCACATCCAACAGTCATTTACAATCAAAAGATTAAATGTTAAAATTTCATCCATATTGATTATTTTGGGATCGTTCGACATGTCCGGAGTCATCGTTTTTCATCCGAAAATTGATTTTTTGGACTGTACCAAAAATGATTCAAAATGTCAATTGGATCGTGCCTCATGTTGAATAACCACTTTTTAAACCCTCACAGTGACCAAAATTGCCATTTTTACAGAGTTTTGATTACTCAAAAGCTTCAATTTTTACCCCTTTGAGGCACAGAAATGACTTTAAACACACTTATTTTAGTTGACAAAGTCATAATTCACATCCAACAGTCATTTACAGTCAAAAGATTAAATGTTAAAATTTCATCCATATTGACCATTTTGGGATCGTTCGACATGTCCGGAGTCATCGTTTTTCATCCGAAAATTGATTTTTTGAACTGTACCAAAAATGATTCAAAATGTCAATTGGATCGTGCCTCATGTTGAATAACCACTTTTTAAACCCTCACAGTGACCAAAATTGCCAATTTTACAGAGTTTTGCTTACTCAAAAGCTTCAATTTTGACCCATTTCAGGCACAGAAATGACTTTAAACACACTTATTTTAGTTGACAAAGTCATAATTCACATCCAACAGTCATTTAGAGTCAAAAGATTAAATGTTAAAATTTCATCATTATAGACCATTTTGGGAACGTTCGACAGGTCCGGAGTCATCGTTTTTCGTCTGAAAATTGATTTTTTGGACTGTACCAAAAATGATTCAAAATGTCAATTGGATCGTGCCTCATGTTGAATAACCACTTTTTAAACCCTCACAGTGACCAAAATTGCCATTTTTACAGAGTTTTGATTACTCAAAAGCTTCAATTTTTACCCCTTCGAGGCACAGAAATGACTTTAAACACACTTATTTTAGTTGACAAAGTCATAATTCACATCCAACAGTCATTTACAGTCAAAAGATTAAATGTTAAAATTTCATCCATATTGACCATTTTGGGATCGTTCGACATGTCCGGAGTCATCGTTTTTCATCCGAAAATAGATTTTTTGGACTGTACCAAAAATGATTCAAAATGTCAATTGGATCGTGCCTCATGTTGAATAACCACTTTTTAAACCCTCACAGTGACCAAAATTGCCATTTTTACAGAGTTTTGCTTACTCAAAAGCTTCAATTTTGACCCATTTCAGGCACAGAAATGACTTTAAACACACTTATTTCAGTTGACAAAGTCATAATTCACATCCAACAGTCATTTAGAGTCAAAAGATTAAATGTTAAAATTTCATCATTATAGACCATTTTGGGAACGTTCGACAGGTCCGGAGTCATCGTTTTTCGTCTGAAAATTGATTTTTTGGACTGTACCAAAAATGATTCAAAATGTCAATTGGATCGTGCCTCATGTTGAATAACCACTTTTTAAACCCTCACAGTGACCAAAATTGCCATTTTTACAGAGTTTTGATTACTCAAAAGCTTCAATTTTTACCCCTTTGAGGCACAGAAATGACTTTAAACACACTTATTTTAGTTGACAAAGTCATAATTCACATCCAACAGTCATTTACAGTCAAAAGATTAAATGTTAAAATTTTATCCATATTGACCATTGTGGGATCGTTCGACATGTCCGGAGTCATCGTTTTTCATCCGAAAATTGATTTTTTGGACTGTACCAAAAATGATTCAAAATGTCAACTGGATCGTGCCTCATGTTGAATAACCACTTTTTAAACCCTCACAGTGACCAAAATTGCCATTTTTACAGAGTTTTGCTTACTCAAAAGCTTCAATTTTGACCCATTTCAGGCACAGAAATGACTTTAAACACACTTATTTTAGTTGACAAAGTCATAATTCACATCCAACAGTCATTTAGAGTCAAAAGATTAAATGTTAAAATTTCATCATTATAGACCATTTTGGGAACGTTCGACAGGTCCGGAGTCATCGTTTTTCGTCTGAAAATTGATTTTTTGGACTGTACCAAAAATGATTCAAAATGTCAATTGGATCGTGCCTCATGTTGAATAACCACTTTTTAAACCCTCACAGTGACCAAAATTGCCATTTTTACAGAGTTTTAATTACTCAAAAGCTTCAATTTTTACCCCTTTGAGGCACAGAAATGACTTTAAACACACTTATTTTAGTTGACAAAGTCATAATTCTCATCCAACAGTCATTTACAGTCAAAAGATTAAATGTTAAAATTTCATCCATATTGACCATTTTGGGATCGTTCGACATGTCCGGAGTCATCGTTTTTCATCCGAAAATTGATTTTTTGGACTGTACCAAAAATGATTCAAAATGTCAATTGGATCGTGCCTCATTTTGAATAACCACTTTTTAAACCCTCACAGTGACCAAAATTGCCAATTTTACAGAGTTTTGCTTACACAAAAGCTTCAATTTTGACCCGTTTCAGGCACAGAAATGACTTTAAACACACTTATTTTAGTTGACAAAGTCATTATTCACATCCAACAGTCATTTAGAGTCAAAAGATTAAATGTTAAAATTTCATCCATATTGACCATTTTGGGATCGTTCGACATGTCCGGAGTCATCGTTTTTCATCCGAAAATTGATTTTTTGGACTGTACCAAAAATGATTCAAAATGTCAATTGGATCGTGCCTCATGTTGAATAACTACATTTTAAACCCTCACAGTGACCAAAATTCCCATTTTTACAGAGTTTTGATTACTCAAAAGCTTCAATTTTGACCCATTTCAGGCACAGAAATGACGTTAAACACACTTATTTTAGTTGACAAAGTCATAATTCACATCCAACAGTCATTTACAGTCAAAAGATTAAATGTTAAAATTTCATCCATATTGACCATTTTGGGATCGTTCGACATGTCCGGAGTCATCGTTTTTCATCCGAAAATTGATTTTTTGGACTGTACCAAAAATGATTCAAAATGTCAATTGGATCGTGCCTCATGTTGAATAACCACTTTTTAAACCCTCACAGTGACCAAAATTGCCATTTTTACAGAGTTTTGCTTACTCAAAAGCTTCAATTTTGACCGATTTCAGGCACAGAAATGACTTTAAACACACTTATTTTAGTTGACAAAGTCATAATTCACATCCAACAGTCATTTACAGTCAAAAGATTAAATGTTAAAATTTCATCCATATTGACCATTTTGGGATCGTTCGACATGTCCGGAGTCATCGTTTTTCATCCGAAAAGTGATTTTTTGGACTGTACCAAAAATGATTCAAAATGTCAATTGGATCGTGCCTCATGTTGAATAACCACTTTTTAAACCCTCACAGTGACCAAAATTGCCATTTTTACAGAGTTTTGCTTACTCAAAAGCTTCAATTTTGACCCATTTCAGGCACAGAAATGACTTTAAACACACTTATTTTAGTTGACAAAGTCATAATTCACATCCAACAGTCATTTACAGTCAAAAGATTAAATGTTAAAATTTCATCCATATTGACCATTTTGGGATCGTTCGACATGTCCGGAGTCATCGTTTTTCATCCGAAAATTGATTTTTTGAACTGTACCAAAAATGATTCAAAATGTCAATTGGATCGTGCCTCATGTTGAATAACCACTTTTTAAACCCTCACAGTGACCAAAATTGCCAATTTTACACAGTTTTGCTTACTCAAAAGCTTCAATTTTGACCCATTTCAGGCACAGAAATGACTTTAAACACACTTATTTTAGTTGACAAAGCCATAATTCACATCCAACAGTCATTTAGAGTCAAAAGATTAAATGTTAAAATTTCATCATTATAGACCATTTTGGGAACGTTCGACAGGTCCGGAGTCATCGTTTTTCGTCTGAAAATTGATTTTTTGGACTGTACCAAAAATGATTCAAAATGTCAATTGGATCGTGCCTCATGTTGAATAACCACTTTTTAAACCCTCACAGTGACCAAAATTGCCATTTTTACAGAGTTTTGATTACTCAAAAGCATCAATTTTTACCCCTTTGAGGCACAGAAATGACTTTAAACACACTTATTTTAGTTGACAAAGTCATAATTCACATCCAACAGTCATTTACAGTCAAAAGATTAAATGTTAAAATTTCATCCATATTGACCATTTTGGGATCGTTCGACATGTCCGGAGTCATCGTTTTTCATCCGAAAATTGATTTTTTGGACTGTACCAAAAATGATTCAAAATGTCAATTGGATCGTGCCTCATGTTGAATAACCACTTTTTAAACCCTCACAGTGACCAGAATTGCCATTTTTACAGAGTTTTGATTACTCAAAAGCTTCCATTTTTACCCCTTTGAGGCACAGAAATGACTTTAAACACACTTATTTTAGTTGACAAAGTCATAATTCACATCCAACAGTCATTTACAGTCAAAAGATTAAATGTTAAAATTTCATCCATATTGACCATTATGGGATCGTTCGACATGTCCGGAGTCATCGTTTTTCATCCGAAAATAGATTTTTTGGACTGTACCAAAAATGATTCAAAATGTCAATTGGATCGTGCCTCATGTTGAATAACCACTTTTTAAACCCTCACAGTGACCAAAATTGCCATTTTTACAGAGTTTTGCTTACTCAAAAGCTTCAATTTTGACCCATTTCAGGCACAGAAATGACTTTAAACACACTTATTTTAGTTGACAAAGTCATAATTCACATCCAACAGTCATTTACAATCAAAAGATTAAATGTTAAAATTTCATCCATATTGACCATTTTGGGATCGTTCGACATGTCCGGAGTCATCGTTTTTCATCCGAAAATTGATTTTTTGGACTGTACCAAAAATGATTCAAAATGTCGATTGGATCGTGCCTCATGTTGAATAACCACTTTTTAAACCCTCACAGTGACCAAAATTGCCATTTTTACAGAGTTTTGATTACTCAAAAGCTTCAATTTTTACCCCTTTGAGGCACAGAAATGACTTTAAACACACTTATTTTAGTTGACAAAGTCATAATTCACATCCAACAGTCATTTACAGTCAAAAGATTAAATGTTAAAATTTCATCCATATTGACCATTTTGGGATCGTTCGACATGTCCGGAGTCATCGTTTTTCATCCGAAAATTGATTTTTTGAACTGTACCAAAAATGATTCAAAATGTCAATTGGATCGTGCCTCATGTTGAATAACCACTTTTTAAACCCTCACAGTGACCAAAATTGCCAATTTTACAGAGTTTTGCTTACTCAAAAGCTTCAATTTTGACCCATTTCAGGCACAGAAATGACTTTAAACACACTTATTTTAGTTGACAAAGTCATAATTCACATCCAACAGTCATTTAGAGTCAAAAGATTAAATGTTAAAATTTCATCATTATAGACCATTTTGGGAACGTTCGACAGGTCCGGAGTCATCGTTTTTCGTCTGAAAATTGATTTTTTGGACTGTACCAAAAATGATTCAAAATGTCAATTGGATCGTGCCTCATGTTGAATAACCACTTTTTAAACCCTCACAGTGACCAAAATTGCCATTTTTACAGAGTTTTGATTACTCAAAAGCTTCAATTTTTACCCCTTCGAGGCACAGAAATGACTTTAAACACACTTATTTTAGTTGACAAAGTCATAATTCACATCCAACAGTCATTTACAGTCAAAAGATTAAATGTTAAAATTTCATCCATATTGACCATTTTGGGATCGTTCGACATGTCCGGAGTCATCGTTTTTCATCCGAAAATAGATTTTTTGGACTGTACCAAAAATGATTCAAAATGTCAATTGGATCGTGCCTCATGTTGAATAACCACTTTTTAAACCCTCACAGTGACCAAAATTGCCATTTTTACAGAGTTTTGCTTACTCAAAAGCTTCAATTTTGACCCATTTCAGGCACAGAAATGACTTTAAACACACTTATTTTAGTTGACAAAGTCATAATTCACATCCAACAGTCATTTACAATCAAAAGATTAAATGTTAAAATTTCATCCATATTGACCATTTTGGGATCGTTCGACATGTCCGGAGTCATCGTTTTTCATCCGAAAATTGATTTTTTGGACTGTACCAAAAATGATTCAAAATGTCAATTGGATCGTGCCTCATGTTGAATAACCACTTTTTAAACCCTCACAGTGACCAAAATTGCCATTTTTACAGAGTTTTGATTACTCAAAAGCTTCAATTTTTACCCCTTTGAGGCACAGAAATGACTTTAAACACACTTATTTTAGTTGACAAAGTCATAATTCACATCCAACAGTCATTTAGAGTCAAAAGATTAAATGTTAAAATATCATCATTATAGACCATTTTGGGAACGTTCGACAGGTCCGGAGTCATCGTTTTTCGTCTGAAAATTGATTTTTTGGACTGTACCAAAAATGATTCAAAATGTCAATTGGATCGTGCCTCATGTTGAATAACCACTTTTTAAACCCTCACAGTGACCAAAATTGCCATTTTTACAGAGTTTTGATTACTCAAAAGCTTCAATTTTTACCCCTTTGAGGCACAGAAATGACTTTAAACACACTTATTTTAGTTGACAAAGTCATAATTCACATCCAACAGTCATTTACAGTCAAAAGATTAAATGTTAAAATTTTATCCATATTGACCATTGTGGGATCGTTCGACATGTCCGGAGTCATCGTTTTTCATCCGAAAATTGATTTTTTGGACTGTACCAAAAATGATTCAAAATGTCAATTGGATCGTGCCTCATGTTGAATAACCACTTTTTAAACCCTCACAGTGACCAAAATTGCCATTTTTACAGAGTTTTGATTACTCAAAAGCTTCCATTTTTACCCCTTTGAGGCACAGAAATGACTTTAAACACACTTATTTTAGTTGACAAAGTCATAATTCACATCCAACAGTCATTTACAGTCAAAAGATTAAATGTTAAAATTTCATCCATGATGACCATTTTGGGATCGTTCGACATGTCCGGAGTCATCGTTTTTCATCCGAAAATAGATTTTTTGGACTGTACCAAAAATGATTCAAAATGTCAATTGGATCGTGCCTTATGTTGAATAACCACTTTTTAAACCCTCAGAGTGACCAAAATTGCCAATTTTACAGAGTTTTGCTTACTCAAAAGCTTCAATTTTGACCCATTTCAGGCACAGAAATGACTTTAAACAGACTTATTTTAGTTGACAAAGTCATAATTCACATCCAACAGTCATTTAGAGTCAAAAGATTAAATGTTAAAATTTTATCCATATTGACCATTATGGGATCGTTCGACATGTCCGGAGTCATCGTTTTTCATCCGAAAATAGATTTTTTGGACTGTACCAAAAATGATTCAAAATGTCAATTGGATCGTGCCTCATGTTGAATAACCACTTTTTAAACCCTCACAGTGACCAAAATTGCCATTTTTACAGAGTTTTGCTTACTCAAAAGCTTCAATTTTGACCCATTTCAGGCACAGAAATGACTTTAAACACACTTATTTTAGTTGACAAAGTCATAATTCACATCCAACAGTCATTTACAATCAAAAGATTAAATGTTAAAATTTCATCCATATTGATTATTTTGGGATCGTTCGACATGTCCGGAGTCATCGTTTTTCATCCGAAAATTGATTTTTTGGACTGTACCAAAAATGATTCAAAATGTCAATTGGATCGTGCCTCATGTTGAATAACCACTTTTTAAACCCTCACAGTGACCAAAATTGCCATTTTTACAGAGTTTTGATTACTCAAAAGCTTCAATTTTTACCCCTTTGAGGCACAGAAATGACTTTAAACACACTTATTTTAGTTGACAAAGTCATAATTCACATCCAACAGTCATTTACAGTCAAAAGATTAAATGTTAAAATTTCATCCATATTGACCATTTTGGGATCGTTCGACATGTCCGGAGTCATCGTTTTTCATCCGAAAATTGATTTTTTGAACTGTACCAAAAATGATTCAAAATGTCAATTGGATCGTGCCTCATGTTGAATAACCACTTTTTAAACCCTCACAGTGACCAAAATTGCCAATTTTACAGAGTTTTGCTTACTCAAAAGCTTCAATTTTGACCCATTTCAGGCACAGAAATGACTTTAAACACACTTATTTTAGTTGACAAAGTCATAATTCACATCCAACAGTCATTTAGAGTCAAAAGATTAAATGTTAAAATTTCATCATTATAGACCATTTTGGGAACGTTCGACAGGTCCGGAGTCATCGTTTTTCGTCTGAAAATTGATTTTTTGGACTGTACCAAAAATGATTCAAAATGTCAATTGGATCGTGCCTCATGTTGAATAACCACTTTTTAAACCCTCACAGTGACCAAAATTGCCATTTTTACAGAGTTTTGATTACTCAAAAGCTTCAATTTTGAGCCATTTCAGGCACAGAAATGACTTTAAACACAATTATTTTAGTTGACAAAGTCATAATTCACATCCAACAGTCATTTACAGTCAAAAGATTAAATGTTAAAATTTCATCCATATTGACCATTTTGGGATCGTTCGACATGTCCGGAGTCATCGTTTTTCATCCGAAAATTGATTTTTTGGACTGTACCAAAAATGATTCAAAATGTCAATTGGATCGTGCCTCATGTTGAATAACCACTTTTTAAACCCTCACAGTGACCAAAATTGCCATTTTTACAGAGTTTTGATTACTCAAAAGCTTCAATTTTTACCCCTTTGAGGCACAGAAATGACTTTAAACACACTTATTTTAGTTGACAAAGTCATAATTCACATCCAACAGTCATTTACAGTCAAAAGATTAAATGTTAAAATT
Organism: Lissotriton vulgaris; assembly: GCF_964263255.1. NCBI lineage: Eukaryota > Metazoa > Chordata > Amphibia > Caudata > Salamandridae > Lissotriton > Lissotriton vulgaris. Next base: position 331,451 of record NW_028248434.1, read on the forward strand.
TTATCCATATTGACCATTGTGGGATCGTTCGACATGTCCGGAGTCATCGTTTTTCATCCGAAAATTGATTTTTTGGACTGTACCAAAAATGATTCAAAATGTCAATTGGATCGTGCCTCATGTTGAATAACCACTTTTTAAACCCTCACAGTGACCAAAATTGCCATTTTTACAGAGTTTTGATTACTCAAAAGCTTCCATTTTTACCCCTTTGAGGCACAGAAATGACTTTAAACACACTTATTTTAGTTGACAAAGTCATAATTCACATCCAACAGTCATTTACAGTCAAAAGATTAAATGTTAAAATTTCATCCATATTGACCATTTTGGGATCGTTCGACATGTCCGGAGTCATCGTTTTTCATCCGAAAATAGATTTTTTGGACTGTACCAAAAATGATTCAAAATGTCAATTGGATCGTGCCTTATGTTGAATAACCACTTTTTAAACCCTCAGAGTGACCAAAATTGCCAATTTTACAGAGTTTTGCTTACTCAAAAGCTTCAATTTTGACCCATTTCAGGCACAGAAATGACTTTAAACACACTTATTTTAGTTGACAACGTCATAATTCACATCCAACAGTCATTTAGAGTCAAAAGATTAAATGTTAAAATTTCATCATTATAGACCATTTTGGGAACGTTCGACAGGTCCGGAGTCATCGTTTTTCGTCTGAAAATTGATTTTTTGGACTGTACCAAAAATGATTCAAAATGTCAATTTGATCGTGCCTCATGTTGAATAATCAATTTTTAAACCCTCAGAGTGACCAAAATTGCCATTTTTACAGAGTTTTGCTTACTCAAAAGCTTCAATTTTGATCCGTTTTAGGCACAGAAATGACTTTAAACACACTTATTTTAGTTGACAAAGTCATAATTCTCATCCAACAGTCATTTACAGTCAAAAGATTAAATGTTAAAATTTCATCCATATTGACCATTTTGGGATCGTTCGACATGTCAGGAGTCATCGTTTTTCATCCGAAAATTGATTTTTTGGACTGTACCAAAAATGATTCAAAATGTCAATTGGATCGTGCCTCATTTTGAATAACCACTTTTTAAACCCTCACAGTGACCAAAATTGCCAATTTTACAGAGTTTTGCTTACACAAAAGCTTCAATTTTGACCCGTTTCAGGCACAGAAATGACTTTAAACACACGTATTTTAGTTGACAAAGTCATTATTCACATCCAACAGTCATTTAGAGTCAAAAGATTAAATGTTAAAATTTCATCCATATTGACCATTTTGGGATCGTTCGACATGTCCGGAGTCATCGTTTTTCATCCGAAAATTAATTTTTTGGACTGTACCAAAAATGATTCAAAATGTCAATTGGATCGTGCCTCATGTTGAATAACCACTTTTTAAACCCTCACAGTGACCAAAATTGCCATTTTTACAGAGTTTTGATTACTCAAAAGCTTCAATTTTGACCCATTTCAGGCACAGAAATGACGTTAAACACACTTATTTTAGTTGACAAAGTCATAATTCACATCCAACAGTCATTTACAGTCAAAAGATTAAATGTTAAAATTTCATCCATATTGACCATTTTGGGATCGTTCGACATGTCCGGAGTCATCGTTTTTCATCCGAAAATGGATTTTTTGGACTGTACCAAAAATGATTCAAAATGTCAATTGGATCGTGCCTCATGTTGAATAACCACTTTTTAAACCCTCACAGTGACCAAAATTGCCATTTTTACAGAGTTTTGCTTACTCAAAAGCTTCAATTTTGACCCATTTCAGGCACAGAAATGACTTTAAACACACTTATTTTAGTTGACAAAGTCATAATTCACATCCAACAGTCATTTACAGTCAAAAGATTAAATGTTAAAATTTCATCCATATTGACCATTTTGGGATCGTTCGACATGTCCGGAGTCATCGTTTTTCATCCGAAAATTGATTTTTTGGACTGTACCAAAAATGATTCAAAATGTCAATTGGATCGTGCCTCATGTTGAATAACCACTTTTTAAACCCTCACAGTGACCAAAATTGCCATTTTTACAGAGTTTTGCTTACTCAAAAGCTTCAATTTTGACCCATTTCAGGCACAGAAATGACTTTAAACACACTTATTTTAGTTGACAAAGTCATAATTCAGATCCAACAGTCATTTACAGTCAAAAGATTAAATGTTAAAATTTCATCCATATTGACCATTTTGGGATCGTTCGACATGTCAGGAGTCATCGTTTTTCATCCGAAAATTGATTTTTTGGACTGTACCAAAAATGATTCAAAATGTCAATTGGATCGTGCCTCATGTTGAATAACCACTTTTTAAACCCTCACAGTGACCAAAATTGCCATTTTTACAGAGTTTTGATTACTCAAAAGCTTCAATTTTTACCCCTTTGAGGCACAGAAATGACTTTAAACACACTTATTTTAGTTGACAAAGTCATAATTCACATCCAACAGTCATTTACAGTCAAAAGATTAAATGTTAAAATTTCATCCATATTGACCATTTTGGGATCGTTCGACATGTCCGGAGTCATCGTTTTTCATCCGAAAATTGATTTTTTGAACTGTACCAAAAATGATTCAAAATGTCAATTGGATCGTGCCTCATGTTGAATAACCACTTTTTAAACCCTCACAGTGACCAAAATTGCCAATTTTACACAGTTTTGCTTACTCAAAAGCTTCAATTTTGACCCATTTCAGGCACAGAAATGACTTTAAACACACTTATTTTAGTTGACAAAGCCATAATTCACATCCAACAGTCATTTAGAGTCAAAAGATTAAATGTTAAAATTTCATCATTATAGACCATTTTGGGAACGTTCGACAGGTCCGGAGTCATCGTTTTTCGTCTGAAAATTGATTTTTTGGACTGTACCAAAAATGATTCAAAATGTCAATTGGATCGTGCCTCATGTTGAATAACCACTTTTTAAACCCTCAGAGTGACCAAAATTGCCATTTTTACAGAGTTTTGCTTACTCAAAAGCTTCAATTTTGACCCATTTCAGGCACAGAAATGACTTTAAACACACTTATTTTAGTTGACAAAGTCATAATTCACATCCAACAGTCATTTAGAGTCAAAAGATTAAATGTTAAAATTTCATCATTATAGACCATTTTGGGAACGTTCGACAGGTCCGGAGTCATCGTTTTTCGTCTGAAAATTGATTTTTTGGACTGTACCAAAAATGATTCAAAATGTCAATTGGATCGTGCCTCATGTTGAATAACCACTTTTTAAACCCTCACAGTGACCAAAATTGCCATTTTTACAGAGTTTTGCTTACTCAAAAGCTTCAATTTTGACCCATTTCAGGCACAGAAATGACTTTAAACACACTTATTTTAGTTGACAAAGTCATAATTCACATCCAACAGTCATTTACAATCAAAAGATTAAATGTTAAAATTTCATCCATATTGACCATTTTGGGATCGTTCGACATGTCCGGAGTCATCGTTTTTCATCCGAAAATTGATTTTTTGGACTGTACCAAAAATGATTCAAAATGTCAATTGGATCGTGCCTCATGTTGAATAACCACTTTTTAAACCCTCACAGTGACCAAAATTGCCATTTTTACAGAGTTTTGATTACTCAAAAGCTTCAATTTTTACCCCTTTGAGGCACAGAAATGACTTTAAACACACTTATTTTAGTTGACAAAGTCATAATTCACATCCAACAGTCATTTAGAGTCAAAAGATTAAATGTTAAAATTTCATCATTATAGACCATTTTGGGAACGTTCGACAGGTCCGGAGTCATCGTTTTTCGTCTGAAAATTGATTTTGTGGACTGTACCAAAAATGATTCAAAATGTCAATTGGATCGTGCCTCATGTTGAATAACCACTTTTTAAACCCTCACAGTGACCAAAATTGCCATTTTTACAGAGTTTTGATTACTCAAAAGCTTCAATTTTTACCCCTTTGAGGCACAGAAATGACTTTAAACACACTTATTTTAGTTGACAAAGTCATAATTCACATCCAACAGTCATTTACAGTCAAAAGATTAAATGTTAAAATTTTATCCATATTGACCATTGTGGGATCGTTCGACATGTCCGGAGTCATCGTTTTTCATCCGAAAATAGATTTTTTGGACTGTACCAAAAATGATTCAAAATGTCAATTGGATCGTGCCTTATGTTGAATAACCACTTTTTAAACCCTCAGAGTGACCAAAATTGCCAATTTTACAGAGTTTTGCTTACTCAAAAGCTTCAATTTTGACCCATTTCAGGCACAGAAATGACTTTAAACACACTTATTTTAGTTGACAAAGTCATAATTCACATCCAACAGTCATTTAGAGTCAAAAGATTAAATGTTAAAATTTCATCATTATAGACCATTTTGGGAACGTTCGACAGGTCCGGAGTCATCGTTTTTCGTCTGAAAATTGATTTTTTGGACTGTACCAAAAATGATTCAAAATGTCAATTGGATCGTGCCTCATGTTGAATAATCACTTTTTAAACCCTCAGAGTGACCAAAATTGCCATTTTTACAGAGTTTTGCTTACTCAAAAGCTTCAATTTTGATCCGTTTTAGGCACAGAAATGACTTTAAACACACTTATTTTAGTTGACAAAGTCATAATTCTCATCCAACAGTCATTTACAGTCAAAAGATTAAATGTTAAAATTTCATCATTATAGACCATTTTGGGAACGTTCGACAGGTCCGGAGTCATCGTTTTTCGTCTGAAAATTGATTTTTTGGACTGTACCAAAAATGATTCAAAATGTCAATTGGATCGTGCCTCATGTTGAATAACCACTTTTTAAACCCTCAGAGTGACCAAAATTGCCATTTTTACAGAGTTTTGCTTACTCAAAAGCTTCAATTTTGACCCATTTCAGGCACAGAAATGACTTTAAACACACTTATTTTAGTTGACAAAGTCATAATTCACATCCAACAGTCATTTAGAGTCAAAAGATTAAATGTTAAAATTTCATCATTATAGACCATTTTGGGAACGTTCGACAGGTCCGGAGTCATCGTTTTTCGTCTGAAAATTGATTTTTTGGACTGTACCAAAAATGATTCAAAATGTCAATTGGATCGTGCCTCATGTTGAATAACCACTTTTTAAACCCTCACAGTGACCAAAATTGCCATTTTTACAGAGTTTTGATTACTCAAAAGCTTCAATTTTTACCCCTTTGAGGCACAGAAATGACTTTAAACACACTTATTTTAGTTGACAAAGTCATAATTCACATCCAACAGTCATTTACAGTCAAAAGATTAAATGTTAAAATTTCATCCATATTGACCATTTTGGGATCGTTCGACATGTCCGGAGTCATCGTTTTTCATCCGAAAATAGATTTTTTGGACTGTACCAAAAATGATTCAAAATGTCAATTGGATCGTGCCTCATGTTGAATAACCACTTTTTAAACCCTCACAGTGACCAAAATTGCCATTTTTACAGAGTTTTGCTTACTCAAAAGCTTCAATTTTGACCCATTTCAGGCACAGAAATGACTTTAAACACACTTATTTTAGTTGACAAAGTCATAATTCACATCCAACAGTCATTTACAATCAAAAGATTAAATGTTAAAATTTCATCCATATTGACCATTTTGGGATCGTTCGACATGTCCGGAGTCATCGTTTTTCATCTGAAAATTGATTTTTTGGACTGTACCAAAAATGATTCAAAATGTCAATTGGATCGTGCCTCATATTGAATAACCACTTTTTAAACCCTCACAGTGACCAAAATTGCCATTTTTACAGAGTTTTGATTACTCAAAAGCTTCAATTTTTACCCCTTTGAGGCACAGAAATGACTTTAAACACACTTATTTTAGTTGACAAAGTCATAATTCACATCCAACAGTCATTTAGAGTCAAAAGATTAAATGTTAAAATTTCATCATTATAGACCATTTTGGGAACGTTCGACAGGTCCGGAGTCATCGTTTTTCGTCTGAAAATTGATTTTGTGGACTGTACCAAAAATGATTCAAAATGTCAATTGGATCGTGCCTCATGTTGAATAACCACTTTTTAAACCCTCACAGTGACCAAAATTGCCATTTTTACAGAGTTTTGATTACTCAAAAGCTTCAATTTTTACCCCTTTGAGGCACAGAAATGACTTTAAACACACTTATTTTAGTTGACAAAGTCATAATTCACATCCAACAGTCATTTACAGTCAAAAGATTAAATGTTAAAATTTTATCCATATTGACCATTGTGGGATCGTTCGACATGTCCGGAGTCATCGTTTTTCATCCGAAAATAGATTTTTTGGACTGTACCAAAAATGATTCAAAATGTCAATTGGATCGTGCCTTATGTTGAATAACCACTTTTTAAACCCTCAGAGTGACCAAAATTGCCAATTTTACAGAGTTTTGCTTACTCAAAAGCTTCAATTTTGACCCATTTCAGGCACAGAAATGACTTTAAACACACTTATTTTAGTTGACAAAGTCATAATTCACATCCAACAGTCATTTAGAGTCAAAAGATTAAATGTTAAAATTTCATCATTATAGACCATTTTGGGAACGTTCGACAGGTCCGGAGTCATCGTTTTTCGTCTGAAAATTGATTTTTTGGACTGTACCAAAAATGATTCAAAATGTCAATTGGATCGTGCCTCATGTTGAATAATCACTTTTTAAACCCTCAGAGTGACCAAAATTGCCATTTTTACAGAGTTTTGCTTACTCAAAAGCTTCAATTTTGATCCGTTTTAGGCACAGAAATGACTTTAAACACACTTATTTTAGTTGACAAAGTCATAATTCTCATCCAACAGTCATTTACAGTCAAAAGATTAAATGTTAAAATTTCATCATTATAGACCATTTTGGGAACGTTCGACAGGTCCGGAGTCATCGTTTTTCGTCTGAAAATTGATTTTTTGGACTGTACCAAAAATGATTCAAAATGTCAATTGGATCGTGCCTCATGTTGAATAACCACTTTTTAAACCCTCAGAGTGACCAAAATTGCCATTTTTACAGAGTTTTGCTTACTCAAAAGCTTCAATTTTGACCCATTTCAGGCACAGAAATGACTTTAAACACACTTATTTTAGTTGACAAAGTCATAATTCACATCCAACAGTCATTTAGAGTCAAAAGATTAAATGTTAAAATTTCATCATTATAGACCATTTTGGGAACGTTCGACAGGTCCGGAGTCATCGTTTTTCGTCTGAAAATTGATTTTTTGGACTGTACCAAAAATGATTCAAAATGTCAATTGGATCGTGCCTCATGTTGAATAACCACTTTTTAAACCCTCACAGTGACCAAAATTGCCATTTTTACAGAGTTTTGATTACTCAAAAGCTTCAATTTTTACCCCTTTGAGGCACAGAAATGACTTTAAACACACTTATTTTAGTTGACAAAGTCATAATTCACATCCAACAGTCATTTACAGTCAAAAGATTAAATGTTAAAATTTCATCCATATTGACCATTTTGGGATCGTTCGACATGTCCGGAGTCATCGTTTTTCATCCGAAAATAGATTTTTTGGACTGTACCAAAAATGATTCAAAATGTCAATTGGATCGTGCCTCATGTTGAATAACCACTTTTTAAACCCTCACAGTGACCAAAATTGCCATTTTTACAGAGTTTTGCTTACTCAAAAGCTTCAATTTTGACCAATTTCAGGCACAGAAATGACTTTAAACACACTTATTTTAGTTGACAAAGTCATAATTCACATCCAACAGTCATTTACAATCAAAAGATTAAATGTTAAAATTTCATCCATATTGACCATTTTGGGATCGTTCGACATGTCCGGAGTCATCGTTTTTCATCTGAAAATTGATTTTTTGGACTGTACCAAAAATGATTCAAAATGTCAATTGGATCGTGCCTCATATTGAATAACCACTTTTTAAACCCTCACAGTGACCAAAATTGCCATTTTTACAGAGTTTTGATTACTCAAAAGCTTCAATTTTTACCCCTTTGAGGCACAGAAATGACTTTAAACACACTTATTTTAGTTGACAAAGTCATAATTCACATCCAACAGTCATTTAGAGTCAAAAGATTAAATGTTAAAATTTCATCATTATAGACCATTTTGGGAACGTTCGACAGGTCCGGAGTCATCGTTTTTCGTCTGAAAATTGATTTTGTGGACTGTACCAAAAATGATTCAAAATGTCAATTGGATCGTGCCTCATGTTGAATAACCACTTTTTAAACCCTCACAGTGACCAAAATTGCCATTTTTACAGAGTTTTGATTACTCAAAAGCTTCAATTTTTACCCCTTTGAGGCACAGAAATGACTTTAAACACACTTATTTTAGTTGACAAAGTCATAATTCACATCCAACAGTCATTTACAGTCAAAAGATTAAATGTTAAAATTTTATCCATATTGACCATTGTGGGATCGTTCGACATGTCCGGAGTCATCGTTTTTCATCCGAAAATTGATTTTTTGGACTGTACCAAAAATGATTCAAAATGTCAATTGGATCGTGCCTCATGTTGAATAACCACTTTTTAAACCCTCACAGTGACCAAAATTGCCATTTTTACAGAGTTTTGATTACTCAAAAGCTTCCATTTTTACCCCTTTGAGGCACAGAAATGACTTTAAACACACTTATTTTAGTTGACAAAGTCATAATTCACATCCAACAGTCATTTACAGTCAAAAGATTAAATGTTAAAATTTCATCCATATTGACCATTTTGGGATCGTTTGACATGTCCGGAGTCATCGTTTTTCATCCGAAAATAGATTTTTTGGACTGTACCAAAAATGATTCAAAATGTCAATTGGATCGTGCCTTATGTTGAATAACCACTTTTTAAACCCTCAGAGTGACCAAAATTGCCAATTTTACAGAGTTTTGCTTACTCAAAAGCTTCAATTTTGACCCATTTCAGGCACAGAAATGACTTTATACACACTTATTTTAGTTGACAAAGTCATAATTCACATCCAACAGTCATTTAGAGTCAAAAGATTAAATGTTAAAATTTCATCATTATAGACCATTTTGGGAACGTTCGACAGGTCCGGAGTCATCGTTTTTCGTCTGAAAATTGATTTTTTGGACTGTACCAAAAATGATTCAAAATGTCAATTGGATCGTGCCTCATGTTGAATAATCACTTTTTAAACCCTCAGAGTGACCAAAATTGCCATTTTTACAGAGTTTTGCTTACTCAAAAGCTTCAATTTTGATCCGTTTTAGGAACAGAAATGACTTTAAACACACTTATTTTAGTTGACAAAGTCATAATTCTCATCCAACAGTCATTTACAGTCAAAAGATTAAATGTTAAAATTTCATCCATATTGACCATTTTGGGATCGTTCGACATGTCCGGAGTCATCGTTTTTCATCCGAAAATTAATTTTTTGGACTGTACCAAAAATGATTCAAAATGTCAATTGGATCGTGCCTCATGTTGAATAACCACTTTTTAAACCCTCACAGTGACCAAAATTGCCATTTTTACAGAGTTTTGATTACTCAAAAGCTTCAATTTTGACCCATTTCAGGCACAGAAATGACGTTAAACACACTTATTTTAGTTGACAAAGTCATAATTCACATCCAACAGTCATTTACTGTCAAAAGATTAAATGTTAAAATTTCATCCATATTGACCATTTTGGGATCGTTCGACATGTCCGGAGTCATCGTTTTTCATCCGAAAATTGATTTTTTGGACTGTACCAAAAATGATTCAAAATGTCAATTGGATTGTGCCTCATGTTGAATAACCACTTTTTAAACCCTCACAGTGACCAAAATTGCCATTTTTACAGAGTTTTGCTTACTCAAAAGCTTCAATTTTGACCCATTTCAGGCACAGAAATGACTTTAAACACACTTATTTTAGTTGACAAAGTCATAATTCACATCCAACAGTCATTTACAGTCAAAAGATTAAATGTTAAAATTTCATCCATATTGACCATTTTGGGATCGTTCGACATGTCCGGAGTCATCGTTTTTCATCCGAAAATTGATTTTTTGGACTGTACCAAAAATGATTCAAAATGTCAATTGGATCGTGCCTCATGTTGAATAACCACTTTTTAAACCCTCACAGTGACCAAAATTGCCATTTTTACAGAGTTTTGCTTACTCAAAAGCTTCAATTTTGACCCATTTCAGGCACAGAAATGACTTTAAACACACTTATTTTAGTTGACAAAGTCATAATTCAGATCCAACAGTCATTTACAGTCAAAAGATTAAATGTTAAAATTTCATCCATATTGACCATTTTGGGATCGTTCGACATGTCAGGAGTCATCGTTTTTCATCCGAAAATTGATGTTTTGGACTATACCAAAAATGATTCAAAATGTCAATTGGATCGTGCCTCATGTTGAATAACCACTTTTTAAACCCTCACAGTGACCAAAATTGCCATTTTTACAGAGTTTTGATTACTCAAAAGCTTCAATTTTTACCTCTTTGAGGCACAGAAATGACTTTAAACACACTTATTTTAGTTGACAAAGTCATAATTCACATCCAACAGTCATTTACAGTCAAAAGATTAAATGTTAAAATTTCATCCATATTGACCATTTTGGGATCGTTCGACATGTCCGGAGTCATCGTTTTTCATCCGAAAATTGATTTTTTGAACTGTACCAAAAATGATTCAAAATGTCAATTGGATCGTGCCTCATGTTGAATAACCACTTTTTAAACCCTCACAGTGACCAAAATTGCCAATTTTACAGAGTTTTGCTTACTCAAAAGCTTCAATTTTGACCCATTTCAGGCACAGAAATGACTTTAAACACACTTATTTTAGTTGACAAAGCCATAATTTACATCCAACAGTCATTTAGAGTCAAAAGATTAAATGTTAAAATTTCATCATTATAGACCATTTTGGGAACGTTCGACATGTCCGGAGTCATCGTTTTTCATCCGAAAATTAATTTTTTGGACTGTACCAAAAATGATTCAAAATGTCAATTGGATCGTGCCTCATGTTGAATAATCACTTTTTAAACCCTCACAGTGACCAAAATTGCCATTTTTACAGAGTTTTGCTTACTCAAAAGCTTCAATTTTGACCCATTTCAGGCACAGAAATGACTTTAAACACACCTATTTTAGTTGACAAAGTCATAATTCACATCCAACAGTCATTTACAGTCAAAAGATTAAATGTTAAAATTTCATCCATATTGACCATTTTGGGATCGTTCGACATGTCCGGAGTCATCGTTTTTCATCCGAAAATTGATTTTTTGGACTGTACCAAAAATGATTCAAAATGTCAATTGGATCGTGCCTCATGTTGAATAACCACTTTTTAAACCCTCACAGTGACCAAAATTGCCATTTTTACAGAGTTTTGATTACTCAAAAGCTTTAATTTTTACCCCTTTGAGGCACAGAAATGACTTTAAACACACTTATTTTAGTTGACAAAGTCATAATTCACATCCAACAGTCATTTACAGTCAAAAGATTAAATGTTAAAATTTCATCCATATTGACCATTTTGGGATCGTTCGACATGTCCGGAG